>NW_012152840.1:8826627-8828565 GCF_000956105.1 Propithecus coquereli | reverse complement strand
TAATAGGTTTATTTTTCAATAGATTAATATTTTATATTGCTCAGTTTTGATTTCTATTATAATATGATAAATGCCAATATATATAGCCCAAGTAAATAAAAGCTCTCTGGGGGCTCTTAGTAAATTTTAAGGATATAATGGGAGCATGAAACCAAAAGTTTGAGAAGGAGCTGCTGAGCTGTAACTGGGTTAACCTATTATCTCAGCAGAGTAAGAACCACCTGACAGACCACCTTATTGCAATCTCCATCTTGACCTCTCACTACCCAAGAGCATTCTGGCCATTCTCTGATCAGATCCTAATTTGAAAAAATTTAATACCAAGCATTCATGTTCTTGCATAATAAAGTTAGTGAAAGTATGGTGGTTATTTTCATGAAAAAAACCCTTCAGATATACGCAGACCATAAAAACATTTCAGCCTTTACTTTGCCAAAATGGGTAACTAGAAGTAAGTATCTCTCCCTGGCTTCTATTTTCCAATCTTTAAAAAAAGAAAAAATTATTACAGCAATTCCTTACCTCCAGAACATATCTCAAAAGAGATTCATTAGTTCATTTATAAATCATAGTGTACCTTTGACCTGGCTCCACAAATATTGTGGGAGCCCAGTCCTAATTAGGACCTTCACAGCAGAATTATATCTAAAGAAATAAAATCCACTAGATATGGTGCAAGTTTAATTGACAGTGCTAAGAACACTGCACTAAAATTACATTTTGCAAGTAAGGTATACACATCTCACAGAGCATTTTAAAAGAGTATTAATATTTGCTTGTTCAGGTATTTGAGATTTAAGCACTTTTCAAAAGACTATTTTAGAGGAAATAAAAGGGAAAAAGGGGAAAGTTATTTTAATTCCAGTGTTACAATATGCAGGGAAACCTTACGTAAGGAAGCATTTCTTTCAATATAAATTTACTTTGTCATAAGGTTAAACTGTCTACCCTAATGATGTGTACTGCTGGCCTGAGGAAACTTTTCTTTCTTTTCTTTTTTTTTAGAATTAAAAAAACAATAAACATGAGTCCAACATTTATCATTCTGTTGAATTATGTGTTCTCATTAAAAAGTGTTTCCCCATAAGTATACGATTCTAAAAGTCTTTATCATTTCTCTTATGAAATAATAACTTTGTACACCATAACTAAAAAGGAAGAAATTTATATTTTTGGGTGTTTATCCTTCAATCTGTATTGTAAAATACCTTTAAAATCAGAAATTATGATTGAATGCTAAGTCTGCCATAATTTGTGAGTACTGGCTCCAACTAATAAAATATATTTGGCTACTGTGACCAACACCAAAACTGAAATTCACCAGCATCTTTAAGATCAGAAAGCCACTAGCAAATTATTATCCGTTTGGGGGATTATTGCCCACTTAGGGGAATAGTGCAGGTTATATTAGAAAGATTTTGGTAGTTGTGATGTTCAATGAAGAAAAATAGACATAAAATATGAAAAAAATGCTTACCATCGAAATCTACAGTAAAAGCAAAAGTCTCATCATGATTGCAAAACATTTCAAATTGTGAAACATTTGTAAAGTAGACAAAAGTGAAGCAGCTTCCTCAGTCATTTTTTGAGATCTCAGCATCAATTTAAAGAAAATGCTTATATTTGAAAGACTATTTCAAAATATGAATCCCTACACTAAGTACATACAAGCATATGAAGTAAATTTATGTCTCATATATAACATTTCTGCTCCATGTGTATGTGAATGAAGATGATAGGAGACTAAAATTAGAAAAAGTTATTTGCTTCACTATTGAATTCTTTAAGGAATACCAGAGCCTCCATATTAAAAAACACAAAGACTATAGAACTAAATAGATGCTAATGTGAAAAAAATAAATTCACATAAAATTGTTATTGTGGAGCACATGGAAAAACAGGCATACATACTTTATTGTGTAGAAAAGATAACCTTAT
>NW_012152840.1:8785171-8826412 GCF_000956105.1 Propithecus coquereli | reverse complement strand
GAGAAAACACAGCTAATAGTACTCCAAAGGGGCAAAACTAGAATCAAAGTATGGATTTTAAAGCCTGGCACAGCAGTTTAAAATTTGAAGAATGCCATCATTATTTTAATAAAATAATTTTCAGTTTTATTTTGTTTTCCCAATTACCCTCCCAGCAGTGGAATAATATGTGTAACTTTTTCTAGCTGCTGGGGAATTTTCTTAGCACTTTGTGGAAACTGTTGGCTTTCAGAAATGGACAGGCTGATTTGAACCAAAAGTTAGGCAAATACAGAATTGCAACAACAATAAAAAGCAACTTAGAAAGAGGATCAAGCCAAGCAGACAAGCAAACTCTATAAAATCAGTTTTCTGGGATTATTCATCAAGTCAGTTCTCTAATTTCAAAAAGCAAAACCAAAGCAAAGCATGTTGACTTACATTGCTTCTTCAGTTCTTTCAGCTGTTGTTTAAACTGTACAAATTTTTCATTATTTTGAAAATCTGCATCAGAATTCTTGTTCTGTAAAGCCAAAAATTTCTTCTCCACTAATGATTTTAAATCTGGTATTTTTTCTGGACGTTCTTCTTTTACCTAAGGAAGACAACAAAATTACCTCAGTTAAATGTTAATAATAAGTTTTGAACCACCATTTTTATCTCGTATAAGTCAAAGAAAAAGATAACAAGGTAGAAAACAATTCCCTGAACAGAGAACCAGAGAGGCTGGGACTTGTTCCAGAACAGACTGCTGGTAAACATTGAAGGGAATAACTCATCCCATCTACTCATCCTACTTTTTAGCTTTCTTAAGGTATTGGCCTTTCAATGATCCTACTAACTTACTGTCTTCCATGAGTACCAGAGAAAATCGCAAACGTGGCAATTTCACCAGAACCTGAGCATCATCACTTTTTCCTTTACCTAGGTCTGTTAGGTCACCTCTCCCACTTGCAACCATGGTTATTCCATCCCTTCATTCTCAATGCTCCTATTTTTCTGGCCCTCTGCTCCAGTAGGTGAGACCGACTCTTACTTAAAAATGAAGTTGAAGCTCTAACCTTGACCTCCCATAATTTTCTGCCACAACAAGGAATTAGTGCCCCCTTGTTTTGTTGAAAGCTAAACTCTCAACCCATGTTCTCCCCGCACATTATAAAATTATTTCCCAGTATTACAAAATGTTCAAACATACAGAAAAGTTGAAGGAATTGTACTGTGAATGCCCATTCATCTACTTCCCATATGCCACAATTATTAACATTTTGCTGTTTGTGCTATCACATTATCTATCCATCGATCCCCCTCTATCCATCCTCAACCTTGTTCTTCAGTTTGTCCTTAATTGCATTCTCTTCATCTCCATTCAAACAAACTTTCCCTCTCTATAGTCTCTTTGCCCCAAAACCTTTACATTGGCTCTTCACTTCCAAATTTTAAAACAAACGACCTCTTATAATCCCTGCTCCCTCCCCTCAGTTATTTTCTGTTAATATTCCACCTCCTTGGGAAAAAGGAGCCACTGTTTCCACTTCCTCACCCTCCAGCTGTAGCCACTACAATCAAGCTGCTGCCCCGCCACTCCACTGCCAATGCTCTGTGTCAGGCCTTCATAATCGGTCCCTTTCACCACCGGCCCTTTCCTGATGCTCCTGCTGCCAAGTAAAACTCACCAAACTCTCCACTGTGCCCAGAAACATCTTTGACAGACTTCTTCCACAGCCTCCGTAATATACAATTGCTCTTACTTTTATATGTCTTTCCCCTAATAAAATGTAAATGCTTTGAAAGATCCCTGATTTATCACTGTACTGCCAGTGCCCAGCACACAGTAGGTAGTATTCAATATATGTGTTGCAAATAAATTAATCTCATTAGCTCCAAATGTACTTACTTATCCACTAAAAGCCACAATTTATCAGCTGTTATTATTAGTAGTAGAATATATAGTACAATTTCTGGGCTGGAAGACAACTTAGAGATCACTTAATCTTGAGCTCCTTCTTCCCCAGTTTCACAAATAAATAAAATGATATAAAAAGAAGTAAAATGACTTATCTTCTACCATCCAATTAATTAGAAGCAATGCTAAGACTACAAGTTAGATTCAGAAAATTATTGGTTTTGGTTCTAGTCAGTCTAGTTCCAGTCATATATTCCTGATGTCTCTGAATCTGAGTATCAACGCATATGAGGTCAAAAGAATATCTGCAACTTATCTGCTTTGATTAACTTTTGTCATGGAGAAAAATTATACAATCTTCTTTTGCTTAATTGCTATGCATTTTGATTAGCTAAATTGAAAATGAGAAATAAGCATGAAACTAAAATGCCTAAAATTTATATTTATAGTACAGAGTGTAAGAACTGACTTTTCTCCTTGTATTGATGATACTCAACCAGTGCTGGATTCACCATTAAAGAGAATCATGAAAAACACAGAGAGGCTTTAATGACAAGTGTTATATGTAATTAAAAATTTGAAATAAGTTACATAAACCTTAAGAACCACTAAAGCTCAATTTGGAAAAGAGAAGAGAGAAAGGCAACTTAATAATTCCTTATGTCTCAAGAATAAGAGCTATTACACATGGTGACTAGCTATCATCTAACCTCTACATGATAGAACAAGTTCAAACAGGTTCAAAATCTTAGCATGAAGAGATCAGAGTAGACCTAGAAAATAAATTGCTGGTTCTTAGAAATGGATTATAGGCTCTCTTTCCGGATTTATAAAATAAAATGAACTCATATCTACCTAAGATGTTAACAATAACATTACAGAAGGCATTCATGTGAGCCTTCTACAGATCTTTGATCAGTCTGAAATTACTGTTTAATGTGGGATGATCAGAAAACATCCCATCTGAGCAGATGATAAGTAAAATTCAAATGTTCTTTTCCAGTAAAGTCTCTAACCAGTCAACATACTCAATTTTCCTAGTTCAACTACAACCACTGCTCAAGAGTTGAACTAAAGATTGGGTAGGGAGTAAGGGAGAAGGATGGAAGGGATAGGCATTTTGAAGTTTGATAACATGACAACCTGAAATATTATTAGGAAAAACAGAATAAACCAAATATAATGATTCAATGTATTTTTTCCCATAGTCAGAGCCTCCAGAAAATTGCTGTAAAGCACAAAATGCACTGCTGTAAGTATCTTGTCTGAAAGTGTGACACTGCAGTTGGCATGGTTATTCACTGCAAAGAGAACTTACTGTATTCTAGCTATAAAAATGAGCATAAAAAAATTCAACTATCTCTTTAAATCAATAAAGTAAATGAGCATGATTTTAAATGGTTTCTTGCTTTGTTTATATTTTTAAGAGAAATGGATAAAAGGGAAGGTAGAAAAATTCTTCAAGTAGCTGATCATGCATGTTATCTAGCATGAAAAAGATAAAGATGGCCCTCTTTTCCTAGGACAAATTTCTAACACCTCAAAGAAATTTAAGATCGGAGGAGAAGATTTATTAGATCATTAGGTCCATCCCTTTCCCAAGAATAAAGTCCTTAGATACAGGACTTAAAACCTGTAAATTAAAAGACACTAGGTATATTACTTTACTAGGGCTACTGTAACAAAGCACCACAGACTTGGTGGCTTAAGTAACAGAAATTTATTTCCTTACAGTTCTAGAAACAAGAAGTCCAAGATCAAGGCATCAGCAGGGTTGGTTCCTTCTGAGGCCTTTCTCCTTGGCTTATACATGGCAGTCTTCCCCTGTGTCATCACATGGTCTTCCCTCTGCGAGGGTCTGTGTCTAAATTTCCTCTTATAAGGGCACCGGTCATATTGGATTAACACTCACTTAATGAACTCATTATTAATTACCTCTTTAAAGACCCTATCTCCAAATATAGTCCCATTCTGAGGTACTGGGGAGTAGGGGTTTAACATACAAATTTTGGAGAAATACGATTCAGCTAACACACTTGGTTAATGAAAATCAGAATTTTCAAAACAGCTATAGGTTATTAATCTTTACACCATTATAATTTTTAAAAATGAGAGCAGCTACCGAGAAGTAAACAGCAGGCATAATGCTTACGTAATGAAAATGTAATACTGCCCTTGGGAGAGAAAAGATCAGGTTTTCTGCACTACCCACTTACCCTTTCAGTATTCAGTGAGTGCCCTCTCTGCCCTAAGCACTGTAGCTAAAAGGAGAGAAGACCAGAAAGGTCAACTGGGGGCAGACGGTGAATGGCTCTGGGAGCCAGTCTATGGAACTGAGACCTGATCTGACAGACAGTAGAGAAAAAGACAGTGTAAGATTGTAAGGAGTAAAGTACTAATACCGTGAGAATTTTTTTTAAAAAAATGATTACTACAGTTAAGGCCTGAGGGATGCATGGCAGACAGGGAGGGAGATGGAAGCTTCTGCCATCTGTTAACTGATGGCAGAGGGGCTGGCAACTTGGTCAGGCTGGGATGCTATTTTTGAAGCAGAATCGCTGAATCGCATTGTGAGAGGAAGACAAGGGATTGATGATGCCTCTGAGGTATTTAATGCGGACAACTAGTCAAATGCCATTTTCTTGAGGAAAGCAGTGGGCATCACTGAATCTGCATGAAACCTAAGTGGAGCTGTCTAGTAAGCAGCTGAAAAGAATTTTAAAACGAAGGCATGGGAAGGAAAAAGGAGAGAGATGCAAAGGAACTTCAACAGAAGTAAAAAAGAAAACCAGGAATGAGGCATGCTACAGAAGAAAGGAAAGAGAAAATTTCCATAAAAGAAGTGCTTGTCCTTTGGAAAAAGGATGCAAGAAAGCTCAAGTAAGAAAAGAGTTAAAAAGGAACCACTGGATTTAATCATGAGGCGCTTCACATGCTGCACTGGAACTACCGATCCGTGAAGCTTCTCTCAGGCAAGGTTTATTTCCCTGGAGCCTGGCACGCTGCCTGTTGCACAGTCGGTGCTCAGATGACATGGATGAACAAGTGAAATACGGGAAGGCCAAATTATACTGTGTTGAGACGAGAAAAGGGAGTAAAAGAGTTCTGTGTGAACGAATGAATGAAGTTTGGTAGCAAAGGAAGAACACAAGATGAGAGGCAGATCATGGGGAAGAGAGAAGTAAAGACACTGGTTTATTGGCATGGAGGATAACAATGGCTTGAAGTGAAGCTGACATGAGGGAGGGGAAAAAACGTGGACCTTGGGATGAGACAAATCTGGTCTGGGTGGTGGATCATTAGCCAATCCTTCTGGGCCTTGGATTTCTCTCATCTCTTAAGAATCAGAAACATCCAATGCTGCGAAGACATGACTAGATCATGCTTGTGTTTAACTATGGCACATAATAGATTATCAAAAAATTTTATTCTTTTCCTTCCAACTTCAGCACAGAGACTTTAATATGTTTATGGACTGAGAAAAAGGAGCCTATAAGGAAACATAAATAAGAAACACTAAAAGCAAACAAGTGACAGATTTCATTTAAGAAGACCATTCAAGTACTAGGGCAAAAACCAGAGAAGACTGTGACCAGCTGAGAAAGCAAGACAACAGTCTTCACCAGGTGTCGTGAACGCCTACAGGGCTAGAGAAGCAAGGATACGTGGAAACCTACAGTAAGTGCAGGACAATAGGAAGTGGTGAGGACTGTGTTGAAGTAGATGGCACAAGTCCCAGGTAAGAGGAAAGCTGCTACTCAGCTTCAGATGACCCCTGCCAGGTGAGAAAGCAAGCCCAGGGTTTTAAAGGGAAGTTAGAAATCCAGACTTTTATGACACATTTTCTAGCTTTTTAAAACAATGTATAGTGTTGCTGTAAGGATAATAAATGAAATGAAGCAACAAAGCATTCGCCTTTCTGACACAGAGAACATTCGACAACCAGCAGCTGTTAGGATTGTTGTTACTATTATTATTGTTATTATCATTATATCTATCTCCAGGGTGGCTAGATATGTCTGCAGCTCAGCAAGACTGACATGAAAACACCCACGAGGAGCAATCAGTGTATGGATTTTAATGGAAACCATGGAAATGAATGGGATCGCCAAGGAGACTGAATAAGTATTAATAGAAACAAAAAAAGGGACCAAGACAGAACGCTGGAGAATACCACGTATAAGGGGCAGCTAGAAGAGTTGAAAAAGAAAAAGTACAAGAGTTAAGAAGGCAATCAAAAGAAAGTATCCAAAAAGTATAGGAAGGAATTTCAAGATCTGTCAAACACTGCAGAGAGCTCAAGCTAAATGAGGATTGAAAAGTGTCCATTAGACATGGTTTACTCACTGGTGACCCTAGCAAGAGCAGAGATATGCACTGAGGCTAACTCCAAATATCCAGATCTTTGTTTATGAATTGTTTCAAAAAGATGGAGCAGTAACAGGAAGAAACACACAAATCCCCAGAAGTTCCACAGACTCTTCGCAAATTGTTCAGTTTTAGCTCAAAATCACTTGTGAATATTTAGCCATATTTAATTAGAACCCGACACCCCAGTGACTACAGCATTTCTCTTATGTCAGCAAGGAGACGGCAATTAATGAGCTGACTATTAACAACCACTTTAGGAGTCTAGTAGCTCTGACCCTCTAAGCAGAGGCTTATTGTTTTAGGAAAAAAGATAACGGTAGAAACAAAAGGCATAACTCAGCCCTCACCGATGCTGAAGCTACATATTACTTTCACCATGCTTTAACATAAATATTAAATATATTTATATAATGATAATATACATACCTCATTTCTTTCAAACAATACTGTATGCATATGTAGTTACTCAAAGTGTGTCATTTTATTGCCACAGGGTAAAGTCAAGGTCTCCTCCTCCTCCAATTATCACTATTGCCTTATAGCCATCATTTCACTGGGAGGAGAGATCACAGGAGCTAAGGATATTAATGAACTGAGTCATTCACACACTTTTTGAATCATGTGAGAATCTAGTATAAAATTAGTCATTACTGTAACCGAACCAAGACTCAGATAGATTTACTCTCTCCAAAACAGCCATTGTTAGATGTTTGGCTCCTAAAATAATATTATATATACCAGTGATTACATTTGGAAATGACATAGCCTTTAGAAGTTTATTACTGGCACATACCAGTGATAAGCAATTTGCCTTGTGTTCTGCTTAGTACACTAAGTATTCCAACTTCTAATTCACAGTCAGCTTGACCTAAGGTTATGAGACCTGCTTTCATACTAGACATACAGAGGGAATTGCCACAACTAGTCCTAGAACATTCATTCAACAAATATTTACTGAGTCCCAATTGGGTGCCGAGCATTATGTGAAGCACTGAGACATTTAGGCAAGTTGGCCTGTGCTTGTGACACACTACCAACCCAACTGGTCATATACAGGGTAAATTTATATACCCTGTCTCCACCTGCCAACACTGTCTCCACCTTTATATAGCAAAAAAGCTTGGTAAAGTTTTTATTAAAAGGAATATTCAAACTGAGAATCACTATGCTTTTACTGGGCATAACCCAATTGCACATACACATGGACACACTCTATTTTCTACAGAGTCTGCTATATTGCCTTTGTCCTCTTTACAAAAAAAAAATCGCACACACTAATGATGACCAGCATGGATTATACTCCTTCATCTTCTGCCAGTTTCTGTTGTCAATTGCACAACCTACCCTGAACTCGGTTGGACCAAATTAGTTGAGTGCGTTTCCTAGTATCATTATTTAGCATGGGTTTGACTTTTGACAAAACACGTAAGAGAGTATACTTCCTTGTTGGGCATTATGACACATCAAGTGGGCTTCATGGTTTGCCAAGTTGTTGCAGTAATACACCAGTTCTGAGCAGCAGCCAAGCAGGCATGGCAATACCTTTCCTTCTTCAAGCCTTTCAGAAACATTTTGAAAACGAGTAAGTTTAAACATATGTGAGTGTTATGGTCTAGTCCTAATGGGCCAGTCCTATTAGAATAGACAGTTGTCCAACAGATGGCAGCTGACTGAGGCAACCTGCCATCTATGTGCATCTGTTACTGAACATTTATGCTGTTTGAAAATTACTCCAATAAATTTCTCATGGCACCGTGCCTGCTATAAGGTTATGACCAACCAGAATCACTTATTAACACAGAATATAGCATTAGGATTTCATATTGGGGGAGAAGAAAACAAACTGACTTTACCTCTCTGGATTTTTTCTTTTTGTTTCATTTTACTTTGTTTTGGCAGAATTCATAGAAACACACATTATTTATTCATCCATTCAATAAATATTTACTAAATATCTACTATACATAGGAACTGTGCTAAGCATTGGAGAGTCAACAGTAAACAAGACTAAGTTGGTCCCTCTTGTTCTAGGGGGGTTTTGGATCTAGTGGGAGAGCAAGTACTCACCAAACAAACAAACAGACTATCACAAACTATGAAAAGTGCTGTGAAGGAAACGATGTCAGATGCTGGGAGAACATACGACAACATAAATATTGAGGACAGCATTTCACAGACACTCTTTTTAACAGACCTCAATCTAAACACAGGGCATACTAAGGGCAAGGTGAGGTGAGGATTATTATTGTTGTTACTACCAAACACTTTGCGCTTGCACAGCACCTTCCGTCTGAGTGGTTCAAAACCTTATATACACAAAAGTATCATTATCCCAATTTCACAGATCTGAGGAACAGGCAGCTCGCAGTAGTTAAGCGTCTTGCCCAAGGTTATAGTGAGTCAGTAACAGCCAGTTTCAACTCATTCAAACACCCTTTCCACTTAAATATTTTGCTTTGCAAGTGCCTCCAAGTAACAACTCTGAATGAACTTGTAGACCCCATTGTAATTTTATGAAAGCATACATGATTGCAGACACACATCCTAATCTTTAGTGGTCCATCTGTCAGTTCTTATATAAAAAGACACTTATGCTGAATTTGAAATTGCCCTTCCTGTCCCCTGTGCCTCTGCCCTCCACTGCATGATTAAATGCCTTTTTCATCACCATGTTATCTCACTCCAGAGTCCACAGTAAAGGAGTGCAACAATAGGCTGATACTAACAAGATCTACTGTTCTTACTATGTACCCCAGCATCCAGAAGATGATCTTACAGAGTGCTGGAATGGTCTATTGAAGATTCAGTTCCACTGCTACCTCATGAGGTTAGGTAAGGTAGTGTCCCACAGGATGCTCAGAACCAGTGAATAATATGGCATTGTTTCTCCCATGGCCCAGGAACCAAGGGACACATGAAGAATTGGTGACATATCTTCTCCTCCCCCTCAACACACCTAATGACCAACTTGCAATTTTTTCGCCATCACTGCAACTCTGGTTCTGCTGGTTTAACAGTCTCAGCACCCAAGCAAAGAATGATTTCACCAAGGGACTCAACAAAGCCTCCACTGATGTGCAAGCTTAAACTGCAACCTAGCAATTCTGAGCTCCTCTTGATACTGAACAGACAGACAAGAAGGGAGGTTGCAGAATTGGTTGGGGTAATGAATCTTGAGTATCGAGGGTAAAGGGGATTGTTGCTACACAGTGAGAAAAGAGAGGTATGTGTCTGGAACTTGGAACACCTCCTGGTTTTGCCACATTCAGCAGTAAAAGACAATGGAATGCAGAAAGAACTCCATACAGGTAGGACCACCAAGGACTCAGATCCCCCAGAAATGAAAACCTAGGTGTTGCAGTCAAATAAAAACCTACAATCAGCTGAGAGTTGGCTCAGAGTAAAAAGAACACAGAATGGATAGTGGAGAAAAGGACTTAAAAATACTAACTTTGGGTTCAGGATCAATAGCAAAAGCTAAGATTGAGGTATCTACTCACAGTTACTCTGTGGTTTGATATAAACATATTTATGTTTTTAACTAATTTCATCTTCTCCTTTTCTCCTAATATTTTATAAAAATAAGTTCATAGTTCACTACATACAGAATACCATAAGGGAATATTAACAAAAGGAATAAGCTCAGCCCAGATATCCTGGATCTGGACACAGTAACTGGTAAGATATTGTAAATTGTATTATTTTCCCTTTTAGGGAGAAGGAGAGCACATTTTCCACTTTTATAAAAGATAGCTGCAACATGTCAGGAGGGAGCATTTTGTTGTTGTTGTCACTGTTTTTGTAAACCTAAGTCTGGAAGAAAAGTGTGCACAGAGGTTGAGTAGCCAAGCTCAGTTGTCTAGAATTTTTTGAACACCTTTCCTAAGTTTGGGGATTTTCTCACCTTAGGAGCGATACTTCACTGGGTAAGAACCAGAAATTTGCCTTCTCAGCCTTCCTGGCAACAAGAATACAGCCATGTTGCCTCACCCTTTGCCTGTGGGACTTTAATTCTTGAGAATGACATGAGGGAGGGGCAGCATAGAAGGTGTCAGCACATACTCTGGAACTAGAAACTAGATAACCTGGGGATTTAACTATTAAATCCCAGTTTTACTTTGAACTAGCTGTGTAATCTTGGACAAGTTACTTAACCTCTCAGAAAATCAGTTTCTTAATCTATAATTCTACTTAACTCAAGGGTTGTCATAAGCATTAAAGGAATTAATGTATGTATAGAATTTAAACTTTTAAAATCTAATACAGTAGCCACTATTCACATGTGGTCATTTAAATCTACATTAATTAAATAAAATAAAAAATTGAGTACCTCGGTCACACTGCCACATTTCAAGTGCTGAATACCTAATCACGGCTAGTGGTTACCATTCTGGACAGTACAGACATAGAACATTTCCATTACTGTAGTAAGTTCCACTGGAAAGCACTGACTTAGAGAATACTTCCTGCCACTGAGGAAGCACTCAAATGATAATTGCTGCTATTATAATTACTGGTATTCTTACGATCACATTATCATCATCATCATCATTATTATTATATCAAGTTTAAGATGTAGACAAATGTAAAATCTGGTGGAGGAGACAGACGAGTAAGAAGTAATTTTTAAAAATTTGATAAGTTTTAGCAGTTTAATAAGAATTTTAACAGCAGTATCAGTAGCAGCAGCTGCCCTCAATTAATTACTTATTATTACAAGGTACCAAGTTAAGCACTTCATATGGATTATTTTATTTAATATCTCCAAAACAAACAACAAAAGAGGTAAGATCTAATACATTCTCTATGACAGATTAGGAAACTGAGGCTAAGGAGTGGCCAAGCTCACTGTTGGAGCTGGGACTCACTGCACTGGCAGGTCTGTTAAATCACTAAGTCCACGACATAACTACTACCCTAGACTTCACCAACTATTTGCTGAGAGCCTACTAGGTGCCACTCATGGCTCTAAATGCTGGGAATACAGCAGTAAACACAAGAGACTAAGTCCCTGCCCTCGTAGGGTATGCATTCTAGTTGAGTAGAGGAATAATAAGAACACACATAATTAGCCACATGTAGTAAGTGCTATAGAGAACAATTAAACAGGATGGGAACAGCTCTTCTATGATGGACAGTCAAGGAAGCCTTCACTGGAAAGATGACATCTGAACCGAGATCTGAAGAAAATAAGGGACTGAGCTCACACAGTTATAGTCAGAGTAAAAAAATGAGGGGCAGGGGTAGCGGTCAGAGATGAGGTCAGAAGTAAGCGCAGAGTGTGAAGTGGGACAAATGATGGAGACTGTTAGCCTTTACTCTGAGAGAGATGGGAAGGTTTTGAGCAGAGTGAGAAGATCTGATTTTCTTTTAGGATCCTTCTAGCTGTTATGATAAGACCAGATTTCAGGGGAGGAGGAGCAGAAGCAGGAGACCAGTCAGTAGGATCTTGCAACCATCTAGGCAAAAGGTGACAAGAGGGCATGGATTAAGATGAGAGTGGTAGAAACAGTGAGAAGTAGTCTATTTCTAAATACATTTTGAAGGTAGAAGTAATAGGGTATATTGATGGACTGGATATGGGCTGTGAAACAATTAAGGGACTAAGGACAACTCTGGTTTTTAGCCTGATTAAATGGAATAGGACAGCTGCCATTTTCTGAGATAGGTAAGTCTAAAGGAACAGCTGGTTTGGGAGAAAAACAATCAAGAGTTTAGTTTTGGAGGGTTAAATGTACAATGCCTATGGGAATGAAATGAAGTGGAAATGAAAAGAAGATAGTTGTATATCTGAGACATGGTTTTGGAGAAGACTGGGTTACAGCTACAAATGCTATGAAAAATGATTAAGTGCCTAATGTTAGGGGAGCACATGAGACTAATCCACTTGGCAACCAGAGATGGGATGATGTCAGGGACGGCTGTTAGAAAGGAGCTAAACTCAGTTTGTGAAGGGGAAGAAAGAGCCGTTTGAAAGTGAAAGAATAGCACACTCCCTTAGCATGTGCTAAGGCCAAAGACGAGAACATTCTGAGAATTAGCACAAAAGAATAGTAAAAAATTAGACTAGAGAGGTAAGCAGAAGTATATACCATGCAAAGAAGTTTGAAGCCAATCCTGAGAGTAATAAGGAATAACTGAAGCAGGTAAAGTTGTGGAAAGGGAAGGCAAAATAATCAAATTTTCACTTTAGATAGATCTTGTGGACTACTAGATAGGAAACACAGCAGAAGAAAGCAACTGCATGTAGCAAATGTGGCTGACGAGATAGAAGATTATGAAAATGGGAATGGAGGTAGGTGAATTAATTTGAGAATCAGTAAAATTGGGAGATGGAATGTGAGATATGAGGTGCTAGGAGGAGTAAGGACAACAACCGGATTTCTGATGTGAGAAACTAAGTGGATGATATTGCCATTTACTAAGTTATAGAATCTCAGGAGAAAATCAAGGGGAAAACTCCACGCTGGGATGTTGAATGTAAGGTGCCTATAGCACATTGAAGTAGAGAACGTCCGATATATCATTGAGTTCATGTGTGTAGTTCTCAGATGAGAAATCTGGAATGGAAACAAAGATGGGGGACTCAGCAGCATAAAGACAGTAACTTTAAGTTCTGAGGACAGATCCTATTTCTCCACAGGAGTGTGTGGTGTGAGAAGAGAGTCAAAGAATGGGGAGGAATACTAAGACTTAACAGGTGAAGAGATGAATGAAGTAGGATCTACCAAAGAGATTATGAAGGAGTGACCAGAAGCTAGGAGAAGAAATAGATGTGTAACAGTCGTGAAGTCAAGGCAACATAACATTCAGGAAGGAGGGAGTAGTTGTCAATAGCAGAGAGGTCAAATAAGAGAACAATGAACAATATCCTCTGGATTTGTTACTAGATGCGTAACTCTGGGGAATTCATGTAACTGTCACCCTTAACTTCCTCATCCACACAAAAATGCTCTATTACCTACATACCTGGTTATGGTAAGAATACATGCAAGTGTGTACAAAGCACCTCATACAGCATGAGACACACTAGGCACTACAAATATGCTCAATGTTTATTATCACATAACTTAGGTATGTCAGACAGGCAGGACAAAGTAACAAAGAAAACAAAGGGTTGAAAGTATGAAACTATATCTACAGTCTGAATGTTTGTACCCCCCCGCCGAAATTCATATGTTGAAATCCAGACTCCCCAGATGATGATATTAAGAGATGGGGCCTCTCGGAGGGGATTAAGGCATGACGTGGAGCCCTCATGAGTGGGGTTAGTGTCCTTATAAAAGAGGCCCTTGGGAGCTTGTTTGTTCCTTTCACCTTGTGAGGACACAGCCTGAAGGTACCATTTGTGAACCAGAAAGTGGGTCCTCACCAGACACTGAACATGCCAGCACTTTGATCTTGGACTTCTCAGACTCCAGAATTGTAAGAAATAAATGTCTGTTGTTTCCGAGGTACCCAGTTTATGCTATTTTGTTATACCAGCCCAAATGGACTAAGATAAATGTCCACAGGGTACAATAGGCACTTTGAAAAAGAACAACCAGAAGAAAAAACTACAGTCTTCTTTTTCTTCTACCCTTTTTCCAGTGTTTCCTTTCTCCCTCTTTCTCTGCAGCTTATAATGAAAAATTCCCAAGAGCTTGTCAAAAAGGCCTATTTAAGCATATCTTTGCATATACATAGAGAATTGGGTTTTGCTGCCATTTGCCACAAGCATCATGAGCTCATAATGTAGACATTATGCTCTTAGGAAGAGGCAGCTTAAACTCATAAGCAGTCCACAAACAAATGCTCAGTAGAAATTAAACCTATTGATTACTGATTTAAAAATTTTTCCAACAGGCTTTGAAATGATAAGCCACGTAATATTTATCAAATGGAATATCTTAACTACATGACTAAGGAGATCTTTGAACACCAAACTGACTTTCAGCTTAGTTTCTACACTGGCAAATGACAGTCACAGAGAAGTTTCCCAGATGGCATTCAACATGTACTTTCCTATCAAGGATTAAAGCTCTATCTACCTTTTCTTATTCTAACCTCCTCAAAGACATGGGAGTGTGTGGAACTGAGAAAACTCCAATGCCTGCATTTCTAATACAGGAAACAAATGTTTCCTAAAATAAAGAATATTTTCCTAAGAGAAAAATAAACAAATTCCACTATTGTTTTCATATCTAGTCTAAACTATTCCTATCCCTTTAGCATAATTTCTTTCATAGCCTCTTTGCTTTAGGATTGACTTTACAATTCTTTGACTGCAACTCTCAATACAAATGCCATTCTCTAACTGCTTATTCTGTGTTACAACAAATTCAAGGTTCCTAGCAATCAAAGTCCTAACTAATGAGGATCTCAACTTTCTTATACACATTTAGATCAACTTCTCTTTATTTCACAACTCAATAGTGGTTGGTGATACCGAAGGTTATCTGGTGGTGAAGAGCCATCTTGCACAAGAATCTAAACAATGAACTTCTGAAGGTATGGTGAAAGAAGTATGTCTTGCTGCAGTCTTTGTGTGAGAGTATACAGGCAATGGTGTGGGAGAGAGTAGGAAGAATACACATGCTTGGTGCTACCCATCCTGAAGAATGCAAAAGACTTGGAAGGAGAATGGAACAGTGCTGAGTTTCTTGGAAGTCCTTTCTTTCTGAGCATTCTGAAGTAATAAGACCAGCCTTCCACACCTGGCACTGCTGGGAGCACCCAAGCTACGTGGTGGCTGAGGTGAAGGCTGTTCTCTTCCATTCTCCATGTCTTCCCTGGGTCCTCTATAGACACACCCTCCATGTACTAGAGGATTTTAATAACCAAAAGAACTAATTCACCATTTTTGTTGTAACCAAAAAGAAAGGAAAATATGAATTGCTTTCTTCCTTCTGTTCTTGCTAAATATCCATCAGAAAACCTACTTAGTATGACTGTAGTAACTGAAAAGATAAGCAAAATATCTATTTTTAGAATTCTACATTTTTCTTTAAATCTGTGGCTAACTTCTAAAGTGCCATGAGGTTTCTAATAAATAGTCTGATTTCAAATTCCTTGTCTTTATACTATATTGCATCTCTACAGCACAGAATGAGGGTAATCCAAGGATAGGAGGCTGAATCTTTCCCCTTAGTTATCACATACATCTCATACAACACAATAAAGACTATGGAATTACTAATATCCCGGCAGTTTATTAATGCTTCTTAACCTTTACCCGCTCCACCTACTCCAATCGAGCAGCCTATCAAATTCTCTGACGTTGCCTTCTCTATAATTATAATATGGCTTTCTGATATTTGAAACTACTTCCCACTAACAGAGCTATGCCTTTTGCTGTCTAATTTTCCTCCTATAAAAAAGATTTCCAGACTAAATGCAAATGAATTCTATCGACCGTCAACCTAATAAATAGCCACTGTATTACAGAAAATTTATAAGAAACAAAACAGCCAAAGTTAGATACTTCATAACCTATAGAGACTTCTTAATGTATATAATTTGATTCTCATTGGTTAGAGAAATTAAATAACTTTTATGAACCAAATTCCTAACAGGTGATGCAGTGCTGAGACTACAGGGTGGCCGCCAAGTCTGGAAACAGATGATACCACATCATAAAGCACTATAAGATACTATAACTAAACTACTGTGTTTCCAGAATTGGCAGCCATCCTGTAAAACCCAGATCTTCCAGCTGTTTTGATCCTCTGTATGTTTTACTCTGGAATTGCTAAAGAAGGCAGCAGTCAATGTAAAGTATCATCTTATATTGGGATGATATTTAGAAATTTTTAAAACAGCTTTTATATTGTTTTCCAACGTAATTTCACAACGACCTTGGGCATGGAGATTAAAAGAGGCAATTAATATTTTCTGAATGCCTACTACAAGGAGCCTCATTGCTTCTGAAGGCATGAGGTTAAGTACTTTACCTACGTTAACTCATTTAATCCTTGCAACAGCCCTATGAGGGATTATTGTCTTCTTTTTACAGATAAGGAAACTGAAGATTTATGAGGACAAGTCATAACCCAGGGTCACAGTTAGTCAGTGGAGCAGCAAGAAGACTAGGTCTTTTGACTCCAATTGCAGTATCCTTTCCACTACTGAGTGAAATCTTTTTACATATTCCATACAATGCCACATGCAGACCGTATGACTGCCTTCTTCCATGGACAGACTTCTCCCTCACTGCTTCTAAAAATTTGTCATTAACAAATTTGTAGGCTAACCTGGCAAGAAGAAAACAATTATTCAACTGAGTTAATTAAATACAATTTAAAATACTGCCTGGCTCATAACAGCACTAGAGAAATGTTAGCTAGGCTTACAATTATTATGGAAAGGACTGAGTATTTTAATAAATATAAACATATAGCATCTCCATTAAAACTAGGAAAAAAGTTTGTTTCATTTTTATTTTATTTTAAATATCTAAAATTCCTTCATAGTCACATCACTGCCACTTTTAAAATATAACACAAAGTTTTAGAAGGGTCAATAATACTCCTCTGAAGTTTTTCTTTTTAATATAAGTTATATATAACAATATTCTCTTTCTCAAATAGTCCTTCAATATTAACAAAATCCCTCCCCTACACATGCCAAATCAGCGTGGGGAGCCGCTTTTTGTTTAGACTAAATTTCCCAAACCTTTACCTTTGGAAAATTTATAATAAGATATGTATAAGATCATATGTATACTTTATAACCAAGACTAGATAAAAACATTCTTACTTTCAACTGAAAACTATAACTCTAAGTGAATTCAATGAATATCCATCTTGAAACACAGAAATGTCATTAAAAGAGCCTTGAATTACATGTCAAAAAACTGAGGTTCAAGTCCCACCTCTTGAGACTAACCAAGTGACCTGAGCAAGTCCCTTAATCTTCCTTAGTCAATAATAACCACCTCTCCTAACTTTGTAAGGTTACTGTGTTAATTAAGGAGACTGAGGATCCAAAAGGGCTTCTCACCCTTTAGCTGGGGCAAAGAAAGTTAGTTTCGGACTCTTTTAATTAAAGGGCCAGGGGACTGGAGTATGAACTGATGACATTTCCAAATCTGGTTTAAGCAAACCCTGAGCAAACATTAAATAAATGGGAAATAAGAAGAGAAGTGAACTCACTATCTCTTACCGAGACGTAGGCTAAGTCCTCCAACATACTTTAAACAAACACCAAACTGATATTTATACTACAAATGGGCTTTGTTACATCTTTAAAGAAATTGGATTACAATCAACAATTTATGGGTAAATCTTTTTTTTTTCTTTTTTATTGGCTAGCCTGGAAACATAGCCACTGAATGTTATTTCTGTGGGAAACTGTGTTCTATGAATCAATTCAGAAATAATCCAAACACTGGGAATGCATTTTTCCTCCTCCTAGTGCTAACAGGTACTCCCTTCTCATCCTCCTTGGTAGAATCAGGAAGTTTCTTTCACTATTCAGTCCTGTGGCCACTCAGATATGGGTTGTCAGATGAGGACTGTCAGTATTGTAATAACTATATAACCACCTTTCACTTTTTTTTGGTGGAAGGGTCAAACACATTCCTATCTACAGTCTCATTTTATCTACAGTTGCCCAATGAGGTACATAGGACAAATACTATTAGTATCCCATTTAGGCATGAGGAAGCTGAAGCACAGAAATTATGTGACTTGTCCAAGGTCACAACCTGGCAGAACGAGAATTAGAAGCCAGATCTTTATTTCTCAGCCCAGCAACACTCTTATCAAACAAATACCAACTGCTTAGAAAAGGGGGAGAGGGAAGTAAAGGTGATTGTAGTTTATTTAGACTTTATTTTTAGACTAATTATACCCCGTTTTGTGAATTTTCATTAATTTCATTCTCCATTGTTACCTGATGAGTTAGTCACTAAAACCAACATATCAGAAAGCATAAATTAATTTAAATTATTTCCTCACTGTTATATATAGATGTTCAACTTTAAGTGTTTCATAATAAAGTGACTCAGTGACTAAGCAGGCCCAATCTACATTAGTCACTTGTTGAACTGTTACATGAGATTTATGTAAAACTCTTACACGGAGGAGGGGTGGACAGGAATAAGCCTTTACCAAAAAGATGACTCAATTAAAGAAAAAAGTAAATGTGAATCTTACACATTTTTTCCTTCCAGTTTAAGCTGTGAGTTAGGAAAATAAATGTGAGGAAAGTTACATATCACCATTTGTTCCAAGTTTAGGTGGCTTAGAAGAAAGAGTTCACCAATTTAAATCGGCATGGGTGGACACTTTTGTGGTAAGAGAAAGAAGTTAAAAGTTAACAGGACTGAACAGTAAGACCGTGCCTTTATGTAGCACTTTTACCTCTCAAGTAGTTTCACATATGTTATCTCATTTTTTAATCAAGAAATCACTTTGAGATAGACAGGGGCAGATAATACTAGGCTGATTTTGCAAACAAGTATAAAGGATCTATGAAATTTGCTATGGTCACACAGTTACCCAGTGGATATGTATTGAAAAAAATAGTGATTAAATTGAACATTAACACCATACAATTTACTACTGTAAGAAGATCATCAATGATACTTTATAAAGGCAAACCACTTTAATTTCATATTCTGATAGAGCATTTCCATTACTATTACAGAAAATGTGGTATAACATACTCTAATTTCATCTATATTATTTATAGGTACTTTAAGCACTATCTTAAGAATTTCTTCCAAGAGAAAACTGAGCATATGATGCTTTTGCTGAGGCTTCTTAAAACATGGTACTACACCTATGTGTCAAATTTAATTTCTGATTTTGCAAGAGAAGGACTCTCTGAGCATACCCAGAATTTACTCCATGTAAAGTTCCTTCTTAGTATTTCAAGGAGGTAGTTTTGGCTTCTGTTTCATATAAAGGGCTAAAATAAACCTCAGGGTGACAAGAGTAATCTGATGGGTAGAGAGAGCTTGCTTTTTGGTACCAACACCATCCCAAGAACTGCAAACAGGTGAGGCAATGGGAAGGCAGGCAGAGAAGCATGTGAGACCTTGCAGGTGTCAGCCAAGGGGAAGGTAAAAAGCAAGAAAGTCAGAATGCCTAGAAATCAATCACGTGGGGCAATCATGTCCCACTACTTCTGGTTAGTGTTTCTGATTTTAAGTAGTGCTGACTTGGTCTTTCTAAATATTACTTTCTATTAGAAGATAATTTAAATAATGTTAACATGAAACAAAGGATAAAAGAGATCACTAAATTAAAAACTATTCATAATAACTGACTGCATTACTTTAGCCCATGAGAAATAAACATAAGGATTTTCACTATTTTAAAGAATGTTATACTGTGTAACATAAAAAAAGAAAAGGAAGCCCAGCAAGAAATGAAATTCAAAAATCTCCATTGGTTAAAATATCAGGTTGGTGATGACACAAAAGAATGAAAGTGCTACTACTGCCAGAAGCTTGATGCTGTAAGAGAGAAACAACAGAAAGCAAGCTTCTCCATCCTCTCAAGGACAATTCACTGGGCATTAGCTCCACTTTAGAATGAGAGAGCTTTTCTTTACCATTACAGGTGCAAACTCACATAGGGGTTTGAAAAAAATAAGATTCATTTTCATGCTCTCTATTTATATTCTTTATATTCCTCTCACTTTTCAACAATTTATAGAGATTATGCATTTGACATATAGCTGACAACTTGCATATGATACATCAGAGAATAAATCTAACATTTTTCTCTCTCAATTATTTTTTCAAATGAGTACTACCAGTAAAGGAAATAAAAATTACTTAAAAATGTGAGCAAGACAGTTCAATAAACAGAATAATAATGTATTCATGTGCACAGACAGAAATATATTTTAGAGTTGCATTTCCTCAAATCTTCGCTTAAATATCTAAGAAAGCATCAAAAGTTATTCTTGAATTAAAAATTGCCAATTTTTACTTTGTTGTCTGGTTCTTATCCCCAGAATGACCCCTGTATCACCATTAACTGGCATATGTTAAAGGACATACTCTCTTTTTTGTTGTTCCAGACACAGGTAGAGTTACTATCAGGGAACATCAAATGCAACTGGCCAAATGTCATGCTGCTCACTAACCTCTGCGTTAGTTAGTCCAGTCCCCCTGACTCTGCCCAGTCCTTTCTGGTTACAACACTGACTATGAGCACTAAGTTGTGCCCACCCCCCTCTCCCCCAGTTACCAAAGAACTCCCTTCCAAGGAAAGAGGTCCTTCCTTCAACCCCTCAAAGAACAGAATCTCTGGCCTTTCCCAATGGTTTCCTGCTGTGACTCTACTCTCCAAACTTTAACTCAAAATTCCTTTTCAGATACTATTTGAATTTGGTCAAGGAAAATGAGTTTTCCTTTACAGAACATTTTAGGCAACCTTACAAATTAGTGTGACAGAACTGTTTTAGGTGCTTCCATGCTATCACTTTCATCCCTACTAGAACTCTATGACCTATATCATCCTCCCCACTTTCAGAAGAAACTGAGGCTTAGAGTTACAGGGCAGAAAAGCCAGAATTTAAGCAAAGACTCTTTTCCCTTACTCTGAATTTCCCATGCAAGTTTTTATTGTCTCTGTCAAACTATTTCACTGTTAAAATTATTTTGTAGCTATTCTGTATACATATGTCAAGAGGTTTGTGTATCTTTATTGGACTAACCATACTACTGGCACTAACTGAACAACTTAATTATGAGATTAATAAACAAGCAAGTGTAGTAGTCCCCCTTTATCCATGAAGGATAAACTCTAAGACCCCTAGTGGATGCCTGAAACCCCAGATATAGGGGTGTTACTATATAAATATAGTCACATGGCACTTAATGACAAGGATACATTCTGAGAAATGTCATTAGGCAATTTCATCATTGTGCGAACATCATAGAGCACATTTACATTTTTTAAAAAATTTATATATATATATACATATATATATTTTTTTAATATATTTAACCACTAGACCACCAGGGACATAGGGTACACTTATACAAACCTAGATGGTATAGCCTACTACAAACCTACACTGTATGGTATAACCTATTGCTACTAGGCTACAAACCTGTTACTGTAGTGAACATTGTAGGCAATTGTAACACAATGGTATTTGTGTATCTAAATACAGAAAAGTACAATAAAAATATGATTATTATGATCTTACTGGACCACTGTCTTATATGTGGTCCTTCATAACATTGTTACATGTTATGTGACTGTACATATTATGTTTTTTCTATACATAAATACCTATGATAAAGTTTAATTTATAAATTAGGCACAGTAAGAAATTAACAATAACCAATAATAAAATAGAATTATAACAATATACTGTAATAAAATTAATGTGGGTAATAGAACAATTATAACAATATACTGTAATAAAATTAATGTGGGTACTCTCTCTCTTTTTTTCTCTCTCTCAGAATATCTTATTGTGCCATACTAAACCTTCTTTTTGTGATGAAGAAGAGACCAACCAGGAAGCCGTGAGATTTCATCACAGTACTCAGAATGACATACAATTTAAAACTTATAAATTATTTCTAGAATTTTCCATTTAATATTTTTGGATCATGGCTGACTGCAAATAACTGAAACCATGGAAAGTGAAACTGTAGATAAGGGGGGACTACTTTGCTTTCAACTCCACATTGCAACAATGCATTAATTTTACAGTGAACCTTAACATTCAGTGATCTATTCCCCAGTTCAATCTATTTCCCTACTTCTCTTCACAATTAGCCCACCCAGCACCACTGCCGGATGGTTGTAAAAGGCCTTTAATACTTACCAATTACAATGAAAAATTTGATATTAGAAGGAGGCTAAAGTGACTATCTAAAATAAGGGTTTAATGCTGTATGTGGACTATGTCCACTGTCAGAAATAACCAGGAATTTGCTGTATTAAAGAACATTCGTATCATTTAAGTAATTCAAGTAATTAGCTGCTAGGATTGCCTGGTGCCACTGAGGCCAAGGTGTTCAACAATCGCACCGGGCACCCCAGTGTCTAACTGGAGGGTTGTGGTGAACCAGGCCTTTCAAGGGTCAGTAGCACTTCCTGTCCACACTACTACTGTGCTCCTTCTGTCTATGCTGTAACTCCTTCCCCTCCTTTCCTCTCTAAAACATTTCCTTCTCTTCTCTCTCCCACATCATCATTCTACAGAGGGGTCTTGTTTGCTTCAAATAGACTTTGATAGCCAAGGAATCACTGCATATTTTTAAAAACGTTCCCTTCCTCTTTTTCACAGTTGGAATAATGAATTCTTTTCGGAGGTCTGGCCCTTTCCTAACCTACGTAGAAGCATCTCTAAGGCCCTTTCAGGTAGGGAGTTTGACTTACTCCCTAGTTCCCTGGATGCCACAAAAATTCTACCACAAACAAACTGTGGGGCCCATCTCTTTGCTTCCTTTGTAAAATTAGTTGAGAATATAGCAGCATTTCCCAAAGTGGGTTCTTTAGAATATCAATCCCTCCCTCAAAGAGATTTTCTAGTTAACTAAGTTTAGGAAATTTCTGAATATCCCCTTCCTTTGGAGAATCACTTTGCATTAAAGCATATTAAAGGCTTTGGAGTCTGTAAGGAAATTCTTTTCTTCAAGCATTCCCCAAACTTATTTGACCACAAAATCCTATTCTATTATACTTATTCACATTCTAATTAATTAGTATTATGAGGCAAACACCTAAAACCCTGCATTAGAGGCACATTAAGGCCCAGTAGAGTATAAACATTTTATAATTCTGATTGAAATCCAACACTTATACCTCCAAAACACTAAGATGGGTTTCTATAAAGTGACCATGAAATTAGTCTCAATATGACATGAGACAGAATTTTCACCTATTAGTAGCTATATTATTTGGCAATCTAAGAAATTTTATATAAAGATTCTTTCCTACAGAGGCAACTCAGCAGAATACTAACTACATTCAGACCTAACTCTGTGTATTAGACAAAATGTTAGCAAATACAACCTTAATTTGAGAATAACTGTAGAAGGAGTTCTAAAGCACTGAAATAGAAATTAATTACCAGTAATCTGAAATAGACACATTCCAGGGCCAAGTGGCTGAAGAGTGAATACCTAAAGTTGACTTTTGCTCTTGTTAATCACCACATCTGGGCAATGTTCCTATAGATGAAAAGGCTCATTTATGACTCATTTGAAAACTTGTGACAAGAGGCACACACCATTGAGGAGTGCCAAGTTTCGGGGACAAGGAGTGGGGAAGACGGTGGTCTCCCAGTGCTTTCCTCTCTGTCTCTAAGAGCTTTTCACCAATTCTGCTCCCTTGTCATGTCTTACCTTCCTGATATTCTGCTGACAACAGTAATTTCTCTCATGTTCGGGAATTTTCTGTCCTCAAGTTTTATTACCCCCAAACTAATTTTCCCCTCTTTTCCCTTTTGTCAGTGATTCACATGGTCTAATAGCAGGGGGTACAGTCTTATATTCAGTCAGTTGGTAATCATATTTAATAAATTACATCCTCTGGCCCAGAATGGCCTTCGGATAGTATAAAATAAATTATTACCTTTCTAAGTGAGAAATTCTCCCCAAATTTGGTTTAACTAAAATGGTAACTCCCAACTGGCAAGATACCCCATAAGATTTCATGTTAAGGTAGTGGATATTAAAACAACTTTAAAGTAAGACAAAGGACAGCTTACCAGTTGATGAGGGTGAAGGGTAAGGAGACACAGGGAAGTGACATGTCAAAAATAGTCAAAACTAGTTGCACAACAACAGAGCTGAGGTAAACTATACCTTTGACCCACCTCATTCTTTTATTATATCTAAGACTGCATTGGTTTCAACAGTTTTACATTAAGTGTGTTTCTACTCTTCTAACTCTCAACATGATAGTTGTAAAAGGCATATAAAATGTTCACGTTAGCAAATCAAGTAAAAAGCACAGTATATAGGGCACATCCATGAACTGATTTATAAGAAACCACACAAATGGGCCAATGTAGCACCAAATTGCTCCAGTTAAGGAAAAAAATATTCTCCCTCATCAGGCTTTTGGTAGGAATTATTATAAAACACTTACGTAAAAAACAAAAGCAAATATGTGGCTGGAATACAAAATAAATGCTTTAAAATCTCACATAATCTATAAAATGCAAGTAGCATAAGAAAGAATATTAGAGGAAGCTAAAAAAAAAAACATACATGCTCTGGATTTTCCAATAAATTAACAAGCTGAAGCAGCATATACTAAAAGAACAATATACAAGTAAAGTCTTACAATTCTTTTAAGATTTAAAGTTTGTGAAACTACACAATTAAGGATCATGATAAAAAAAAACACACATGCCAAAGTATGGTGTAAATCTCAAGCTCTAGTTACTTTTGCTAAACTCTAGGACTGTACTGCTCACCACAATCACAAGAGGATGTATATTTTATCACCGATTGCGAAAAATATATGACACTAATCTGGAGCTGTTAGGCCCCTATCATTTAGCTTCAGGGTTCCTATCCTTTTTCCCTGTGAGAATTAAGGTTATAAAAAAAATTGCAAGGACTACTCTCATGATAGTGGCTGGACTTTTTATCATCTCTTATTTGGGGACAAAAACATCTAAAAATGGATTTGAGGATTCCTTGAACTAAATCAGTGCCCACCCTACAAGCCTACCCCTCAGGTATCTGAATCCCACAGAATGGGACTACAGGTTTAGTTTAAAACAATCATAAACACAGAATCAAAACACATCATACTACCATTGGGTTTATTTACTACACAATAAAAAGTCTCATTTCAAGAGGGGTGACCTCTGTTTAAGAAGTAGAATATCAGCAATGAAATCATTCTTAAATAAACCACTGTCGTTACTTGCATTACTAAGCACATAGTAGGCTCTCAAAAATCTGTTAATGAATGAATCATTGACCAACATAAGGTAGGTTACTCAATTACTCCATGAACTTTAACTTTCCATTTATAATGGTAGGCCTTCTCTGGCCTAAGTTTTCAAATTAAGTCTTTGGATCAAGACATTCCGAAACTCTGACATCAAGACAATCAGAAATAAGATGCTTCCACTTCATGCAAAAGTCACTTAAACAGAGAAGTTACCTATCATATTCCCCATGTTGATGCTCATTTGACTTTCACCTTAAATATCACTTCCCTCAGGAAGGGGTTTCCCAACCCCCACCCCAAGATATCATTGTCCTCTGAGTTATTATATTAACCCTCCCTGAATGCTTTTTTTTCCCCTTTATGCTACAACAATAATTAAATAACATTTGTATTGTTCTTTTTTAAATGTTTGTTTCCTGTTCTAGACTTCAGACATCCCGAAGGTGAAGGTAATAGGAGCCTTGCTGATTGACTTTCTACATTTTTGCACCCAAAAGTGCCTGGCACATTGGTGTTTAGTAAGTATCTATTCGAATGTTTATTCAAATATAAATGTTTATTCAAATGTTCATACATTTATTCACTTCTTTATGAACATTTGAGAACAAAAGGGCAGCCAATAGTGTCCCTTCAATGTACTCAAATAATAAAAGCTTAGAAAACAAGGGAAGGAATATTAGGTCATCAGAAGTCTAAAGTTCAGAACATCATTCTGTTCTCAGCATGACACTAGAAAACAGGTTTTCCCTGGCAGTAATAGTGGTAAAAGAAGTAACTGTACTATTTATCTGTGTATCATCAGAGCTTTCAAAACACTTTCATCACATGTGTGGTATCATGACTAAAAGTCTCCAAAGAGTGCACATACAACTCTTTGAAGAGCCACGCAAAGTTTTTAAAGAGTTGTGACAGGTATATAATCCATTTATACTGAACGTTTTTATAAACGACTTAGAGACTATTGGGGACTTTTTAAAGCGCTCCCTGCATAATATTCCCTCTACAAACTAGCCTTTTTTTTTAAGTTTCAGAGCACTGAAATAAACACTGATTCCAAATAAAATCTTCAGGCACTGTAGAATAAAGTAGCCTTATTTTCTCAAAGGACAAAGAAAGGCAATCTGAGAGCTTCTATTAATTGCCAAAGGGACTTCCCACGGATTGTTGTTGGTAAATTAATGCATACCTCTAAAGTTTCAAAGTAAACTTTCAAAACCTTTTCAGAGGTACATCACCTTCAGAATTTTGTGAAGGTGAGAGTGGGAGAGAGATGTCTATTTAAATAATAAACTCAAATGCTCTTTAATGATTAAAAAGTTTTTTTTTTTTTTTACTTTCTATGACTATGTAAAAATTCATAAACAGAAAGACCACAGGGTAGATTGGAATCTAGGCAAATGATATAGTAATGGAAGCACAGCAACCCTTGAGGTGTATGAAAGAGCAAAGGGTTACATGGGATTTCTATGGAGTCCCATTATCTGCTTTTTTTCCTCAATAATCTGATTTAAAGCAATTTCTTTGTTTTGGAGACCATGAACATCTCATATTGTAACTTAAGTAGCTTATACCTAATCCTAGATGATTCTTGAATTCCAGTGTAGGGCAAGTCAAAGTCAAAGTACCCTGAAATAAAGTGACCAAAACAAAGTACTTGCTTTTAAGAAAGATTTTGTTCCATCTTTGTAAGGAATTCTGTTTGGAAATCTGGGTTTACAATAATATACTATCTTATAGCTCCATCAAATTCTATGAATACCAAAGTGTTTTGATATACATTATCTAATCTGGTTGACAGAATAATCTTGTGAAATAGGCAGGCCAAGAATCTTATAGATGAAGAACATGAGGTTCCAAGAAGTTAAGTTTCTTAGTTCCCTGACCAAGGACCATAACCTAGAATGTGGGAAAACTAGAGCTGGAAGGGTTTCTTTCTTTTCTTTCCCTTCCTCCTTTCCTTCCTTCCTTTCTTCCTTTCTTCCTTCTCTCATCTCCTCTCCTCTCCCCCTCTCTCCTCCTCTCCACTCCTTTCCTTTCCTTTCTTTCTGTCTCTCTCTTTCTTTTTCCTTTCTTCCTTCCTTCCTTTTTCCTTTTTCTTTTTTTGGAATCATTTTTGATCCCTAGACCATTGCTATTTCTAAAGAAATGGCCTCTCCTAAGTTGCATTCTTTATCCCTCACCAAAACAAGCAATAAGACAGCCATGTCCATAACTTCGAGTATGTAAAGTGGTCTACAACATTTCCTTCAAAATAATGGTCATATCCCCATTATGTCCCTTATAATTTTGGGTCTTAGAAACCTTATCAAGCTTGAATAGAGCATAAATTTCCATCACAGAAGGAAAATAAACATGTTTTCTTCTCCTATAAAACACCAGGAACCTTCCAAATCGGTATCAGAACCACTAAAACCAAGTTGTCCAACACTCTAGTATAGCGTGAGGTTCAGGATGAAAAGTGGGATAAAACCCAAAGCATAATCTTCCCTGTTCAGTTGGGTGAGGGTTATGGGATGAGATCTCAAGATTTAAGAAATGTTAACTATTGAATGTGGGTAAGGGTGGGAATTTTTTGTGTTTAAATTTTTTCTTTAATAAGTGAGTCAGTTTCTTGAAAATGGAGACAGTTTAATTCTTGATGTAAAAATACCTTAAGTATGTGTGAATCCTCAAGTTTAATAGAAAAAAAATCAACATTAAGTTCTTGACTCCAAAATCTTGTTTTCTTACCTATAATATACACTGTGCTGTTACATATGAAGTTAAAGATAGAAAGGTCTATCAAATAAGCTCCACAGACAATCCATGTAAGCATTAAAGCAAGATAGATCCCTGTAATAGGCCTAATTCTGATCTTTGGGAGCAAAAACACTTGACTTTATAAAGTCAGTGTTGTTCTTTTAAGTCAGTGGTTTTCAACCTTGGATACATGTTAGAATGACTTTCTAAAAAATACTGGGGCTCCAATCTTGCTCCAGACCAATGAAATCAGAATCTCTGGGAGTAGGAACTGGTTGGTTCTAGGGTTCAGTAAGAACTGAAAGCCTCTAGTCTAAGTATTTGTTATCCAGTTTCAAATATGATGTCAACATGATGGCATTTTCATATTTTCCTATAGAAGAAATATTCACAGGACCATAACTAACAGTCACAATAGCCAGAAACATCAGAATTTTACAAACTAAATGAGTTTATTATTGGATATAAGCAGATATCCTTAAAGTTAGTTATAAACACTACATTTAATAAATATTAATCATTAAAAAAACCAGAAAATTTAATATAACCATATAACGTTCATTTCATTGGCTTAATTATTAAACAATGTTTAAAAAATTTATCTTCCACTGAATAGTAGCTGATCTTATAAAATATTTGATTTTCTGAATTTTCCCGTAGCTGTAAATAAGAAAAGGCAAATAAAGAAACCAGAAGTACAAGACACCCTACTACACAGGTATATGAAATCAATTCAACAGGGAGTTTCCACTGCTGAGAGGACAAAGGACTTCTCAGAAATATTACTGCAATCGTATTGCTCATTTCTTACTCAACACAGTACTACTGAAAAGGATGTTGCTAGGTTCCCACCGTAACTGCCTATGTGTTGTTCCTGTGACAGCTGGAGTCAACAAAGATAAGTTTGGCTTCTGGAAAAACCAAAATGCCAACCTTCTTTATTTTTAAACTTGCTCTAAAATTCTTCCATATTATCTGATTCTAAGAATTTTGCAATAGATGCATATTAGTTAAAGCTAGAGAATGAGTAACTAAATCTGGTCTCAATTGTATGATTAAACAAATATAACAAAAACAAGCTGCATGCAATTTTTAGCATTTTATAATAATCTACTTGTATCCAAAGGAGGCTTACGCTAAAAATTTTCAGACAAAAAAATACAAGACAATCAAAAATAGATTTAATACGCTAATTAATCTAGGTGGGCCTAGCCAGGAAAATATTTAAGATTCCTATTTTATGAGACTTCCTAATTAAGAGGAAATTAATAATAGCTGCTGCACTAAAGATAAGGAAATATTAAAGGTTAGAGAAGAATTTTGATTTTCTGTTTCTATTTCTAGGTCAATGAACTATAACCAAACATAACCAGGTGAGTGGTATAAACTTACATGATTTATTGCAGATTGAACAGCTTTTACATAATGGTTTAGCTGCCGATCCATTATAGCAAATTCAATCATCGCCTTGTCCATACTATATTCACTACTCACTTCAGCTGAAAGAAAAAAAATTGCAATTATTTTCCACTTAAAGTGCCAGATCTGAAAAGAGTTGCACCAATATAATCTACATCAGTCAATGGTCTAAATAATTTTGTAAAGGTATTACATATTTTTTTAAAAAACTCCTCAACATATGCCACCTTGATTCAAAATTTGAATACACTCAGTAGAAGAAGGCTTAAAGGCAGTGTTGGGGTGGAAAGACAAAGACTCGTACTCAGGAGTTCCAGGCTGTGCCGCTTACTTGTATGATGTTAAATCAGTCACTACACCTCTCTCAGCCTCAGTTCTCTCATCCACTAAAGCAGCCCAGTCATATATATATACATATATCTGCCACAGGAACCTCACAGGATTGTTAAAGAGCAAATAAGGAAGATTTCCACTTCTAAAAACAGTGGGCTAGATTATTTGTACCGATCTTCCTATTGAAAATAACTAAAAATATTGAATAAAATAAGAAAAAAAGGAAATCTTAAAGACAAGAGTCACAAAATGGTAAGAAACAACCAGAGCAAAATCTAGCGAAAACCAAAAAAGAAATTGAGGCAACAGAACACCAAGTCGCATACCCTCCCATAGTAAGCTGGGATCCTCACTCTCTGGGAAAAAAAAGATGAACCAGAAGTAACCCCTCCTTGCTCCTTGGGACTGTAGGGTGGTTGGCCTTGGTCATTGAGCAGAACAGGCAAAAAGGGAGAGAAAACAAACCTGTTTCTGAAAAACTGGCCACAAGGCAGCCTTCATGGATTTGCAGCCTTGGTTCCCCTAACCTGAGTTATCCTGGGCCCCTAAGCTTTGATCTTGGCAGGTGTTTTCAGGTTGATAACATCTACAGGTATCTGGCAAAAACAAACACAAGTCCTCTCTGGAGAAGACACTTTCATTCTAGGTATCAAATAATCTCTATAAATAATTTTTAAGGATAATGAACAGATCATGGAAGAAAAAATTAAAACAAAAATAGAAACAAATAAAAAAAAATCTCACACACACTAAATACACAAGAAAACACGCCACCAAGAGTAAGAATCAGCAGAAAACAGATCCACAAATGTTTTAAGTATTCCAATTATCTATTAGTCAGGATAAAAAACAACCATGCTTACTATGATTACAAAATTAAAATACCCTTAGGAAACTGGGTCTATAAAAAATGACTAGCAGATTAGAAAAGCAAGGTAATGTACTTAGAAGTGCTTTTAAACTTAAACATATAATTCAATAGACCAGAAGAAGAGAACACAGCATCATAAAAATTTTAAAACTAAAAAAAAAATTGAATGAAACACTGACCTGTCCTTTAATGATCTGACTTTCACTGACCCTGTCCTACAACTTTCTTCAACCTGAGTATCCTCTATCTTTTTTTTTTTTTTTTTTTTTTTGAGACAGAGTCTGGCTCTGTTGCCCTGGCTAGAGTGCCATGGCGTCAGCCTAGCTCACAGCAACCTCAAACTCCTGGGCTCAAGCGATCCTCCTGCCTCAGCCTCCCGAGTAGCTGAGACTACAGGCATGCGCCACCATGCCCAGCTAATTTTTTCTATATATATTTTAGTTGTCCAGATAATTTCTTTCTATTTTTAGTAGAGACGGGGTCTCGCTCTTGCTCAGGCTGGTCTCAAACGCCTGATCTTGAGTGATCCACCCGCCTCGGCTTCCCAGAGTGCTAGGATTATAGGCGTGAGCCACCGCGCACGGCCTTATCCTCTATCTTCATGGCAACAGCATCCGGTGCCAGGGGAAGGCTGTCTTCCCTCAGCTCCAGAGCCTAACACTCCATGGGGAACCCACAGAGGAAGAGAAGGGGTATAGGCAATGTGTGCTCTGCACCCTGCCCCGTATCACCACCTTCGACTTCACTGGAGTCACCAAAGCAGACTGCACCACAGCTGAAATGTGGAAACACATGAACATCAAGGCCAAGGTGGCCCGTATCGAGCAGAATGCCCTCTAAGGGTCCCAGCACCCCAGCAGTCCTAAAGGCCTGAGGGTGGTCAGTTTGATTTAATAATAAATGATTTGAGCTGTTCAAAAAGAGAAGAAGAGTTGACTTTCTTAAAACACATTTGGGAATGCACATATTCAAATCACATGTAAAATCTACTGACATTTAGCTTTTAAAAATTATCTTCTTAGACTTTTAAATTATGCTTTAATTTTGCAATAGTCACTTAATAAAGCATATTCCACAGAATATCTCCTGGGTTAACATGCTTCTGGTAGAACGCCTTTTGGCTTTTAGTATCCAGACAGCAGAGAATGTACATATATCTCAATGAAAGTTTGTTGGGATGGATAGCGGGAGAGTGTCATGTTTATATAAGAAAATTTCTGTATACATTTCCAAACAAAATGATGTATGAGAAAAGACTTGGGTCATATTCCAAATAAAACTGTTAGACCATCAGAGTCACAGGTTGATGTTTTTAAAATATCCAAATTGGCCAGGCGCCGTGCCTCATGCCTGTAATCCTAGCATTCTTGGGAGGCTCAGGTGGGTGGATCATTTGAGCTCAGGAGTTCAAGACCAGCCTGAGCAAGAGTGAGATCCCGTCTCTACTAAAAAAAATAGAAAGAAATTAGCTGGACAACTAAAAATATATAGAGAAAAATTAGCCGGGCATTGTGGTACATGCCTGTAGTCCCAGCTAATCGGGAGGCTGAGGCAGGAGGATTGCTTGAGCCCAGGAGTTTGAGGTTGCTGTGAGCTAGGCTGATGCCACAGCACTCTAGCCTGGGCAACAGAGTGAGACTCTGTCCCCCAAAAAATAAAATAAAAAATAAATAAATAAATAAAGTGTCCAAATGTCAACAAAGGAGACATGCTGCTCAGATATTGCTGGTACCAACATGTATATATTGCTACCATACATAGCAACTGTTCATTAAAAATCATTTTTAACCAGGAAGATAATTTTAAACAATTTATATCTTAATGTGTGATTGTGATTTACATATGGGCATTTTACCATATTTAGTTACATTTCAGTAAAATTGGTTAGAGCTTTTGGTTAAACTATAATTTAATTGTTTTTTCCACTTAAAATAATGAAAAATAGATTCCTGGTTTCATAAAAGCCTTATTTAGTTAAAAGAAAGCTGTTGTTTTTTTTCTCTTAGTGGATTGGTATATTTTATGGGCATTAGATTCTGACACAGGAACTGGTCAAAAAAGTGGGTAAAGCCAGTAACCTGAGCAAAGACTAAGAGCATAAACTCTGCTTTTCCAAAAATCCAATAATTAGAGGTAGCCCAAATCTAAACAGGAATCTACTAAAATACCTATTGGGAGCAAAAGTCTTTGAAGCATAATAAATGAAAGTCTGTCAGGGGTTTAAATCAGTGGGAATAGATATAATGTCAACAATCCTCCTCTGGGATTAAATGAGCCAATTTCTTTTTTTTTTTTTATTTCAGGATATTATGGGGGTACAGATTTTTAGGTTACGTATATTGCCCTTGCCTCCCCCCTCCCCCCCAAGTCCAAGTTTCAAGCATGTCCATCCCTTGGATGGTGCGCATTGCACTCTTTGTGTATGCAAATACCTGTCCCCTCCTCCCCCCCTCCCCTCCCCGCTGCCCGACATCCAATGAGCTAATTTTTGAAAGCATTCAGAATGTGCCTGAGACATTCAAATGCTATAAAAGGTTGCAAAATAAAATAAATGGGATGATGGTTCTCATTACCAAGGTCTCATAGATGCTAGGAAGACCTGAACCAGATAGTGCTTGGAAATACAAGGCAAAAGAAATCTTCCTGCAAAGCAGGAGATAAGCCAGGCCTGGGTCAGTTTTAAAGGCATGAAGCTCAAAGGAAGACTATTTGGAGGCCAACTATGGCTTACAGGCAGCCTCAACTCAGGCTCCAGGACCCAAGAATGCTGGGGCAAGCTGCTGAAGAACACAAGGGAAGAAGAGTGCAGCCTTAGGCAACAAAGGGAAGGGAAAACACCAGAAGAGATCAGGAACGTAGTCCTGAAATGAACTTAGAATCACAGCGCACCTGGAAGCACTATACAGTCAGACAACTACAGTTAGCGTGTCTTGGTCTGCTGCAGCTACGGGCTGGAAAGACCAGCGAACTAAGACAGGAATTAGAAGAGACTCTTCCAACAGTATCTTGAAGACCAGTCATGAGAACATTTGTATCAAGGAGCAACATCCCATAGCCATTTTAAAACGATTTTTTGGGATTCTTTTTGTTCTTTTCAACTCTTATTTCCCTATTGCAACAATAACCTTTTTTAAAAAACCTGACTTGCATGTGTGTTTCAGAAACACCGGCTAGGGAAGGCATGAGGAATCTGTGTCTTGTTCTACAAAGGAAATGAGGTGGGGAAAGAAGCGCACTGTGCTGCATGAAAAAGGCCAACAAGCCAAATAAATCCCGGAAACTTCTGGAGGGAAAAAAAGGATAAACACAGAAACACAAGTTAGTTGGCTGCCGACTACAAAGTGGCTGGGGATATGGGGTGGGTGTGGAGGGACTGACCAGCCAGAGGCTCCCTGCTATGTGACCCCACAGTCTATGCTCCCACCATCAAAATTCTCCTACTCTTTCACTGAAAGCTCTCCCGGAGAATCTATACCAAATAAATCACGCACCCTTCAAGCTGAGCTCCAGCCCTACCTCCTTTCAAATTGTACCAGCCTAGAAGGAGCTCCTCCTTCCTTAATTTATCTTAACACCTACACTCAATATTTTGTCACCATAAACAATCTTGCCTTTCTTTTCTGCATTTGCCTCCTTTCTCCAAAGAGATTTTACTCCACTTGAGGGCAAGAAGGATGCCTTAGGTGTTCTTGGGATCCAACAAAAAACTACAGCAATTCTTCCTTCAATATTCTTCTAAGGCCATTACTTCATATATTTGAAAATTCTTTCACCAAACTAAATTATCCTACCACAGGTATTAAATTGACTTAAAATGTAAAAAGGACATGTGATATAAATACATTTGCCTATTATTTTTCATTGTGATTTTTCCATAATAAAAAAGTTGGCACCAGCGTGGGGTGGGAGGTGGGGGAGAGAAGAAATCACACATAAGATGTTAAAATTCACAGAATGATGACCCTAGAGAGAAAAGCATTACTTTAACACACCCCTGCAAACCTGGTATTAGAGAAGTTTGATGTAGATGATAAAGCGTGCAAAGTAATGACAAAAATGAAATATAGATTTTGTATATATGTGTGTTTGTGTGTGTGTGTGTATGTATACACGCACACACACACAAGCTGTAGCTAACAATTAGTGAACACTTTATTATGTGCCAGCACTGTGCTGAGCATGTCATATTTACATCAAACCTCAAAGCAATATTAAGAGATAGGTAGTTTAACCTCCACTTTACATATGAGAAAACTGACGCAACTTACTCAAGGCCACAAAGGTAGCAAGCAGCAGAGCCAGGGCTCCAACTCAGGCTTTCTAACTGCAAAGATGATACCCTTGCCCATCTGTGCAAAAAAGTGTTTAAACACTCAGAGAAGGACAAGACCCCCCTAACTCCCCCATGAATATCCAAGGAACAAACCTTCAGGAAAAAGTCAAAGGCTTCAGCTCAGCTCCCTGGCAGTCTGTTAGCATAAAGGAATAGTTCTAAGTAGGACATGGGGCAATGCCACTCAAAGGCTATCAGATCTGGTCCTGGAACCCTCTTTCTAAATTCCTAAAGTAGAAGACACTGATTAAAAAAAAAAAAAGAAAGAAAAAGAAAAAAGAAAATGAATTTTCCCTTTTAGAAGATTAACAAGTTTTAACTGGTGACCTTTCCCAACAGCAAAGCTAATTTTGAGATGCTATAAAAGCAACCGACTCACACTGACTGAATGCTAGGAGAATTACTAAGTCAACTCCAGATGCCGAGAGGTTAAGCCTGTACTAGGCCAAGAGCACTGGCAGCAGAGATGAAAGCAGCTACAGACTAACTACCAGGCAGCAAACCAAGAGCAGCAGGAGAGACATGTTCAAGGGAAAAGGAAGAGTCCTGGAAGGCTTCGCATTGCAGAGACACTTCTGAGTTCAGAGTCAAAAATCATTTCTATTAATTATAATTCTGACTGCCCTCCTCTGCCCCCAGCACGGTCTGGGGAGGCTAAGAATATTCAAATTTCTTCACTATGCCATTCCATGAGCATTTATGTATTATAGTCAGCCCTTGCTATCATTAATCAAATGAAGCTGAACATAGTTGAACATTCATTTACAAGCCAATAAGAACATGGAGAAGTCTCATGGGGGACTTCAGTAACTCTGAGAGATCTGTCACCTGGTATACTAATTAAGAAATTATTCCAAGAAGTTAGTAAAATAACTAGCTGAAATATGCTCCCACCCTCCCCCAAATCTAGTCCAGAGGGTAGAGACAATCCGTTATTTACATTATAAAAATACTAGCTGTTTCTATAAGTGCCAGCCAGTGCCAATGACCCTGGTCAGCACCATCCCAAACGCGGTGCCAAACCACTGTGGACAGACAACAGCATTCCCTGAAGAACTTGCAGGTATTATTTAGACCAGGAAGGGCCACAAAATTAAACACATCCTTTAAAGATGGTTTCTGTTTTAGTTTGGTTTTTCCTACTCAGTAGCAAATCCTACAAAAACAAAGAATGATAATCACTGAAGAAGGGCTCTTTTTTTTTTTTTTTTTTTTTTTTTTGAGACAGAGTCTCACTGTGTTGCCCGGGCTAGAGTGCCGTGGTGTCAGCCTAGCTCACAGCAACCTCAAACTCCTGGGCTCAAGCGATCCCCCTGCCTCAGCCTCCTGAGTAGCTGGGACTACAGGCATGCGCCACCATGCCCGGCTAATTTTTTCTATATATATTTTTTTAGTTGTCCAGATAATTTCTTTCTATTTTTTAGTAGAGACGGGGTCTCACTCTTGCTCAGGCTGGTCGCGAACTCCTGACTTAGAGCGATCCACCCGCCTTGGCCTCCCAGAGTGCTAGGATTACAGGCGTGAGCCACCGCGCCCGGCCCAAGAAGGGCTCTTTTTAGACTGAAGTTTTCTGCTACTTATCTAATATAAAAAATCTCCACATGGGGCCTGCATAAGATTTTCCTAAAGTCAAACAAACCTGTAATTATGCAATGAAAGCAGCCACACTATTCATTAGACACGTCGTGTTACTCAATGTCAAAACGCACTAACAGCAATATTATAACTACAACGTTACTATTCTTTTTGAAGCGTTGAGTAGGTATTAAAGTTACAGGATCAGTAGAGCAAAATGAAGAGATAGGTCTAAGAAAGGAAAGGAAAGGAGGGGACAAACTAGCTATTTTTATAGACTCTCAAGTAAGACAAATTCCAGACCCTTTATGGCAAAAAGATGTAGGTAGTAAACCTGTAGCAATATGGTCATTCTTATGTAGCACAGCATGGAAACGTGAGAGCTAGTTCCAGTGTTGTGTAGGGTCTATTCATAACTTACTCGTTCAGTACAATGCCATTTTCTAGGCCATAAGTTAAAAAGCAACAGCAAATGGGGGAGCAGAAGATTCTTTATCTTGGCATATAGCTTCTTGACCAACTATTCTAAATAGGGCCCTTCCCGAACCACAGCTGCCCTGTAGTTGTAGCCTAAGGCATGCACTAGAGAGAAATAAACTCTCTTCCCCGAGGCCCAGAACTGATGTTTGGGAAGCAGAGATGAAACAGGTCCTGCAATACATGGAACCTAGAGCCAAATAAAATCCTTCATTATCCCCCAGGTCTTCAGTAGAAACAGACATAAAAATGAAGATGCCTTTCCTCCCTCTTTCCCCTAGCATATTCACACACATCTATCTCTACACTACCTCATTACACAACCAGATGTCTTTTTGCTTTGTTCTGCTGCTTCCTATGATCTCAGCCACAGGTCCTTTTCCAGAATCCTCCCTAATCTCTAGAACAGAACTAAATATTTTGTACCTTATAGGTCCATAAAACTTCTTTACAACAGGATACGTGTATATATGTGTCTCTGTGTGTGTGTGCATATGTGTGTATTAGAGAGGCACACCCTCAAGACAAATTTCACTTACTTATCCCTTCTAACTTTATGTCTCTGATTCAATTGTATAGTTTTGCCCATGGCCAAGCTGTTTCCTGAAATTTTGTCCTAAACAAATAGAAATTGCAGAATCAAGTGTTTTTTATTCTACAAAGCCATGTACTGGCATGCCCAAACAGGAACAGCACCAATTATATATAGTTGATTAAATTCGACTCCATGCGCTTTATTAGTAAAATACCACGCTAAGACAAAGCAGACATTTAGTGTTCTTACGAGGTTGCTGACAATTCAACATGACTCATATACTCAGAACAATCTGATAAATATTAAATGTCATAAAGTACATATGTCCATTTTTCAAGGAGGAAGAAAGAAAAGGAGGCAGGGAATTATCTGACTGTATTTAAATTTTTTATAATAAATGAGACATATAGAGCAAGGAAATTTTACTTTCCAAAACAGGGAATAAGTATTTCCTAATTTCTTCAACTTAAAACTTGATTCTTCTCCATTTTGTAAACAAGATATTTATTCTTTTTAGATAAATTCAAACAAATGACAGTATAAACCACACCCAACCCTTCCCACCAAAAAAACAAAAACAATCTCTCCTGTTCGAAAATATAGCTCCAACTATCTCTAGCAACACATATTTACACATACACCTACCTCTATGAGTATGTGTGTGTGTATGTGTGTGTGTGGATGTTTTTCCTGGCAGCCTCATCTTAAGCAATCATTATATATTCATCAGGAGTTGAATTTAATGACTTATTCACCACTTGAGCAATATTTAATGGAAACCTAGTTGCTTCTCACTACAGTCTACTTTAAAGTTATAATTATTCTTCCACATAGATATTAGTGTGGTAAAATTAAATCTGAATGCACATTTTATAACTGCCACCCACTGGAAGTCATAGTGAAGAGTCTAACAGTGCATGACACAAGATAGTAAGCAACTGGGTTTTTTACAAACACAGTGACCATGGGAAAAATCCTCAAGCAATAGTCACCTTTATAGTCATCTTTACTTTATCTACCTATGCAATTCCCTTGTCAGAATAATACGGAAGAGCAAAGTTGTATAATACAGTAACTGAAATAGCCAGCTCTGAAATCAGATTGCATTCAAATCTAGGCTATGTTATATTACATTCTAGCTATGTAGTTTTTGGCAAATCACTTTGGCAAGTCTGTTTCCTCTTCTGCATAATGGGTACAATAACAGTAGCACCTAATTCTTAAAGCTGATATAAGGACTAAATGACATAATGTAGGTAAAATGATCAGGAGAGGGCCTAGCCCACAGTAAGTACTAACAAAATATTATCTGCCATTATACTGATTACAGAAAAGATAACTATTCTGCAAATATAATTAGTCTAAATACTGAAATCATGTTGCCCTTGGAACCAAAAAGTAGCAAGTGAAGACCATCTCCTTAACTCTCAGCTGTTTTTACTGACTTCCAAAGCTCTAAGTTGAAATCACAAGACTGCAATGCTCAATGAGAAGCTTTATAAACACAGTACCCCTCCCTCAAGCTCAGAAACTTATTTATGTAGCAAATGTTTATTGAGCACTTACTACATGTCAGGCAGAGGGGAAAAAATGCCTTGAAGCAAGATGAAGGAGCAGTTAACACTGCCCACAGAAAGTAGGAAAGGTTTAACAGGTGAGTGTAAATTCCAATTATGTCTTGAAGGATGAGTAAGTGTTTGTCAGATGCTCACTGGACTAGAGTACAGAGGAGAAACAAATCCCCTCACTCCTCTCCACAGAGACCAATTTAGAGTATAAATGGTCAAACAAAAACACTGGGAATGAACAGAGTAAAAAGAAAGATTTTTAAAAGGAACAAATCTTCACTGAGCACTGACTACATGCCAGGCACTTTGCACATACTCATTCGGTACTCTGTTACAACAATGTGAGTTAGGTATTATTAAACATATTGTAGAGATAAGAAAACAGATGTTCACAGAGACTAAACCATTTGCCCCAGGTTACATGGTTAATTAATAAATGGTGGAGTTATGACTGACCTCAACTCTGACTTAAAGTTACCATGGAAGGCACATGACATAGTGTCTGAACAGAAATAAGTAAAATACATTTCAGGCAAAAGCCATGAAGTAATGAATAGTCTGTTCTCTACCTAAAGAGATTCTCCGAAATATTATCTTCTGTTAAGAGAGAGAAAGAGTAAGAGAGACTGACTGACTGACTTAAATAACTCTACTTCCGAGTGATGGTAACCATGACATCTTTCATTATACAGACATATATTTTCTTAGTATGTGTTAATAGTGTATAAACTACCATAGTAATGGTATAACTCAAAATATTGCTTGAAATAAATTCTATAATGAATTTTAAATAAATAAAATCATAGAAATCAATCTTTGCCAATCATCACAAGCACTATGAATCCCAAGCTACAGCCATCTATCCTTTTAAAACATATCCACAGGGCCAGGCACAATGGCTCATGCCTATAATCCCAACACTTTGGGAGTCCGAGGCAGGAGGATCACTCGAGGCCAGGAGTTCAAGACCAGCTTAGGCAACATAGTGAGACCCCCATCTTTACAAAATAAAAATAAAAACTTAGCTGGGTGTGGTGGTGCACGCCTGTAGTCCTAGCTACTCCAAAGACTGAGGTGGGAGGATCGCTTGAGCCCAGGAATGTGAGCCTGCAGTGAGCTGTGATCGTGCCACTGAACTCCAGACTGCATGACAGAGTGAGACTCTGTCTCTAAAAAACTAAAACTAAAAATAAATAAACAAATACAACATATTCACAGATCCCCTCTGCCTACCTATTATATGTCCCCCAAATCTTCAAGGTCAGGTCTGTCTTTTATTTGATTTAACTGTTTTTTCCACATCCTTCCTGCCCATTTCTCCCTATCTAACCCCTGGTAGACTGGGAAGAAACAGTGAATTCAAGGCCGCAAGCAATATCTACAGCAGCATTTCCCCAACCAACATAATTTCAATGACTGCCATTTCTCTCTGGTCTTCAAGTCCTTGCCTGTGCCCAATTCGTATCCATAGCGTGCAACCTGGAGACCCAGAGCATGGCTTTAACCAAATACCAAAGCTCTAGCATGAATTCTTGGCAGCAAAGACAAAAGGAAGTGAGGAACCTCAAAAGGAACCTCATATAATTATTAAGAAAATTAAATAACAATGTAGGTAAAGCACTCAACATAATGTCTCAAACACAGAAGACTCTTAATAAAAATCTTCTACTTCACTTAAGCTAGTATCTATTGACTCATGGGGTTTTCTCACCCACTTTAAAGAAAGTTTTTAAAATTAATAAAGCATATAGTTAAAAAAGTAGTAAACCATACGGTTGAAAAATTCAAACAGTACAATAATGTGGTGTCTCCAATGCCCAAACTCTCTCCCCAGGAAACCAGGGCTATGAGGTTCTCAGAACTATAATCCCATAGAAATATTTTATGTATAACGTAAGGCATCCCTCTTTAATAGGGACTACAGGCTGGGTGCCCAAGCATGGTGGCTCATGCTTATAATCTCAGCACTTTGGGAGGCAGAGGTGGGAGGAATGCTTGAGGTCAGGAGTTTGAGACCAACATGTGCAACATAAGGAGAACTTGTCTCTACGAAAAATTAAAAAATTAGGCAGATATGGTGGCACATGCCTGTAGTCCCAGCAACTTGAGAGGCTGTGGCGGGAGGATCCCTTAAGCCCAGAAGTTCAAGGCTACAGCAAGCTGTGATTATGCCACCGCACTCTAATCTAGCTGACAGAGAGACCCTGTCTCATAAAAAAAAAGGACTACAGAAATTAAAATGCTTATAGAATTAGCAGAAATA
>NW_012152840.1:8774585-8784567 GCF_000956105.1 Propithecus coquereli | reverse complement strand
TAATTTCTTTCTATTTTTAGTAGAGACAGAGTCTCGCTCTTGCTCAGGCTGGTCTCGAACTCCTGACCTCGAGCGATCCTCCCGCCTCAGCCTCCCATAGTGCTAGGATTACAGGTGTGAGCCACCACACCTGGCCTGTATCTTCTCTTAAAAAGCTTTTACAAAATTCTGCTCCATGTAAAAATTTCTAAAAAGCATTGATATAAATATGTGGACTTTGTCTGGCTCTTAGTATGATGGGAAAGCTTGTTCCACTGCTGAACTGCTCTATTTATTAGAGTCCTTCCAAAGACAGAGCTGATTCAGCACTTCCCTAGAACAGTGCCAAGCAATGATAACAATAAATCTGGATTGCTCTTTCACATACATTAACTTTTTTACATCTCATAACGTCTGTAGACAGAGATTTTAATCTCTGCTCTATATAGTTGAAAAGACTGACGCACCGAGAGGTTAACTGATTCTACCTCAATATCAGAAGCAGAATTTGAACCCTGATCCTCTACTCCAGAGCTACCTCCTGGGTCATACAGAAAATCTCAATTCTCTTCCAGATCACAGTCCTTCAAATATCTGAAGGTGTCTATTCAATATTTCCTACCCTGCAAATCTTTGCTTCCCAGGATAAATCACAATCAAGTTCCTCCAACCAAGTTGACCTGCCTTCATTTAAACATGCTTCATTTATCATTTTAAAGATGGACTCCAGAATAAAAAGCAATAATTATAGCATGGGTTGAACAATGAAGACTACGATAACACTATTATTACATTTGTACCTCTGTGATCACAAGCTGGCCTTGTCAATTAAAAAAAAAAATCTCAACAGAAACTGCTATTAAGCAAGACCACTCCCCTTCCTATATTAGTGCCACTGAATTTTTCAATCTAAAATTCAAAACTTAAAGGCCATCTCATTTCATGACTCTGAAATATGGCATTCCATTTCATTCAGGAGGTGGAGGTCTTTCTGAATTTCAATCTGTCATCTAATCCATCAGCTAGCCACCCCTGTTTTTTACAACACATAAATTTGACAACCTTACCTTCTTAGCTTTCTTTCAACAAGTTAAATAAATAATAGGTAACATTCATTGAGCACTTACTACATCTCAGACACTGTGCTAACCAATTTATATGTATCATCTCATTTAATCCTTACTACAACAGCTCTGGGAAGAAGATACTATTATTATTCCCAATTTCATGAAAGTAAAACCAGGCTCAGAGAGGGTAAGTACCCTGAACTAAAGTCATATAGCTAATGACCTGTAGAGAGAAGACTCAAATCAGGGTCTATTAAATAACAGAGTCCATTCTCCTAACCACCTTAATCATTGCCACCCTTTGGGTATAACCATTTCCATGTCATAAGACTTTATCAAATGCCCTCCTAAGATTTATGCATAGAAAGCATCTCTACTGTGCCAGGGCAATCATTCTAGTTAAAAGAAAAAGAAAAAAAAAGGGAGGGTGAGGGGGTCGGGAGAGAACTAGGGTGATCAGGAACAAAAATATCAAATAGGTTCATAAATGAGATGGCTACTCAAAAAAAGGCTAATGATCTTTAGCATGCATGTGGATAGCAACTGCTTTAAGCCAGCATATCTCTATACTTAACTTTAAATAAATTTATACCAGAAAAAGATTACGAATAGGGTCAGCCTACTTTAAAATAGGAAGTTAATGAAGGAATAGTTTAATTAAACAAATTCTGTCCTCAAAAACTATAAGCATAAGTTCTAAGATATCTGATAAGAAGTTTATTAGACTGTAAAACCTGAGATGACAGGGACTGTAATCTGCATTACTTACCTAACTCTCAAATGTTGGTCTAAATGAGAAGTATTTTGGTCTGAGAAACATTTCCTTAAGGAAAGACTGGAAGGGTCACAATCACAAAAGGAGTGGAACAACCTTATTTCATATTCCTATCTGTTGGAGAATAATTTCTACACTTATTACTTTTGGAAAGTAAAATAAATCTGATTTCATGAAAATAATGGCAAACTAATATTTTAAAATTTAAATCATTGACAACTCCAGAAAATAAGCTATCATAATTTACTACAAATATCATAATACTTACCCATCCAATATAGAATATCTCCTTATATTTGTACCTCCATATAGTGAAGTTTCCGAAAAGATGTATATCAGATTTTATAAGGTCACTTTTATTTTTCTCACTACTTATGTTAATATTTTTAAGATGTTTTATTTTCAATTCAATTGACGTAAATCATTAGTGACTCCCACTCAGGATTGCTTGTTTTCCCTTCTTTAAAAGCTTCCTATCAAAAAAATAATGACCCTTAAACACATAAATCTACTAGAAACTTCTAAGAGAACTCTTTGTTGCGTGAAGTAAACTACCTCTTTAAGGGGAATAATCACCCACTAATACATGTTTTTAGATGACAATTATAATGAACTGAAAAGTAAGATATTAAAAAACTATCAATATTCCCTGAGTAACTGGTTCTGAACTCCAGGGTATCAATCATAACACTACAGTACTATTTATAGAATGGGAGGTTCCAATCATTTGCATCCCACATATAGGCACCTAGTCTCTGCAACCAAACAGAACCAAATCATATGTTCAGACCTAAAACCTAAAGTCATCTTAGACCCCTCCCTCTTAGCCTCCTCCATATCCAACTAGTCATAAAGATCTATGTGGCCTACTAAAGTCAACTATTATCTCCTTTCCAACTATTGCTGCCTTAATTTCAATCTTCACTGTTTCTTCTTCAGATTGCTTCCTTAGGGATTTCCTTTTTCAATCTCTTTCCCTCTAATCCTTCCTTCTTCCATGTTGTCACCAATTTTCTTTCTCAAATACAAGTCTGATGTTACTCTCTTGTTTATCAAAAATCTAGCATAATACTTCCACTTTCAGGCCAAGATGAAGGGCTAGATTTGTTCCCCTGCCTGAAACAACCAAAAAAACTAAAATAAAAAAAAAATTTTAAAAAGGTTTACAGGACACCAGATATCATGCAAGGAAGAAAGAAGGAGAATGACTGGAAGCATATGAAGTGAGACCTATAATTGCTCCACCTTAGTATCCTGAGAGAGCTTCTAGGCTGCAAGGCACACAATACCAATCAAAATCTTAGAAGATTTCTTTGTAGAAACTGACAAGCTGATTCTAACATTCATATGGAAATGCAATGGACCTAGAAAAAATAGCCGAAACAACCTTGAAAAAGGCAAAGTTGGAGAACTAACACTACCTGATTTTAAGATTTATTATAAAGCCTCAGTAATCAAGAGAGTGTGGTACCAGCATAAAGACTGAAAACAAGATCAGCGGAATAGAGTCCAGAAATATGTATGTATATGTGCAACTGATTAGATAAAGGCACAAAGGCAATTCAATTTAGCTGAGAAAAGATACTCGCATCAACAAATGGTACTGGGACAATTGGCTATCCATATGTCAAAAAAAATATATAGAACTTCTATCTATATCTCATATCTTGTGCCATATACAAAAATTTCGTCAGAATGGATCACAGGCTTAAATGCAAAACCTAAAACTATAAAACTTTTAGAAAAAATCTTTGGGAAATTGGGTTAGGCACAGATTTCTTAGCTACAACACCAAAAGCATAATCCATAAGAGAAAAAATTGATAAACGAGATGTCATCAAAATTCTTCTGCTCTTCAAAATAATCTATTAAGAAGCTGGGTGCAGTGGCTCAGGCCTGTAATCCCAACAACTTGGGAGGCTGAGGGGGGAGGATCACTTGAGGCCAGGAATTCAAGACCAGCCTGGGCAACATGGCAAAATTCCATCTCTTTAAAAAAAAAAAAAAAAAAAGTATCTGTTAAGAGCACAGACTGGGGGAAAATACTCATAAATCATATATCTGATAAAGAATTTGTATTCAGAATATATAAAGAACACAAAAATGCAATTTTTTTTAAAAAAGTCAAATAGCAAATGGGAACAAGATTTGAATAGATACTTCACCAAAGAGGTAAATGCCAAATAGATGAAAAGGTATTCGACTTTATTGATCACTAGGGAAATGCAAATTTAAACCACTATAAGATACTGCTGCATATCTATTAGAATGGCTAAAATTAAGAAGACTACCCATACCAAGTGTTGACAAGGATATGGAGTGACTAGAGAGTTCCCTTATATACTCCACACATGCCTAATTTTCAGATAAGTATATCACTATAATAAAAAAGTACATTCAGCAAATAACACTTCATACAATTTAATCTTAAAATAACTCACAAGGACTTCATAATATAATGCGTCAATGTCATCATTATGTTTTTTCTGTAATATATGAAAACATTCATTGATAGAAATTGTTTATGTAACAAATACCAAAGAAACCAGCTTTTAGTCTATAATTAAATCACCAGAGTATGATTGTTTTTTATTATAATCTGTTTTCTCTAATCTGGTAGCTTTCAAAGTGGGATCACCAGACCAGCAGCATCAGCATCACCTGGAAACTTGTTAGAAATGTAAATTCTCAGGTCCGAATCTGAAACTCTGGGGTGGGGCCCAGCAATCTATATTTTAATAAGTCCCCCAAGGGATTCTGATTCATGTTAAAATTCAAGATCCACTATTCTAATGTATTAATATGATTTAAGTCTAAAATCATAAATTGCTTTTTCACAGATTCTTTCTGAAGTCACAGAATTTTAAGACAAAGAGAAACTGTTACTTCAAATCAATGTTTTCAATAAATCTAGGACTCAACCAGCTGTTTTCTCATTTTTATAGTCCTAGATTATTTTAAGCCTTTATTAAGCTAGAAAATCAAAACTGGATGTAAAGTTCCATAAATAATACATTCCATAAAAGTGTTTGTTTTGAAACAAACTTGTCTACTTAAATAACTTAGTCATTTACTCACATCTATTTTTGCAACTGTATCCAACATTCCTCCCAAATTTACTAGATTTGCTTCTAATCTACAAATTGTCATCCTCTAGTGAACATCTGCACAACTTTTAATTAGGTTCATCTGAACGGAATAGATTTGTAAAATCTAATTACTAAATGTTTTAATTGTTTCATAAAGATACTGAAGATAGAAGCAGAATGAAAGTAGAAATGACATCAGACTGATTCAGGACATCTGGGACTGTCAATAATTTACTCTGAGACTTTGGGTTAATAATCTTTCTGGGGCTCAGTTTCCTCATTTTTTTTTGAGAAAGTTGGAATAGATGATCTGTAAAGTCCATTTCAGGCCTAAGGGTCTATAAATCTACGATATCTCTCTTATACTCTGTGGTACTGTACTTTCACAGTCATGTGACACTGCCAAATTATTTTAAAAGTATTGTATTTATTTTTAACTATTTAAAAATTGTTTTAAGATACATGCCTCTTCTTAGGATTCTAGAACATTGCTATCACACTTCTTCCTAGAGAGTTGAACACAGAAGAATATGAACACACTTATATTTTTAGTTGCTGAAGCACCAAAATGGCAGTGAGATTTTTAACAGTCTCTTAGTCTTTCTTGGATTAGTTAATTTATCTGTGAAACTATAGGAATGCATGGCACGAATCCCCAAAGCTAAACTTTCACAATGTCATTAACAACATGGGCTCTGGAGGCAGACTGCCTGGGTTTGAATCTGGATCTTAAGAACTTTTTGTGATATTGGGCAAGTTACTTACCTTTTCTAAACTTTATCTATATTCTGTTAAGAGAGGATAATAATAGTATCTCCTTCACATAAATTAAATAAGATAATTGATAAAGAGCACTTAGCACAGAGCCCAGCACAGAATAAGCATTTAATAAGCATTAGATAGTTTTATTAACATTACTTGCACAGTCATCTCTCTGGGAACCCATCTTCAATTCCATTTAGGAAACTCTCACTCAGCATGCCCCCATGTGTGCAAGTGCCTCACCATTCAACATGAGGGGCTGAGGTTCTCAAACTTCAGGATGTAGCAGAATTACTTGGGATGCTTGTTTAAAATGCAGATTCCTGAGCTCTGCTTCCAGAAGCTCCAATTCTCCATTTTAAAAATACACATACCAGGTGCCTCTAAGGCAGGCTGTTGAGGATGGAAGTTTAAGAAACATTTCTGTAGAGGTTTCAAAGAGATAATATCTCCCCTCAAGTACTTATAATCTCTAAATATTTTTTTTCACTTCAGAACTCACTGCAAGCTACCTTGCAACCACATGGTGGTTGGCTGACCACCATGCACACCTTATATAGGTAGCCCTTTCATTTAGATTCCATTTGCCATCACTTTATATCTACATCCTGATGCAGTGATGTAACTCAACTCTTGGCCTTATATATGAGATCTGCCTAATTCTCTAAATCCAAGCAGCTCCAAGCTTTTGACTACAGAAGGTTTCTGATACATAAATTAATCCTGACCTCTGAGAGCAGAAAATTCTTTAGACCTGATGCTGACCTAAAAATTTGACCATGGCCTCATTCACCATTCTTATCTCAGACTTATACTTTCAACATTGCTGCTGGCAATCACCCCAGTATGTCTTCGGTGCATAAATTTTCAAAATATGTACATATTTTCAAAAAGAGATTGCAATGTATCAAAACCTATATAAATTTAACTCACCAAGAACTTTAAATGTATACAGAATAACAAAGAAAGCAATAACAAAGACAAGAACAATAACAAAGCAACAATTAGAGACCAAGGGAACCTGGGATAGAATGCAGACTATGACAAAAGAATTCAACTGTATTACTAATGTATGACAAATGTCACTGAAGGGGTTGGGGGAAAAGGGAACTGACCTAAGTAACCTCAGAAATGGTGTTTTGACTGAAAACTGTAAGATTAAAGGCAAAAAGAACCACACATGAACACTAAGCTAGCTGATGCAGTTGTCTGTTGCAGGGGTACAGGTTAATAATTCTGAGACTGCTTTACCTGTATACTGGGGCCAAACAAATAAGCAAATGGATGTTGGATGGTGGGATACAGGTTTCTTAGTACTGGAGAGGGAAGTTACAAATGACCAGGGGAAAAGACTAGAATTTAAACATGTGGTACCAGATTAGAGTTGAAGACATCAGTATGAATACATGTTTACCTTAATAGAGATACAGATGGATGGATATAGAAATAATGACAAATACATGTGTACGTAAGTGTTAGTATACATACACATACTTCCTAGTTCTGTCTGCTGAAAGGGTTTAGAAGTAGTCACTTTCTAATAGCAGCAAGCACACTCAGAGCCCAGATGTTAGTTTCTAAATATCATTTTCCAATAAAAAGAACCAGGGCTCCTTAGAAAAAATAGCTGATTCTGGGGAGGGGCAGAAGCAGGAAAAATACAATTCTTTAAAGAAGAATTCCAAATAATTTATGTAGATACTTATCCCTCCAAGAGGTAGAGTTTAATTCTTTCCTCTAGAGTGTGGACAGAGTTAGTGACTTGTTTTCAAAAAACAGTATGTAGAGGGAGAAGAAGAAAAAAGTACCTTTTCATGAAAGAAACCTGACAAACACTATTGGGGCCAGGTGATCAACGTTAACATTGCTGGTCATGTTGATGACAAGTAGCCCCTGATATGATGTGATGAGAAGGGCACTTGACTTCTGTGGTCTTCTTTCCAAAAACCCATAAACCCAGTCTAATCATAAGAAAAACATCAGACAAATTCCAATTGCAGGACATTCTACAAAACATCTAACCAGGCTTCCTCAAAACTATCAAGGTTATAAAAAACAAGAAAAAGTGAAACCAACTAATAAGCAACTAAAGAGATAATTAAACACAATGTGGTATACTGGATAGAGTACTGGACAATGTCTTTAAAAGGACATTAGTGAAATGCGAATAAAGTCTGGAGTTTACGATTTAGTTTAGTCAATAGTCATGTACCAATGTTGTTCCTTAGTTTTGACAAATGTACCACGGTATTGTTAAGGTGATCTTATTAATAACAATTGAGGAAACTGCATGAGGGTATACAGGAACTCTCTGTATTATCTGCAACTTTTGTAAATCTAACATTATTCCAAAATCAAATGTTTATTTAAAAAAAAAAAAACAAAAAGGAAAGAGGGAGGGAGACTGCAAAACTAGGTGAAAGAGACTGCAAAAGGAGCTAAGGCTGCACTGAGACTTTTGAAATTTGTGTTGTTTCATGCCACTAAGTTTGTGGTTATTTGTTTCAGCAGCAATAGCAAAGTAACATACCAACTCTATTAACATGAATGCTTAGGTCAGAAATCTGGGTATCACTGTGGACTTCTCCCTTTTCCTCAATTTCCATATTCAAAAAACCAAGTTTCATCAATTATTCTTCCTTTGTCTCTTATGAATCTACTTTCTTCTCACCAACCCCTTACCACTTTTCTAATCCAAGTCACTATTGCCTAATACCTGAGGACTATTGCAACAACCTCCCAACTGGCCTACCTATCCCCAGGCTCATTCCTACGAAGCCATTTCCCACAGTATAGCCAGAGAATTAATGCAAAATACATATTATGCTATTCCCATTTTAAAACTTTTTAATAGCTCCCCATTGACCTAAAGATAATGTCCAAGCTCCTTAATTTGACTCATAAGAGACTATCACCACCATTCTGGCTTTTTCCTATTCTCTCCAGCTTCCACTCAGCGCACAATGGCCACGTGTATTTCAGTCACTGCTATAACACAGACTGAGCATCCCTAATCCAAAAAGCTGAAATCCAAAATGCTCCAAAGTCTAAAACTTTTTGAGCACTGACATGATGCCACAAGTGGAAAATTCCACACATAAGTACCTTATACGAACTTGGTTTCACGTACAAAATTATTTAAAATTATTGTATAAAATTACCTTTAGGCTAGGTGTGTAAGGTATATATGAAACATAAATGAATTTCATGTTTAAACTTGGGTCCCATCCCTATGATATCTCATTATGTATATGCAAATATTCCAAAATCTGAAATCAGAAACACTTCTGATTCCAAGCATTTCAGATAAGGGATACTCAATCTGTATTATTAAGTTTCAGCCAAGACCCAAAACCCTCATAAGCTTAGCACTGAGAAAACAAAGATAGGGCAGATACAGGGTAATTCTTTTCAAACTCAACAAACTCCAAAACTACCTAAGAACTCTAGAAGGCTCCATTCCAAGTGAAGAGAGAGAAAGAACTAACAAAAACGCATCTTCTACAGAACACGTTACATAACCTTTCTTTGTTAACTGGTTTAAATGTCTATTTTAGTCAATCCCACAGGAGCACTGATCTTTTTTTGCTTGAAATTAAATCCCATACTAATTTTTCTTAAACTAGAACACATTTCTGCTTCTTAAACCATATCGTCAATGTCTTTTTTCCCTAATAAGATGATGTCCCCTTGTCCCACAAACACACATGGCCCTTACTATCATGTACTCCCCCAGACCTCAACACACATTCTCAGTGCCATTCCCTATCCTAATGGTAAGATATACACTTTAAGTTGTTTTTCTAATTCCCTTTAAAACCAAAACAAGTGTGATGTCCTCACTGTTTCCTGTAAATAGGTTTCTATCACAGCACCTTTACAGATTTATCCCACGGGCTTGTGTGCTGTTCCAGTTATCAATTAATTGCCTCTAAGCTCAAAATTCATCATTCAATACACACTGTATGATAATGGATGGGAATGCTTTAAGCATTTTTCCTTTCAGTGAGCATGATGTTAAGATTTCTCAATAGAGGTCGTTAAAAGGGCACTGCAGGAGGAAAGGAATTCTCCAGCTAACACTATGCTTAATAATGAAAGACTGGATGCTGCTGCCCTAAGATCAGAAAGAAGATAAGGATGTCCACTCTCACCACTTCTATTCAGCATTGTACTGCAGGTTCTATCCAGGGCAATTAGGCAAGAAAAGTAAATAAAAGGCATCCAGGTTGGAGAGGAAGAAATAAAACTATTTCCCTTCACAGATGACATGATTGTATATACAGAAAATCCTGAAGAACCCACTAAAA
>NW_012152840.1:8761186-8774065 GCF_000956105.1 Propithecus coquereli | reverse complement strand
CATTTACAATACCATCAAAAAGAATAACATGTTTATGAATAAATTTAACAAAATAAGTATAAAATTTATAGTTGAAAACTACAAAACATTGCTGAAAGAAATTTTAAAAGATCTAAATAAATGGGAAAAAAATTCCCATGGTCATTGATCAGATAATTTAATATTGGTAAAGTGGTAATACTCCCCCAGACTGACCTAAGGATTCATTTAATGCCCTCAGAATCCCAGCTGGCTTCTTTGTAGCAACTGATAAACTGAGCCTAAAAATCATGCAGGATTGCAAGGGACCCTAAATACCCAAAACAGTATTGAAAAAGAAGAACAAAGTTGCAGGACTCCTGATTTCAAAACTTACTACAAACAATAGCAACAAGACACTGTGGTACAGGCAAAAGGAAAGTCATTCGGAATTCCATTAATGGAATAGAATTGAGAGTCTAAAAACAAATTTATGTGTCTATGGTCAACAGATTTCAACATGTGACCAAGGCCATTTTATCGGGAAAGAATGGTGTTGGGGCAACTGGATGACCACATGCGGAAGAATGAAATTGGGCTCTTAACTCAAACCATTTAGAAAAATTAACTCAAAATGGATCTAAATAAAACAGCTAAAACTATACAGCTCTTAGGAAAAAACCAGGGGTAAATCCACATAACTTAGATTTAGCAATGGATTCTTAGCTATCATACCAAAAACATGAGCAACAAAAGAAAAAAAAAAACCCAGATAATTGGACTTAATCAAATTTAAAAACTTCTGTGCTTCAAAAAAACATCAGGAAAGTGAAAGGAAAACACACGCAATGGGACAAAATATTTGCAAATCACATATTTGATAAAAGACTTGTATATCCAGAATATATAAAGAACTCACACAACTGAATTTAAAAATGGGCAAAGCATCTGAATAGACATTTCTCCAAAGATATTCAAATGGTTAGTGAGCACAAGATATCATTACTTCATCAGGGAAATGCAAAACAAAACCACAGTGAGATACTAACTTGTACACAAATGCTCACAGCAACATTTATTAATAATATCCAAATAATAATTTATTAATAACAACCCAATGTCCATCAACTAATAGATACACAAAATGTGACATATCCACATAGTAGAATATTACTCAGCTATAAAAAGGAATGCAGTACTGACTGAAACATGCATGAATGAACATTGAAAATGTTAAGTGAAAGCCACTCAAAAAAGACCAGATGTTATATGATTCCATTTATTAATATATGAAATGTCCAGAATAGGCAAATCTATAGAGATAGATTAGCGGCTCCTTAGGAATAAGGGTTATGGGGAAATAGGAAGGTGATAGATAAAAGGCACAGAGTTTCTTTTCTTGAGATGATTATGGTGATGGTTGCACATGCCTGTGAATATTCTAAAAACCACCAAACTGTATACTTTAAATGTGTGAATTATACCCCAAGAAAGTTATTATTTTAACAAAGTCACCAAACAAAAGGATTAAAAAGCTAACAGAGTTTGGAGGAGGTAATTAACTGGAAGGATTTTTTTAAAAACTAGGTTACAATAAGTAAAATTCCATTAAGAAGAATTTAAGGTGATTAAACACTAAATTAATTCTCTGCTGAAATAAATTTCATTACAGCAAAATTGCATCCCATAATGAGAGATTCTTTACTTAATGTATCAAGCTTAATAGCTCTACAGTATACAAAGACAACTGGGACTAGCAGAGGACATGTTGACATATACAAGATGTATGAGAGAGAGAAAGAGAGAGAGAGAGAGAGAGAGAGAGAGAGAGAGAGAGAGAGAAGGTGTGTGTGCGTGCATGCAAATGAACGTGGGAGAAGCTATTCTGGATTTGAGTAGCATCCCAGTCAAACTAAACTTTGTGACTTCAACCAAGTCACTTAACCCTTCTGAGCTTCAGCTCTCTCATCTGTCAAATGTCTCCCTCATTTTCATAGGATTGTTAAGAGAGAAAATATCTGTAACAAGATCTATGAGTTTGTTGAAATATCTTCATATCTTTACATTTCTAGCACAGTGCTCGTCAGATAATAGGTACTTAGTAAATACTGTGGAACTAACTTCAGAAAACACAAAGGGCTTTTGGAAAGGAGGAAATTAAAACACATGAACTTGAATATATATAACTGACTACAGAGAACTTCACAAGTAAGATTTTTCAGCAATCCATGATACGGAAGCTGTCAAGGCTCATATTATGTTCTTTCGAAAAATTTATTTTCCATCAGTAATTTAATGAATTGGCCAGTAAAAAAAATTCTTTGCAAGAACCATTGCTGCTATCTTCTCCATAGACCCTTTGCAGGTATCATTTTATATTTTGATTTTGTAAAATTTTAACCCATTTTTAGCCTACAGAAGAGACTATCATATAAGAAGAGACTATCATAGAATGACTTTTATCTGAACAATGACCAGTAAAGTACAGTCCGCTACTGGTTGCATTACATCCATTTGTTTATATATTGTTTATGGCTGCTTTTGAGTGAAAATGGCAGAGTTGGGTAGTGCAACAGAGACAGTGTGGAACACAAGACCATAACTTGGCTGGGAGACAGGATAGCATTAACTGGCCTTTTCAAACCCCCTTATCTAGTGGTGGGAATTCAGACTTACAAACAATTGAATGCAAAGAAGTGCTCTATGATTTAGATAACGAATGCACAGCAAACATGGAGGAACCGAAGAAGAGATCAGTTTGGCCTGGGTGGGAGAAGAATGTCTACCAAAGAAAGATGAACTTAGCCTTGAAAGATGAATAGGTACCCTCTAAACGCTTGACAGGGAAAAGGCATTCTAGGGAGAGGAAATTATGTGAACAAAGGCAAGAGGCTTACAGAGGATACACATCTGATTCTACAAAGCCTTCAAAGAAATTCATGCAAACAACATGTCTCTTGCAACTTGGTCACATGCAAAAATGAAGCAAAAAGTACATCTGTTTGGAGCTTGCCCCAAATGCCTCTAGTTCTTCTCCAAACTAGGTTCATAACTCCCACCCACAGAGAGAAAGCCAGTGCCTTAGGCAACACCCAGGGACAAGCAAATTAGCATTTCCAAGGTCAATTGCTGACAGGCCTAATTGTTTACAGCAACTAGAGTACAGTATTCTGGCTGCTGAAGTTAAGAGGCTTAACCTCTTTGGCTTGCCCAATACCATAAGAAACTAATTTACCACATCAGCTACAAAATGTGAAAGTATTGTAGATGTGGATTCAATTTATCATATGACATTTCAAACAGAAGTAATTATTAATAGGATCCCCAGAAATACGTCATTTTAAGCTGGCTAAACAATTTTTTAATTGGTATTTTATGTTTTAAAATACCAATCACACCAGTGGTAGAGAAGTGACAACTATAAAAGAAATCAACAGATAATATCTCATTTTACCAAATAGTTTGATTTGAATACTCACCAAAACTGCTAAAAAGTTGCAAAACTAATTGATTTAACTGCCCTTACAATTTCTTGCCCTTTTCTGATAGAGTCAATGAAAAGTGAAGTAACCTATGTACCTGCTGTTTAATCCAGTAGCCATTTGCCACACCTGGCTATTAGGTATGTGAAATGTGGCTAGTCCAGATTGAGATGCACTGTAACATTCTGATTTTAATACCAAAAAAGTCAAAATAACTCATTAGTAATTTACAGATTGATTATATGTTGAAATAACATTTTAGATATACTGGATTAAACAATACTAAAATTAATTTCTCCTCTTTCTTCTTACCTTTTGTAATGAGGAGAGCAAAAAATTTTAAATGACACATGTGGCTAACACTATAATTTAATTGGACAATACTGCTATATACAAATAATACTTTACATTTATGTATAACACAAATATATAATCTCATTTGTAAAGTATAGAAACAAGGAGAAAGAATAGGTCTGGATAATATAATCTTCTCTAGAATAATCAAATTGGTTTCAACTATGTAAATCACCAGCCTACTAAAAGCTCCTTTCTGCTTATACTGCCAGACATAAAATTTTCTGTCTTTTAAACAGGAGCCCGATGTTTTGAAAATGATCCTAAAGTCTGTTCCACTTGCGCCATCAGTTGTCATCTTTGTTCAGCATTAAACTAGTCTCAATTCCTTCCAACGATCGAAGATACATAACCAAATGCTAGCCTAATTTTTTAATCTGATTAAGTGACTCCAATTCAGTTTTTTCTGCGGTAGTTGTTTTCATATCCTATAGGTCACTGAAACCTAACCCAAGCCTCTGCTCTAAAGACAAAAAAGCAGAATTAATAGAAAGATTATTCTCAGGAGTCTAGAAAAATCCAGACGGTATTCAGATACTATACATACTCCGTTTTAAAAACTAAAAAGTGACTCATTTACTATTTCAAAAAGTGACATCCTAATGTGGATGGGAGAGCTTAGCAAGCAGGAGAACATAGCAAGTAATTATTTCCATACACGCCATCACGTGGAAAAACCAGGCCAGCTCTCAGGCTGTAACTGTCAGTGGAAGAAAGAAAACCTGGAGGTGCCGGAATGATTGGAAATTTATGGAGTGAGATTCCACGGTAACAGGAGGTGAGGTGAGGTGAGGCGAGGTGAACAGCAGCCAAAACTTTCCTCTCAATAGCTCTTAAAAAGGAAACTACTAAGAAAACCAATAGGAAAGGAAAGCATATTTCACATTTTTTAAGGTCCAGTAATAGAAGGACAAAATTACAAGAAATTTACATGAACAACATGTATAAATCTTTTTAAAGTGCTTTTAAAATATAATAAACAGTAAAATCAAGATACATTAACAGAAGAATAAATACTATTTATACTTGTGATTTATGTAACAGCACCTGCATTGATCACTGATAAATGAAGCTGAATAAACTGGATAACTGAAAATGAAACCAGCAAGGATGCCTCATTCCTAGAAGAGCTGATCTTAAAATGCAATCTTAATAGTCCTGTAATTTCTCTGTTCTAATAAAATCAACACATTTTTACTTTTTATGTATATGGAATAGTTCAGGCTCCAAATTCCAATATTTAGTGATTGTGTCTTTCATATAATCGTTTTAAACTGTACAATCAACAAACACTGGTCAAGGCCAATGCCTACCTCAAAAAAAGTGTTCTGGTGCCACCTAGCGGCACATGCTTCCTACCAAGTGGGATATAATGACTAAAAGGGGTTCTTCAAATGTGATCCCTGGGCCAGCAGCATCAGCATCGCCTAGGAACCTGTAAGAAATGCAAATTCCTGGACTCATCCCAGACCTACTGAAACTCAAGATGCAGGGCCCAGCAATCTGTGTTTCTAAAAACCCTCCAAGTGATTCTGATCCACTCTCAAGTTTGAGAACCTCTGGCTTAGATAGTCTGTACACAAAAATTAAGTGCAAAGTCTTAAAAACTTAGGTTCATAAGTTAACAAAAGGGCTTATTTTTTAATTGTGGAAAGCAACTTTCTACATTATGGATCTAAATATTTGTGTTAAGAGAACAGTCTTAAAAGCCATTTACTAACACATTTATATATGGATTCAACATTAAATGAGTCCCAGCCTCTTAAGATATCAGATAAGCACTCTGAGATCCTTGTCCTCAGGAAACTGAGTTGAAAGGGAAGACCAGATGCGTTGACAAAAAAAAAAAACAAACATTAACTAGTATCAGGATGTCAGGATATGGCATATTACTGTATCTTAAGAGGAAGGGGCACTCACTTGGGCAACAAGAAAAAGCCAAAGAGGTTGAATATTCATAAGCTTTAAAAGTAAGGGTCATCTATCCTAATAATAGACACCACTCCAAGTTCACAGTACACTGCTGCTCTGTCCAATTATGTTATAAAGTAACCAAGAGAACAGCAGGTCTCAAGAAGCCTTGCTAAATTGTTTCTTTTCCATTTAGGTCCTGGAGGAGAACTCCATGACCTTAAACAGTAATTTGAAATAAGGGTTCAGAAAGAGAAGTAGCATAATATATTTAGATGTTTGCATTTCTTTAAATTCAGCTTGATGTTATGCCCTTCTTTGAAAACACCTGAATTTTAATAAGTATCTATTTATTCATAATTAAAGAGTTATCTACTTGAAGTTTAAAAAAAAACTGGTTCAAGAGATACATCCCCAGTATAGCTATCAGTCCACACAGTCATAATCATAAGTGCCACCCCTCACTCTGTGGCTCAAACTACAAACATATCACTTAGGAGAAAATAAATAACTCTTGAAAAACTAGTCTTACAAACCCAAGCTCTGTGACAGGTAACATCACAGACATTACTACCAATGACATAAGTATGTTAAGGAATTTCAAAGACTTGCTCTATTGACTTAAGTTTTTGACTTCGAAATGTAAACTTAGACACACACACAATTTAATTCTGACATTGTAAGAGCAACTACCCATAATAGGATGAGTTTCTGACAAAACTCTTCTTTCCTTTTGTCTTTTCTAAATTTCCCTCTACAGACAAATGAGTAAAAATAAGTCACAGAAAGATGGGTCAGGTAAAATATAGAAGAATTTTTTTCACACTAAAAAAACATTGATCTGATTTTTTTAAATTAATTTTCGTGTTGTCACTGTCATTACACAGAAGGATCTTTGTTGAACAATGTATGGGCCTAAGTACCATACCGCTTTGCTAGTTCAAATGCTCTGCCATTCGTTAGCTCTGTGATCTTGGTCAAAAAATAATTAACTTTTTGAGCTTTAAGTTTTCTCATTTGTAAAACAGAAGTAAAATTACAAACCTCATATAATTGCAATAAGAACTGGGAAAAATATACCTAAAAAATGCCTGACACTAACAGCTGTTAAGGATTACCGCCATTCATTGATAGTTACCAGAAAGAGGGAAGGGGCTGGAGTCAGGCAAATTGGGTTCAAGTTCAAATTCCCAGTCTGCAACTTGGGTGTGTGCCCTGTGATAAGTTATTTCCACTCAATGAGCCTCATTTCCACATCTGTGGAGTAAGAATAAGGATACTGACTTCTTTCCATGATTTTCACCACATGCACCTTTATTTCACAGGACCTGCCTATTATCATAGGCTATGGCAGCTCCCTTTTCTTCACCTACATCAAAACTTTTGTAAATGGTTGCATCAGGAGGCATCTCCCAGGTCAAGACTAAACAATATACTATGGCCATGATAGATTTAATGGGAACATCTCACACATAATTTCCAAGATATAAATCAATGTCATGGAATCTCACTGGTGGAGGAACAAGATGACTCAGAAGCTCCTCAAAAATACAGGCTTTGTAAACTTTAGAGCATTTTGCCAAACATATCTACCAAATGCAATTGCTCCAATGTGAGATATAGCCAGTGGTGTGTTGGTAACTGCTTAACAATCAGGTCTGCAGTTGTTGGAGTGAGGCTAATTTGTGACATTTGCTCATTTCCATGGATTGAATCAAAACTCCTACCATGGCCCAACACCCAAATTCCTTAATTAGTTGATTGACTGATTCACTCAACAAAGAACCTAAAACATGCAAAGTCTAGTGCCAGGCTCTGACAGTAGGGGACATGAGGATAACTACACATAAATCCTACACTCAAAGACCTACAGTCCAGCTAGAACAATAGAACACACAAAGAAATATACAATATAAGGGGAATGTGAAGAATATTATCACCTCTGAAAACAGGGAAAAGCCTTAATTGCCAGCAAAAAGAACAATGAAAGTCTAAGTCTTATTTACCCAAAGAACCCTTAGTAGTATGCCTATGCTTTCTACTTCCCAATTCCAAAAATTCTCTAAGTGGAAGATAATTTTTTTTTCCTACAGTTAATTAATATGTGTGTATATGTATATGTATATCAGAGTTTCTCAACCTCACCACTGCTGCAGGCTGGATAGTTGTGCAGGGGCTCACCCATTCACTGTAGGATGTTTAGCAACATCTGAATACCTAGAGGTCAGTAGAGGCCAAAGGCACACATGCTCCCCACCCGAGTTATGACAAGCAGAAAGGTCTCTGGACATTGCCAAAGGACTCAGAAGGGCAAAATCAGCCACTGCTGTGTATGTATGAACATGCGGATATGGATGGGATATATGCATGGATGGAGTGTATATACGATCCCTAGATATGGACATGGGTATATATGAATAAAGGAGTTAGACAATCAGGGGAAATTTTTATAGTAACTGTCTTTGTAGGTTTTAAATATGTTCATTCATTTATTGAATGCTTACTATGTACCAGGTACATACAGGCAATAGCAGGGGGCAGGGGCACCTGACAAAAATCCCTGCCATCATGGAGCTTACAGTGAGGGCAGAGACAGGTGATAAATAACAATAATAAACCAATTATACAGTATATTAGAAGGCAAAGTAATGTTAAGTAGTGGGGAAAAATATAAAGCAAAGAAGCTTAGAGATTCAGAAAGAAGTGGGATGAGGGACATGCTGCAATTCTAAATCCCAAAGGCCTAAACATGCCAGGCAAGATGCTTATGCTCACATTTTCAGATCATGTGTTCACAGGTGGCTTCTTGAGCATATAATCTGAAAACAAGTCTAAATTTTGTTAGACTTAATAACAGAGGGAATTTATTCACTTTGGTTCACCACCAAAGGGAGGAGAATCCTACCAAATTCATAGGAGGGCCGTCACACTACCCAACCACTACCTCACTCCTCCACTCTCTGTCCAACCCTAGAGTCTGCTAAACCTCACTTGCTCTGAAAAGCTACCATCCCCTGAAGAACCAGTGGGCAAAAGCGTTCATTAGAGATTGCCTAACCACTAGGGTTCCTTTCAGTAATACGATGATATTAACAGATCATCAAAATGAATGTAGTGAATACTGCTGATGGGAAAGGAGAGGATGGATAAAAAGAATATTAATTTTATTCTTGCAAATCTTTTTGCAGGCCTAAACTGATGCTAAAAGGCTGGTTTACACTTACCATGTTCAGGTCCTAATCCACATCATTGTGAAAATTTTCCTTGTCATTCTTTTTATTAACACACTTTAAATCTCCTCTTCCAAAAATTCATTTCTCACCAGAAACTTTTTTCACCCAATTAACTACAGAGTCTACAAAGATGACACTACAATGAATGAATAAACACAAAGATATCAGCAAAAAAGAACTGAGTTTTTCTGGAGCTGGATTTGTAACATTCTGTAGGCATGGCCTTTCCCCTCCCCTCTTTACTTTTTTTATTTTAAATACATGAATAATCACTTTTTAATTTATTTTTAATTGACAAATAAAATTATATATTTATGGTATACAGCATGTTTTAAAATATGTATACATTGTGGAATGATTAAACCAAGATAAGTATACATTTATATTATCTCACATACTTATCAGTTACTTGTGGTGAGAACACTTAAAATCTACTCTCTTAGCAATTTGCAAGTATACAATGCATTGTTATTAACCATAGTCACCATGTTGTACAACAGATTTCTTGAACTTACTCCCCCTAACTGAAATTTTATATCCTTTGACCAATATATCCCCAATCTCCCCACCTTCCCCACCTCCTGGTAACCACTACTCTACTCTGCGTGTGAGTTTAACTTTTTTAGATTCAACATAGGAGATCATGCAGTATTTGTCTTTCTGTGTCTGGCTTCTTTCACTTAGTATAATGTCCTCCAGGTTCATCCAATCTGTCTCAAGTGACAGGATTCCCTTCATTTTTGAAGCTGAATAGTATTCTGTTATGTATATACACTATATTTTCTTTTTCCATTCATCTGGTGATGGATACTTAAGTTGCTTCCATATCTTGGCTATTGTGAATAATGCCGCAATAAACATGGGAGTGCAAACATCTCTTCAACACACTGACTTCAATTCTTTTGGATATATACCCAGCAGTGGGATTGCAGGATCATATGGTAGTTCTATTTTTAATTTTTTAAGGAACATCCATACTATTTTCCATAATGGTTGTACTAATTTACATTCCCACTAATAGTGGACAAGGGTTCCCTTTTCTCCACATCCTGGTGTAGACATTGCCTTTATACTTTTAGTACCACAGACAGCATAATTAAGTACATATTTTCAGTATTCTTCACTTTTTTAAGTCATAATATTTTGCTTTTATAATTGGCTCCAGTTACAAAAGCTATATATAAGAAATACCAAACATTGGCTTCTTAGGGTTATTATTATTTTTATTACCAATGTAGCCACCACCACCACTAGAAATCACCTACTTCTAATTACTCCTTCTATTCAATAAGATACTTAAGAAATAAAGTACAGGAGCAAGGCCAAAAAGAAACCTCCTCCATTTAACTAGAGTCCTAATAACAAGAAGCAATTCTCTAATGGAGAAATACATTACAACACAGTGAAAAATAAGAAAATTAGCCTTGAAAATATCAGGGTTATACTAGCATATGAAATCATAAAGGAATTTTCAAAACATTTTTAATTTAAAAGATTTAAGCAAAATTATTACCCCTTTTCCATAAAATAAGGTGATGGTTGATAGGGTTATGAGTGATCATGATTTTTTGGTTTTATTATTTTCCGTATTTAAATAAATTTTTAGATTTAAGAATGTCTTATTCAGAAGTAAAAGTAGAATATACCCCTAAAGCACCCAGACCCAGAACTATTCTCTCAACTAAATGCTTAATATTTGCAAATATGAAAGGTCAATTATTCAGGACAACAATTATTGAGGATGACAAATGTCCATGACAACATAATTTTTCAATCTGATGATCATTCTTTATTAACTCTGAAGTAACAATCTACAGAGTGAAAACTTTGCTTGTTGCCTGGGTGGGGACTAAAGTCAAAACAAAAGGAATCAGATCTAAAAAGGTGATGATTCTTAGCCAGAAAACAAATTTTGGACACATGAAAGAACAGACTATCATTCAATCAAATTGCTGTACCACTTCTGTCAGTCAGGACTGCAACTGGCTGCAAGGAAAAGCAAACCTGATGGCTGTCACTTAGTCAAGTAGGGGTTTGTTTTTCTGCCATTACAACAAACCTGGAAATAGACAGTCTAGGGTCAGTACAATGGCCCCCAAAGGTCCCAGCTCCTTCCCTCCATGTCCAGATTCAGCTCCATCCTTATAAACAGAAGACACTAAAACTAAGAAAGTGCAGTGTCTGGCTTCAGAACACAAGAACTTCCAAGGTAAGTTGCTGAGAACTTCACTAGCAGCATAGGGCAAAAGCTGACAGGCTGTTTCAGAAAAAGGATGCAACTTCATTTTGCTTCATTTAAAGAAAAAAATCAGGTGACATCATCCCCAACAAAATAACCAAAATTTTCTGAGTTAAATGTCACTAAATGTTATTTGACTGCAAATGCCATTAGACTGAACAATACATTTTTGATAAAGTGTAATGGTTAACGACAGAAACTATGAAGTCAGGCTACTTATGCTCAAATCCCTACTTAACCACTTACTAACTTTGTGACCTTATGAAAACCATTTAACTTTATTAAGCCTCAGTTTTCTCATGTATAAAGTGTAGGTAACAACAGTCCCTCCTTCACAGGATTACCGTTAGGATCAAATGAGAGATCACATGTAAAAATAGCACTGTGCCTAACGCACAGTAAGTATGTAATAAATTCAGCTATTATTATCTTTAGCATCATGACCATCATCATCATCACCATACTTTGGCATAGTTCAACATCCAATTAACTACCTGACCATAATAATAACTGAAGTCTTTCTGCCCTATAGCTCCAAAGTCATAGGAAGAAAAGCAATACACGGAGAAAAAAATCAAGAAGCCCTCCAACATGGTTTCCTCATCTACTGGACCCTCAGGCAACTTAAAAGTTCTTTATAGATCTTCTGATTAAAAAAATGTAGGTAAATTTCATCCGAGTTGAACTTTTCTCATTGTAGAGGCCTTCCTTTGCTGGTCTCCCTAGCATAGGCTTAACCTCTGTATTAAGAAATCAAGCATGACCAAAGTATAGTTAAACTACTGGATAATAACAATATCATAATGCATTTATATACCTTTCATTCACAAATGTCACATACTTTAGATTGTATGCTCCTTAAGGTCAGGAACCTTCATGTCTTTCCCCATAAATTTCTAGTGCAGTTTCTAGTTGAACATAACTGTTTGAACACACACAAATGAGTCAATTTCATTTCACCAGATGCCCAGGGATTAAATGATTGTCCCAGGGATATTCAATAGGCATCCTTAGAGTAATATCACCACAGCGTTACCTCAAAGTAGACACAAAACAAGTAAGTTTTAAGTATCACTTACTCTGAGTTTCCACAAGATCCAAAGCAACACTAGAAGCTGTGTCCATTCCAGAGCTGATACAGGCTTGGAAGTTTTTTAAGGAGGAGAGAGCAGACTCTACACCGCTGAACGATATGAAACCAGTTGAACCTGAATTGGAACTGGAACGCCCTGGCATCTTGAAATTATTACCTATGTTTTCAAACACAATGAAATAGGTTTGTAAGTCAGAATGATAACTGCATAAGAAAATAAAACTGCTGTCAACATGCATACGAATGTATCTAACATCCCACAAATGTCACACAATTATCTATATCCTATATCCCTTGAGAGGATACCAAGCAATGTGCCATAATCTAGGCTACCAAACACTGATGTACTCAATATATGGAACAAGTAACTGTCTTCTTTTCTAAAGAGGGACATTACCCTCTTCCACAAGATTCTCAATTCTCTGAAGAATTCAACAACAGCACAGTTCTTAAAACCTTAAAAGATAAAAGGGTAAGAAAAAGTAGACCACTCATACATTACAATTTCAAAAAAAAGAAAATAATACTAAAAAGTAGTTTAATAAGGCAGGGTTTTGAAAACCTGTAATTTTTAACTTATCTGACATATACAGAACTCTGAAAACTGTA
>NW_012152840.1:8742621-8761006 GCF_000956105.1 Propithecus coquereli | reverse complement strand
CCATATCTTCAACCACAAACTTTTAAAGCTTTGGACCACTTATGTAAAGCCACCTACAAAAAAGACATCTTTGCTTATTTCAGAAACCATCTGAAATTCAATCCACTGAAACAAACTAGAAAAATGGAGAGAATTCATATAGGTTTAAAGGGCTGGGAGGGCTGTTCCTAAGGCTGTATGGCAACAGTATGAAGGCATTCTCTTGGAATTAGATAGACATAACATGAATTCAGGTTCTGCTACTTTACTACTGTGTGACCATGGGAAGACTGCTAAACCTCTCTGAACTTCAGGTTTACCACCTTTAAAATGGGAAGGAATAATCATGGTGCAGTATAGCATACAGTACATAATTAATTAGTATTAAAACTTTCCCTCCTGCCCTTCCTTTCTTAAGTAGAGAACTGTGTAGTATCTCTGGCATTTCCATTCTCACCATTGCTACCACCTTGGTTCATACTTGACCCTTTTCCTCCACCTCTCACTCATATCTTAAATCAAATCCATCACCAATTTTGCCAGCTCTGCAGTCAAAATATCTCTAGAACCCAACCACTCTCACCAATTCCATCATTACCAGCCTGACTCAAACCATCAGCTCTTGCCTGAATTATTCCAACAACCTCCTACATGGTCTGCCTGCTCCCAACCTTGCATCTTTCATCCGATTCTCAATACAGCAGCCAGAGTGAGCCTTTGAAAATGTACATAAAATCATGTGACTTCTCTACTCAAAAACCCTTAAGGACTTCCTAATTCACTCAGAGTAACAATCAAAGAGCTTTAAGACAACCAACAAAAGTGACTCCCAGGCCGGGCGCAGTGGCTCACGCCTGTAATCCTAGCTCTCTGGGAGGCCGAGGCGGGCGGATCGTTTGAGCTCAGGAGTTCGAGACCAGCCTGAGCAAGAGCGAGACCCCGTCTCTACCAAAAATAGAAAGAAATTAATCAGACAACTAAAAATATATAGAAAAAAATTAGCCGGGCATGGTGGCGCATGCCTGTAGTCCCAGCTACTCGCGAGGCTGAGGCAGTAGGATTGCTTGAGCCCAGGAGTTTGAGGTTGCTGTGAGCTAGGCTGACGCCGCGGCACTCACTCTAGCCCGGGCAAAAGAGTGAGACTCTGTAAAAAAAAAAAAAAAAAAAGTGACTTCCAACATGGACCAAGTAGCATCAGCATCGCCTCTGAACTTCTTAGAAATGCAAATTCTCAGGCCCCAATCTGTGTTTTAACAGGACCTTCATGTATAATAATTCTAATTCTGATGTACCTAGGCTTCAGTGTTAGCATATCAGAATCATCTAATGGACATGTTAAAATATTGATTGCTAGACCTCATCCTCAGAATTTCTGATTCAGTAGATCTGGGAGGGGACCTAAGAACCTGTACTTCTAACAAATTTCCAGATAATACATACTCTGCTGATCTAGGAACCATACTATGAAAACCACTGCTCTAGATTATCTGGCCATTGCTAATCCTTTAATAACCCAGGCATGCTTCCACATTAGGGTCTTTGCACTTGATGAGACAGACAGGGATACCAGTAATAAAGATAGACAAGAAAAAGTAGGAAGGGTTGGTCTTAACTTCCTGTTGCCTATATAATAAAATTCAACATTATGAGCAGAGTATCCAAAGCTTTCTACAACATAATACAAATACACTTTTCAAATCAGAGATTCTACCTTTCCCCATGACAAAACATACATTCCACATAACCTTCATTAGTCGGTATTCCAGAACAAATACAACCTATTTCTGCCACAATCCCTCAAAACAAGCTTGGAAGACAAGTGCCATATTAGAAGAATGAATCAAGTACTATGAAGTTCAAAGAAGAAATTACACAAACCCTGAACACCATGAGGTTCCAAAAAGGAAGTGATTACAGGCATAACTGAGGGAAACCATAGGCTTCGTGGAAAAGGCACTTAAGCTAGACCATAAAGGATATTTAGGATTTGGAAAGGTCTAAAATATCAGGGCAGAGCAGTTCAGATGAAGGAAATAGTAAGATGAAGAAAGGTCATAAGGTAGTAAAGTATGGGATGAGTCCCCTTTGCCTGGCACACAGGGACAAAGGGATGGAAAATACCTGGATTTCATTCTTTTGGGGTATAGTGTAGAGGGTCTTATGTGCAGGACAGAGAATCAGGTGGTCATCAAATGGGACTTTTAGCTTTATGTATTTTTAAAAGTTATCTTAAAAATCAAACCTGAAACGAAAATGGCAAAATGTTATAGATGTTAAAATCTGGGTGACAAAATAAGGGTTCTTGTTATGTTATTTTCTGGGGTTTTAAAATTTCACACCAAAAGAGAGAAAATATGAATATGAATAAAAGCCAATGATGATTTTTAAACATTTGCATTTTGGTGAAAGAGCATGCCTATTTACAATCTCACTTTATTACCCAAAAGGAGTTGAGACATTTTACACATATAAATACAAACATATACAACAAGATGGAAAAATATAAATTCATAAAAATCAGGATCAAAAAACAAAAATTAAAACAAAAAGCAAGTAAGAAACTTACAGTGCAGTCATGTAGACTTTAGGATTCTACATAGTGCTACACTTGTAATACAAATTTATTTGGCTGTGAGCTTCCTAAAAATCAAAACAAAATATGAAAGCTACCTTCTCCATAAAGAAAAAAGAACACCAGAATCTCAGGAAAAATAAAGCTTTCCATGGCAATAAACGCAGTATGGTTCATCATGTATGAAATAATAAAAGTTACACTGAAAAAATATCTTTAATAATATCCTTACAATAAATACAATAGCAACTTCCTACAACTGTTTCTTGAGACTACGCCTCAGGATAGGCTAAGAAAAGGACACTTGTGATAGACACCTGCTGGGTGCCCACCAGATCCATTTCCTATTCAACCTGGTCATACAGCTACATACAGACTACATTTTGCAGCCTTCCTTGAAGTTAGGTGTAGCCTACAATTGCATTAACGGCAATGAAATAAGAACCATTTCCAGGCTCAGCCCATAAAAATCACACACTTTCCCATTTGATAGCTTGACACACAGGCAAGCACAGTGACCTTAGAAGCTATATACCACAATAGAGAATCACCAGATGGAAGGAGCCTAGGACCCCACATCACTGCTTGGAGGAAAACTGCTTACCAATCAGGCTCCATGCATGAAAGAAAGAAACTTAACTGCAAAGCCACTTAGATTTAGGGGTTTACCTGTTACAGTATCAAGTGCTACTTAAAAAACACAACCCTGCAAGGCCCAAAATGATATGGTTCAAGTATTCAGTTTTCTAGTCAGTCTTGATTCTAGTATAAGTTTGTCTAGAGGAGCATTGTCCAATAGAACTCTCTGTGATGACAAAAATGTTCTATAATCTTCACTGTCTAATATGGTAGCCACTAGGCACATGTGGCCATTGATTATCTAAAATGTGGTTAGTGTGACTAAGGAATTGAGTTTTAAATTTCATTTAATTTCAACTAATTTAAATGTAAATGTCCTCATGTGTTACGGTACTGGAGAGCACAGTTCTAGAAGCACATTTATCAAAGTGTACTCTATATATGAACCAGAGAGTAAACAAGAGGGAGCAAAACCACAGCATAAACAAAACTTATCCTCCCGGAATATCAATTCTATTTAAATATAACATGAAACATGTTAATATTAAAATAAACATTAGCTACATTTTGGAGTAGAACATGAAGGCAATATAGAGCAGGGGGTAAACATGCAGCCCTTGGACGACCTGAGCTCAAAGCCTGGTTTCACCACTTAGTAGCTGAAAGTCTTGAGGCAAATTATCTAACCTCTCAATGCGTCACTTTTTCCTTTTATAAAATGGGGATGATCCAGTGCCTACCTCAAGGATGACTGGGAGGACTGAATGAGTTAATATGTATAATAAAACACTTAGAATAATGTCCAGCATATAAATCTTTAAAATGAGAGCAAATATCACCATCAGCTTCATCATCATAGTACTGTGAGCAGAAATACAGAGGCATGCCTAAGAGGAAGCACACTGGGCACAGATACCTGGAAATTTCATTCTGTCCATGCCACTTAAAACTGCATGGCCTTGGTTATGTTGCTTTATTTCTCTATCTTCAGTTTGCTCCTGTGTAAAACAGAGATCATCTTATCTATCTCACAGCATTATTGCAAGGATAAATTACATTTTTCTCAAACAAAACAAGTTTTTTTCGAACTTGTCTGAAGAATCAGTTGAAAAAATTACTAAAAATACAGATTTATGTGCACTATCCCAGACCTACTGAATCAGAATCCCTATGGGAGACCCAGAGGAAACTCTATTTTTATGTTTTATGATTCTGTCCTCATCCCTAATTCGTATGTTGAAGCCCTAACCCCAAATGTAATGGTATTTGAAGATGGAGCCTTTGATAGATAATGAGGTTTTAGGTGATGGGTTAGTGCCCTTACAAGAAGAGAACAAGACACTAAGGGCTTGCTCTTTCTCCCTACCGTGTGAAGACACAGGAAAAAGGTGGCTGCTATAGTTTGGATGTTTTTCCCACAAAACCTCATGTTGAAATTTGGTCTCCAATGTGGAGGTAAGGCTTAATGGGAAGTGTTTGGGTCATGGAGGCAGATCCCTCATGAAAGACTTGGTGCCGTCCTGGTGGTAATGAGTGAGTTCTCACTCTATTAGTTCCCATGAAAGCTGGTTGTTAAAAAGAGCCTGGTACCTCCCCTCCCACTTGCTTCCTCTCTTGCCATGTGATCTCTGCACAGTGGCTCCTCTTCGTCTTCCACCATGAGCAGAAGCAGCCTGAGACCCTCACCAGAAGCCAAGCCTATGCCGATGCCATGCTTCTTGAACAAACTGCAGACCGTGAGCCCAATAAACCTCTTTTCTTTATAAATTATCTAGCCTTAGATATTCCTTTATAGTAACCCAAATGGACTAAGACAGTGGCCATGTGCAAGCCAGGAAAATGCCCTCACCAGATTCCAACCATGTTGGCACCCTGATCTTGGACCTCTAGCCTCCAGAACTATAAAAAACTAATTTCTGTTGTTTAAGCCACCCAATCTATGGTATTTTGTTACAGTAGCTTGAACTAAGACACAATATATAAAAAGATTAATGCAATCTAGGACAAATACAAAGTGTCTACCATATGGTAGCTATCATTATTTGTCTGAATGCAAAACTCACATTACTCCAGTGAAACTTTACTCTTGTGGATAGCCATGGAAAACATGGTCACACCCTTCTGTAATTCTGGAGTAGGGAAAGATTAAGACTGGGATTGGATTGAGAAGCAAAGAGTATGGATAACACAGAAAGATGGAGTAGAAACACTTTTCTCAATTCCTCCCAGTAAGTACAGCTAAGTCAGTAAGTCAAAGACAATCCCTTCTTTCTCTGACTCTAACAGCATCTCCTTTGATTACACTTTTGCAGTCACTCTACTTTGTTAATCATTACTATCCTGCATGATGCTCACAGTGCTTCACAAACAGTAAGCACTCAGAAGATATGCCCTAAATGAATAAATCAACTGTCTACTTCAGTCAGACCCCTCTCTTCTTTCATTCTCTTCCTCATACACACTATTCATAATCCCAGCTCATCACTTTGTTCATCATGTTCCACCATGAGAATATCCTCTTCACTTCTCTATCTGCCCAAATCTTACTCATCTTCTAAGGTCTGAATGGTTGTGTCCCCCTAAAATTTACATGTTGAAATCCTAACTCACAAGGTGATGGTATTAGGAGGTGAGGCCATTTGGAAGGTGATTAGATCCACCCTCATGAATGGGCTTAGTGCCCTTATAAAAGATACTCCAGAGAGCTGCCTTGCCCTTCTACCATGTGAGGACATTGCAAGAAGGTGCCACCTATGAACAAGGAAACAGGACCTCATCAGACACCAAATCTCCTGGCACCATGATTTTGGACTTCCTAGCTTCCACAATTGTAAGAAATAAATTTCTACTGTTTATAAGCTACCCAGTTTATAGTATTTTGTTACAGCAGCCCAAACTGACTAAGATACCATCTTTCATGCCTTGGTTTAAATTAGTGGTTCTCAACCAGGGGAGATTTTGTCCCTCTCCCAGGAGACATTCAGCAATATCTGGAGACACTTTGGCTGATGCACAAAGGGGGAAGTACCTACTGGCATCCAGCAGGCAGAGGCCAGGGATGCTGTTAAATATCCTACAATGCACAGGACAGCCCCCACCTCCCTGAAACAAAGAATTATCTGGCCTAACCTGTCAATAGTGCATCAGTTAAGAAACACTGGTTTAAATCAACCTCTTGTTGGATCCTTCCCCAGGTAATAACGGTGGTCTTTTTGTTCCTCATACCTATGGTCACCAAGAAAGTTTAGAACAAGGTTATGCATTTCCTGAATTCTTCCTTAGCATGTTATTTTGTCTCCCCTAACAATAAAATTCTCTGTAGGCAAAGTGTTAGCTAATGTAAAAATAAAAATATGTTTCCACTGTTTCCTCTACTCATCTTTTTGTATAGCACAGTATTAGGCACAGAACAAACACTTTTTAGACAATATGCTGACTTCCTTTAAATCCACGGGAGCTTTGTACAAGTCAACCACAGTAGTGTCTCCTTTTTCAACATGCAAGGATATATCATCTCTGAAGCCTTCTCTTATCCATACAATTGCTTTTTCCCTCCCTCATGCCACCATTATCCCTATCTCTCTCTCACACACACACACACACACCCCACACTCCTATTATAAAACTATAAAACACAACCAACTGCTCACATGTCTGCCACTCCTTCACCCTGGGAGCTCCTTAAACTAGAACATATGACATAACATATAAAACAGCTCCTCACATAAAATAGGTGATCAGTAAAGATTTGGCAAGTTACACATAACAACAACAGTTAACAGACAACGACCATTTCTAGGTCACCTACAGTGTGCCATAAACTGGTGCCTTGGAGCTTCATTCTCATTATCTCTAATCATCACAGCAATCTACACAAGCAAAAAGGAAACTGAGGCCCAGAGAGTTTACTTAAACGACCTGCCCATGGACCTGCTTTAAAAGCCAGTTCGAACCAGACATACTTGGATCAAAAATTCGCGGTCTTTCCCCTACACACATTGGGCTGAGGATGGAGAGATGTCGTCGGGGACGAGGGGGGCGAGTGAGCTGCCCCAGACTCACTACTGTGGCGTCTAAAGGGCCAGGACCATAACCCAGGTCCACTGATCCCCCAGCTCTGGGCGCCCGCAGAGCGGCCCAGAGGTAAGCGACAACTCCCGCCACCCTCCCCATCGCCATCCCCCGCTTCCGCCTTACCTGACTGCCCGAGCTATTTCTGTGTGGCCGCAGCCGACTTCCCCAACCTGGACCCCAACTCCTTTCCTCAACTCCCTTTGCCTGTCGCTGAAACGGCGAGCGCGGGCTCCTTCGTCATCATCCGTCGCCAGCGAGTGGTCACGTGACGCCCCGCCCTGCTCTCCGCCTCCTGGGTCACGTGACGGCCTGGCGAGCCAGGGGCGGAAGCCGGGGTCTGGCCAGCTCTCCATCTGGGCCTGGGGACTGAAGGGGAGCGCTGCCGGGAGGCAGGCGTGGGACCGGGTTGCAGACGGTGCGCGCGACCGCCGGCCCTGCGCGTGCGCCGCTGGCGCGCCCGGCTGACAGGTGAGTCGGGGCGGGGTGCGCATCCCTTCAGTGCATGGCCCCCTGCCCCTCCCTGCCCCGGCTGGGCCGCGCTGCCAGAGGGGCAGTCTGCTGCGTCGCGTGCCGACTGGACTGGGGACTTGGGATGGAGGACTTAGGGGCCTCTAGGGGCTGTGTTCCGCTCTGCTTCTCCGCTTAGATGGAAATCATTTTGCACACCCCTTCTGCCCTTTAGGAAGCGAGGTTCAGCTGCTTGGCCCTCAAGTGATCCTTCCAAGTTTCCGGGATCAATGCTGTGTGGTGGTGCTTATTCCTCTATTAACTTTCGCGAACCTGAGGGGTTAAGTGAGACCTTTTACAGTCTGAAGGACCCGGGTTTGAATTCTAGTTCAACGGGCTGTGAGTCTGGGCACGTCATTGGTCCTCTCTGCACCTTAATTTCCTCACCTGTGACATGGTGATGCCAAAGTCCTTTATATTTCGAAAAAAAATTTACCTAGGTCCGTACTCGGCTATGATCACATAGAAAGAAAAAAAAAAGTCACAGAGCTAGTAATGAAACAGGGTCTCCTGATTCCAAGTTCATGGAGCACTTCCCAACATAGGTGAAGGGTAGTGAAGGAGAAGTTTTACTGCCTCTGCCCACAGCAGGGGACACCTTCCCTAGTTGTCCTTCACCTGTCTTTCCTAGGATTCAGGAATTGGATTATAGTGATCAGGCTCATTTCAGAACTTTTCTGGAAGAGAGATGCAGCTCACATTTATCTTGATCAACAACCATTATATTTTGTTCGTGATAATGGATTTGTGGAGCCCGGTGCTTCCTTTATGGTACTGAGGTTTTGTGAAAGGATAAAAATAGATCTGTCTTCTTGTGTCCTTTCCAGTAGGGCAAACAGTGGTTTGTCCAGGACAATTAATTTCCTTAAGAAATTTTGTTCTGTACTCTTTACATAATTGTTGCAATGAAGCCATGCTTTATTCTTGAAAGCATGTTATCTTTTGATTAGGATTACTTCCCAAACTGAAAATCACAGTACATGCCAACTGCTTAAAACTGAATTTGCCATCACATTATAACTTGTAAAAGAAACTAGGGAAATTGAGTGGGATATCTGGTTCCTTTTCATGCTAATAGTAATATAGCCTATATTGAGAAAACTGGTCTTTATGAGTTTTCTTCCTCCCTAGCAGCAAGAGAACCTCTGAAAGGATGTGTTGCTACTTCTACAATATTTACTTGGACCTCATTCTAGAGTAATTTTTTAAGACAAAACTGAGTCTTAACACCTGTGTAGCCACCTACCTTCCTCTTAGATTGCTGCAACATGATTAGGCATCCTGAATGATGGTTCTTAGATTCTGTTCCTCAGAGCCAGTTTCTCAGCCAACAAAGGCAGGTAATGTTGCTTTGCTTTAAGCTGTTTTCTCTAGGACCCCATTGCCTGCACTGTCCTGCTGTCCAAAATCTAGTAGCAGTTAGACCTGTTAATCACAACTTGCCCTCCTCTCCATGAGTCTAGCCTTTCATCCTACTGAGACCTTCTGGATTAGTTTGCTGGTCTTCAGAGGACCTCAGAAGGTGACTTATTTTTCCCATTAGCCATTATTTTCCCCTTTCCCTCTCTCATTTCCCAAGCCAGACCATATCAGTGCAGAAAATGAAGTGAAATTATCTGAAATTCAGCCTGTTACATATCAATGTGGTTTAACAAGCAGGCCTCACAGAGGAAACTAAAAGGACTAGTAAATAATTTATACTTTAATGTGTATTATAGGATACTGTCATGAGAGAGTTTCTAGACAGCTGTAGTGGCTTCTCAGCAATCTTTACTCTTAGACCTAATCCAGTCCACTTCCCCTGATCTCTGTTTCTATCCCTTGCTCACTCTGTTCCAGCCACTTTATCCACCTTGCTATTCCTTAAGTGTATCTAGCATATTCCTGCCCTGGGACCTTTGCACTTACTTGTAACCTCTGCCTGGAATGCCATTCTCAGGATCATTATCTAATGCTGCATAACTGCCCCAAAATCTGGTGGCTTAAGACAGTACTTACTATCTTACAATTTCTATGGTCATAAATCAGGGATATGGCTTAGCTGGCTGCCATTGGCTCAGGGACTCGGGAAGTTGCTGTCAAGGGGCAGAGCTGCTGTAGTCTTATCTGAAGGCTCAACTGGGGTTGGGAGGATTAACTTTCACTCTCACTCAGATGGTTGTTGGCAAGCCTCAGCTCCTTGTCACATGGGCTCCTCCCCAGGACTAGCAGGCTATAGAGGGTACCCAAGAAGTTGGTCTTTTTGAAATCTAATCTCAGAAGTGGTATCTTTCACTTCTGCCATATTCCGTTCTTTAGGAGGGAGTCAGTAAGTCAGCCACACTCAAGGAAAGGGCCTACGCAGGGCATGAATACCAGAAGTCAGGACCATTGGGGACCATCTTAGAAACTGCCAACCATACCTAGATACCCTTGCTGCTTGCTCTGTCATTTCCTACTAATCTCTGCTCAAATATCATCTAATCAGAGAGGCTTTCCTAAAGTACTCTATATAAACTAGCACATGCTCCATCTCTTTATCATGCTTTTTCTTCACAGCACTTATCACAGCCTGATATATATATTGGTTTAATATCTCTTTCCTACTCTGTGTCCTCAGATCCTAAAACAGCACTTGGTACATAGTAGGTGCTGGGTAAATATTTGTTGAATGAATGAATTTGTATTATTATGTATGTTTTCACCAAATAATCCAAAACCCAATTAACAGTAGGTAAACCATAAAAACAATTCATTTAACAAGGATTACAAAAGTAGTTCCACAGTTGAATTGGATCAGCAGATCAGTAACATCAACAAGAATTTGGATTCTTTCTATCCTTCCACGCTACAGTCTGCAGGTTCTTGGCTTTTTTCCCCCAAGACTTGTCACCTCGTGGTCTCAAAGTGGCTACTGCAGCTCCGGGCATCACACATTCATTGGACCACATTCAAAGGCTAGAAGCAGGGTAATACCCAGGGCAAAGAGAGAGATTTCTCGTCACATGCCTCTTTTCTTTTAGCAGGAGGAAAAAAATATTTTCCAGAAGCCCCACCAGGATTTACTTTTAAATCTCATTGGTCAAAACTGGATCACATGTCTAACTCTGGCTTCAAGGGAGGCAGGAAAATAAGAATCTGACTACTTTGTCCTCTACCGTAAGAAAGAAGAAGGAAAGTGGGAAATATTGTTGAATAGCTAACAAACAGTTGTTGCCACTGCATCCCAGTAAATTAAGACCTTTCCAAATATTACATCAGTGATGGAGACTTCCAAAAGGAAAAAAGAAAACCTTTAAGGGTTACACAGAGCTTCCAGGTAATAAATAACTATGTAGTAGGTGGCTCATAATGTGAGCAAACTTTAAAAACATGTGACAAGCATTGAGGAGCATTTTGCTATGGCTGCAAAGGAAGCCCTCTCCCATCAAAAGTCTTTCTACATTCTAGTTTTATGTACAGTGAAGTCCTCATTATTAGAATCATTAGAAGACCACATATGAAAGTAGAAGTTGGCATTGACATAAAAATTTTCAGGATGTCATTCATTTTTCCAAAGGCCTCTGTCTCCCAATTCTTTTTCAAATTATTATCTTTTGAAGTGTTAATTGTGTCATCATCTTTGTTGCCTTTTTCTTCTCTAATTGTTAATTGAGCTAGGTCATCATTTATCAACTTCATGGAAGCCTGAATTATTTTTCAACTTCATGAAAGCTTGTGTCTTTCCCAATATTTGTATGCTCACTTTGCATTGGTATTGCACTGTATCCATATAATATTAACAATTAAAAGATTGACTAACCCAAATAAGAATTCAACCTGATAGATACTTGTGGAATTTTTGAGTGAAGAGTAATCATATAAGTGGTCAGCTTATAAAAATTTTCCCAGTGATGTGTTTTTTTTTTTCTTTTCCTGTTTACTTGGCTCCTGCCTCCCCTTCTCTTCCTGCTTCTACCTCCATCAACTCTTCTTCCTTTTATGTTTGTCTCTATTCATATTTGCATATGTAGGTTTTTTTGTTTTGTTTTAAGCAGGATCTCGCTATGTTGCCCAAGCTGGTCTCAAACTCCTGGCCTCAAGTGATCCTCCCACCTCAGTCTCCCAGGTAGCTGGGATTACAGATGTGAGCCACTGCGCCTGGCCTACAGGTTTTTAATTTTTATTTGTTTTATAAAATGGAAGCATCCTATTCATATGTTTCTGCATCTTAATTTTTCTACTCAGTAGCTCTCAGAAATCCTCCAACTTAACTAATAGAGCACTGATTCATTCTTGTTAATGGCTGCTTAAATTCCAGTTTCTTTACTGTTGGGCATTTACTTTATCCCCCAAATTTTTGTGATTACCAGCAGTGCTGCAAGAAAAATCCTAGGACCTATATCCTTATATGTTGGTGCTTATCTTAATATTTCTAGGGGATAGAATCCCAAGCATGAGATTGCTAGCTCAAAGAGTATGTATTTTTAATTTCAGTAAATGTTGTAGGTTCACTTTACAAAAAGACTAATAGTTCACATTTCACCAGTAATATATTTCTCCAGGTCCTGCCTAAAGTAAATATTATTATTCTTTTTAATCATTGCCAAAGTAATGCAAATAAAATGCTTTTTGATAGTTGCTTTAATTCATGGTTACTTTACTGCTGGTGAATTAAAGATCTTTTCATACAGTTGTTTGTCATTTGGATTTATCTTCATGAATTAGCCCCTTTGTATTCTTTGCCCATTTCTCTGTTGGGCTGTTAGCTCTCTCCTTGTCAGCTTGTAAGATCCCTCTGCATGTTTTAGAAATCAACCCTTTGCCTTCCCTTTGCATTTCAAATCTGTCTTCCAAATCACTTCCCATAAGAAAATTTTTAAGTGTTATATACTAAAATATGTCTTTCTTTATAGCTTCTAGATTTCCTTCACTAGCCCTGAATTCCTAGGAGATGCCATTTTACTGAAGATCACCCCATATAAGAAGAATACTTTTCCTGCCAAAAGACCTAGTAAAGGCGCCATACTGACAATCGAATGTGTGTTACACTTCTGATTGACCTTGACCAAAGGCTCAAGCACTTCTTCTCTTTCTCTGACTTTTTTCTTCAAGGCTTCTCTCTCCAGTAGTGTTGCAGGCAGCTAGAGGGGGGAGGGATCACCTGTTATATCCCTCATATTGTTAAAATATTTATGCACTCGTCATACTTGTCAATGCCAAGGAATGAGTTCAGCACAGAGGATGCAAAGATAAATATTGTTAATTTCCTTTTGACTTGCTGCAGTTTTCCACAAGATCATTCTCTACTCTTATAATGATTCTGGCTTCACATCAGAATCAACTGGGGAGTTTCTTAAAAATAGAGATGCTTAGTGCTACCTCTAACCTACTTACCAATAACTCTGAGATTCTAGGTGATTCTGTTATGTAGCCAGGCTTGAAAACCACTGTACTAGAAGGTGAGTTGCTTAAACATCTTCATATCCAGCCTGGCAGAGAGGTATTCAGCAAGGAATGGTTGAGTAAAGAAGATGAATCTTTACCTTGAAGAATTTTAAGAATGAGCTGTTAACAATAACAACACTCTCCAGTATGCTAAGTGGTCTCACTATCCTCAGGGTGCATTGGAACACAAGAGAAATGACTATTGCAATCTGCTAACAGTACTGACACCTAAGTGCCAAATTATGTGAGACTTTTGGACCAATTTGATTTGGTATTTATAAGTCATCTTCACAGAATTTTGTAGAACCTGGCGTATGTAATTTTGAAAGGAATCTTGGACATGTTTATACCTTAACCCTGCAATTCTATTAATACTTCTAGGAAATAATTGGGCAAATGCCTCAAAATGATCTACAGGGATGTATCTCTGAGCTCTGTTTATAGTGCTTACAATTATTTGCTAATATATCAAATAGTAGTGGGTAGCTTGTACAATTAGACTGCATTGGAACCATACATGCCCGATGGTTCCTTCTCCCCAGCTCAGAGATGAGCTATATCATATCATTTCTCATGAGGGGAAATGACTAAAGGGTTGAAGAAGAGGCCAAGAGTGTTAATCCAGCAAAGTCCCTCCACATGGAAAATGTGAAGAGTGAAGAATAAGTGCCCTTCCCCCATATCAGAACTCATTACCTATTATCTTTTTAGTGAGCTTGGGAGAAAAATACTATGTATGTGTTTCATATGTATATACACATACTTCCTTAAAAAATGGAGATGTTCATACTTTCTTTTTTGGATGCAGGTTCTTTAATGGAGCATCCAATCTACCTGCAGACCTGGTTTCATCTAATGATCCACAGACACCAGCTCTGAAGCCAGTTAATCATTCCCATAGTCCAGGCGCATGGTAGTTGATCATCTTCACGATGTTGGACTTTCTAGCTGAGAACAACCTCTGTGGCCAGGCAATCCTGAGGATTGTTTCCTGTGGCAATGCCATCATTGCTGAACTTTTGAGGCTTTCTGAGTTTATTCCTGCTGTGTTCAGGTTGAAAGACCGAGCTGATCAACAGAAATATGGAGATATCATATTTGATTTCAGCTATTTTAAGGTAATCTCCTCCTATAGCATTTTTATTGTTGCCTTTTCTACAAAAGCATGTTTTCTCTGGGAACCAGGAGACTCTAAGAGGTTAAGCAATTATGGAAAAAGAGTTAAGGAGAAAAGCTTTTGAGCCAAATTTAATGTGAGCTACTAACTTGTAAATAAGATAAATGTATTACTTGGAAGCCCTAACACAGTCTAATCAAAGTTTTAAAAGACAACTTTGGTATAATGTATTTCACATCGAAGTGCCCCACACTTAAAAGCATGCTGATCTTGGTTGCAATTAGAATTCATTTCTCTCAAAGGGATTTTATAGCTTCTGTTATCTTCATTACTTTCTGTTGCTCTGCTTTAAATTTTTGATATTTAAGAACATAAGAACAAATTTTTAAAAGACTATTTAGAAATTGTTACCAAAAAGTATGCTTGTATTGATGTTTCACATAAATGTGTTTTTCTTCTTAGGGTCCAGAGTTATGGGAAAGCAAACTGGAAGCTAAGCCAGAGCTACAGGATTTAGATGAAGAATTTCGTGAAAACAACATAGAAATTGTGACCAGATTTTATTTAGCATTTCAAAGTGTGCATAAATATATTGTAGACTTAAACAGGTATTCATTAATTTAGTAATAGCTTATTCTGTTAGTAAATAATGGAGAGGAAGAAGGGATACACAAGAACATATAAATCCTTGTGAGTCAGTACAAGATGCCCTGCTTTATTCCATACATAATTCTCTTTTCCTTCCTACAGAACTGGTCATCTTAGGTATTTTAGAGTTTTATTATAATTTCCTGTTCTTGTGCAGTATCGAAATAAACTTGGTTCGTGTTAAGTCATATAGCTTTTAATTCTATAGTTTATGATCATGTTGTAGTGTATTATATAAGAAAAGTGAAAAAAAAAGGAACTTATTTTTGTAGTTAACTTTCTCTTCTACAGTTCTTAAGAATTCATTACTCATTAACTTTTAAACTAGCTATTCCATGTTCTTGTGCCTTTACTCCTAGATACTTGTAATTGATAAATCAAAACTAGGGAGTATTCCTTTTACTTGGAATAGCCATAAATACCAACCTGTGACCCTAGATTACTAGGAATATAGCTCATAAGACTATTCTTACGAGCATGAGGGACCACAAACTAGTTGAAAGCCAGAATGCCTGCTGTCCTGCCTTATCTTTTTAAAATGTTTCCTTCTTCAAAGATGTTAACGTTTCCATTATATACGAATAACTTGCTCTGGGTTTTCATTTCTAGATATCTAGATGATCTCAATGAAGGGGTTTATATTCAGCAAACCTTAGAATCTGTGCTTCTCAGTGAAGATGGAAAACAGCTTCTAGTAAGTGATAGTGACCATTTAAAATAGAAATTCAAGAATATCAAACTTAGCATCACTTTTTTCCCTATAAGTCACAAATATATACAGAGTACCATACTTTAAAGAGAAGAAAAATAAGCAAACAATTATCTTCTAACCAGCAGGTCATATCTGAGTTCAGAACATAGTAGACTTTGAACAAAATTACAAGTGAATAAAAGATTATGTGGAGGTTATGAGCTTCCTCAGTGCGAGAATTCTGTCTGCTTTACTTTTTGCATCCCAGCCATCTAGTCTGGTACCTAGTACATAGTGACCACTTAGGAAATGTTACTGAATAAGTGAATGCCTTTGAGATGAAGAGGTATTCATAATATTGCAATGCTATTTTGGTGTCCCAAGCAAAATATCAAAAATAGACCAACTGAAAGATAATGATTATAAATTAAAATTTATTTCACATAAACTTTTCAAAGCCCATTCTGCATAGAGGGTGAGAGCCCTTTGGAGAAAACCTACATTTTCCTTGAAATATAAAGATTTTAGGAGAAATGTGAGCAAAGTTATCTTTTTAACCATTATCAAATTTTACTCCGTAAGATTGTATAATCCTGTGAGTTTGGCTACTGTCCTTTTCTCTTCATAGTGTGAAGCACTGTACCTGTATGGAGTTATGCTACTGGTCATCGACCAAAAGATTGAAGGAGAAGTCAGAGAAAGAATGCTGGTTTCTTACTATCGATACAGGTATTTCTGGTCTAGGACTGCACACTCCCAAAGCACTCTTATTGGTAAAATGCAGTGTATATTCCCATACTGCTTCTATTGGGAACAACAACAATATAATATTGAAAATAAAAGTATAATATTATTGGCCAAGCATGGTAGCTCATTCATGCCTATAATCCCAGCACTTTGGCAGGCCCAGGCAGAAGAATAGCTTGAGCCCAGGAGTTCAAGAACAGCCGGGGCAACATAGCAAGACCCTGTCTCTACAAAAAAATTTTTAAAAATTAGCCAGGCTTGGTGACATACACCTGTAGTCCCAGCTACTCTGGAGGCTGGGGCAGTAGGATAGCTTAAGCCCAGGAGTTGGAGGTTGCAGTGAGCTATGATCGTGCTACTGTATTCCAGCCTAGACAGCAGAGTGAGACCCTGTTTCTAAAAAAAAAAGTGTAAGATTCTTGTCTCTTTTGAACATATTGTAGGAATATAACAATTATTCCAAATTATATATTTTGGAATGATATATAATTTGGAAGAATGATATATTTATAAATTATACATAAACCATATAATCTATATATTATATATAAAATACCCTAGATTATTAGAGATGTAGATTATGATGTTCATGCTGGTAACTCAGTCTAAAAAAAAAAAAAGGAATCTGAATTCTGAATTTTCTTTACCTTGAGGATAAATTTCAAGGAATTCTGGAAATCTAGTGAAAATTATTTTTGGCTTTTGTTTTTAAGTTTTCAAATATTACTCCTGGCAGATATAAGGGAATGAATGAACTTTTTGTTTTCCTGGTTAATTTGATGACTTTGAAAAGTTATCATTCAGGGTTAGATTGAAAGTAAATTCTCACCCATACATATATAGAAACAAAAACAAAATAAACAACAGCAAACGCCACAATCACATGTTGTATATGTCTGTATAGAGCTGTGATTCTTCAAGAAGTAGAGTCTTGAAAATAGAAGCCACCTTAACCAACTTTTTAATTCTAGTAACTAGCATATAGGTTTTCAGTCTGTCGAATGAATGAGCCAAAAGTTTTAATAGATACAAGATCAATGTCAGAAATAGTCAAGATACAGGGAAGAAACAGTCAAAAAGCAGGAGTTAGAAACTTGAGCTATGATATGAGAAGAATAATTAACATTTTCAAACTTATAAATTAGGACAATATAAATAGGGCAAGAAAGGCAGACCTTCAACACAGAGGCAATTATTTAGGGATGTCTTACTTCCAATAACACCTGGTACTGTCTCCTCAGCAGTAAATTAATCTTTGGCTCCTTTATCAGCGTGTGAAAGGAGTATCTGCCAGCATGCGTCATTCATTTACATCACTTTGATTGTATAACACCCATGTTTTTAAAAAGGAAATTTGAATGGCCTTTCCTATATTTCTGAAAGTACCTGGAAAAACAAAAACAATAATAATGTAAAGAACAAGGAAAAAATGTTTGCTTGTCAAGCCTGGTTTTCAAAATCTGACTTCGTCCCTTTGGGTACAACAGCTAATTCATGTTAGGATGTGCGCATTCATTACTGAAGTGACGCTGAACAATTGCACATCAGAGTTGTGGTCAAAGAGATTCTTACATCAAATAGGAGGTCATCTCCAAGTCTAAGATTTGCTGAATCTAGCTTATTTTTTTTAGAGCTTGCTATCCACCCTGAAAATCACAGATGTTTTTATTAGATCTCTGTAGAAGAAGCAGCTTGCCAAGAAAAACTAGTTAGAATATATCCAACTTTAAATTGACATAATTTGTTTTTTAATTAATTTTTTTATTTTTGAAACATTGGTTCAGGTTCATATTCCTTATCCGTAATTTTGAAATTCAGAGAGCTCTGAAAAAATATACATAGACGGGTACATATACACACACACGTGCACATGCACATAGTAACCCATTTGGCAGCAAAACCTGATCTAACTTGCAATCATTTGGAGTCAAAACTTGCCCAGAGGCCGGGCGCGGTGGCTCACGCCTGTAATCCTAGCTCTCTGGGAGGCCGAGGCGGGCGGATCGTTTTGGCTCAGGAGTTCGAGACCAGCCTGAGCAAGAGCAAGACCCCGCCTCTACTAAAA
>NW_012152840.1:8680934-8742020 GCF_000956105.1 Propithecus coquereli | reverse complement strand
TTTGTATGGCCCTTTATTTCCCATCACAAACCTGACTCAGTGCTGCTCGATCTTCTGCTGATTCAAATATGGATGATATTTGTAAGCTGCTTCGAAGTACAGGTTATTCCAGCCAACCAGGAGCCAAAAGACCGCCCAACTATCCCGAGAGCTATTTCCAGAGAGTGCCTATCAGTGAATCCTTCATCAGCATGGTCATTGGTCGCCTGAGATCTGATGATATTTACAACCAGGTAGGAATTAAACTGATTAAGTTCTTCATAGTTTAACAGACTAATTTCTCTTTCCTCCTCAATTACTCTTTTCCTTCCTTCTTTCCTGAAAGAGCAAAAGCAGCTAGAAACTATTTTTTACAACTTTTTGAGCTATGGTCCCAGATGATAGAAGAAAAGGGATATTAACTTTGGCAGAATTAGACACTTCAGGGAGAAGATGAGATCTGAGCTATTGGCAAGCTTTTAGTCATTCAGTCAAGAAATAGTCATTGAATGTGTGTTATGTGCCCATTCATGTGCTAGGTGCACATAAAATCCATCACTGAAGAAAGCAGGCCGTGTCCCTACGCGTACTGAACTCGTAGCTTATGAAAGGAGACAGACAGCTAAAGGAATTACAGTAAAGCAGAATGAACATTACCTTAGGGGAGGCACAGGGTGCCACTGAAGCAAGGTCACAACAGGTGACAAAAGGGAACATAAGGGCAGTCCAGGCAAAGGAGGCAGCCTGAGCAGAGCTTTACAGGTCCTACAGCATTTGGAAGTGGTCTTCCTTGCCAGTATTTGTGCCATTCACTTACTTAAAAGAATACTAGAGAAAATGACCATTTGACTTCATTGTTCTGAAGAAAACATTATTTTATGTGTTATATATATATTTTTATTGCAGTGAAAGACTGAAGAGTTGGACCTGTCATAACTGTGGATATCATTTATCACAGAACAAAACTGCTCTGTACAGTTCTTTAGGTAGCCTGTTAGTTTTTCGTGTGAATATGTCAAGTATAAATAAGAGGTTTTTGCTTTTTGTTTTTTGTAAGACAATTCAAAATCAGAAGCTACCTGCAGACACCAGGTCTCCATGATATTTGTTACCATTCATTGAGAATATAATCTAAACCAGCCTCGTAGCAGGTTTTTTCATATTCCATTTTCTCTGTTCCTCACACCAATCCTGCAGAGCAGATGGCATTCTCCCCACATTGCTGTTGAGAAAAGTAAGATTTGGAGAGCTTAGATAATTTTCGCAAGGCCCCATTCCTAGATAGCAGAACCATCACTTGAATTCCGTCTGTATGAACTCAGGCCCATGCTGTTTCCTCACTGCCTATGAACCTCCTGTCTCATTCCACCATTCTGCCTCTCATTCAGTCCATTTTGTCCATGTCTTTCTTAAGGCAACATGTTTCCGTTTTCTCCTTGCCCTGTGACTTTTATTAACACGGGTTAAGCTGTGGTTCTTTTGTGTGTCCACCCCACTCTCTGTCCTGCACCTCCCCCATCCCTGGTCATGGCTGATGGATCAGATTTTCTGTCTCCAGGTAATTTCGAATTGGACCTGAGAAATGGTTTCTAGATTGGGATTTACCCACAATGTGCAAAATTTGGAGTTTTAGGGCAGCCTTGTTCTGCCATATATCTGGAGAATAGTCTGGAGAGAGAGAGGGAAAAAGTTAGGCAGACTCATTGAGGGGAGAAAGAGGGAAAATATTCTGGTTCACAGCCCCAGGCCCTTCCCATGTCCTGGCCACATTCCTGCCTGTAGATTCCATGTGATATTGCTGTGTCTGCCCTTATAATTTCTCCCCTTTCTGCTCAATGGCTGTTCAAGCTGACATGTGCTATGTGCAGCCAGTGATTTCCTAGTTCATGAGGGGATGGAGTTCTCGGGAACATCAGCATTTAAAAGACAGAAGAGGACTCAGGAAAGCAGGATGAGGAGAGAGAGTGGTATATCTAGGAAACCAGAGGAGGAGAGAATTTTGCTCCTCAGAGAATTTAAGGGAGACTTGTAAAGAGAAGCCATTGAATTGGGTGATTGTATAGTCATGCGTGATCTTAGGAAATTTCACTGGGATGATTTTGGAGGTCAAATTTCAGTGAATTGAATAATAAACAGAAAGTGAGAAAACAGCAACAGTGAGTGGAGTCTATCAGTGTAAGGGATTGTCTGTGATGGGAAAGACACAGAAATGGACAAAAAAATGGGAGACTTGGGATTAGGAGGTAGGACTTTCTCCTTTTTTAAGGAAAAAACTTGAAATTGTAGCAGAATCAAGGGCTGGAAGGAAAAGAGTGTTGTGGGTTTAGGGATAAGAAGGAAGACCATGGTGACCAGTGCCACAGTCTGAGAATTGCTTCCATTGTCCAGGATCTTGAAAGGTGATGGGATTTTGAGAAACTGATGTGTACTAGAACTAGGTAATTTAATTAGAGTGTGCATTCTAGTGCACCAACAGCTTCCTCTGGGATGTCGTCTCTGTATTGCAGGTTTCAGCATATCCTTTGCCGGAGCATCGCAGCACTGCCCTGGCAAATCAAGCTGCCATGCTGTACGTGATTCTCTACTTTGAACCTTCCATTCTTCACACCCATCAAGCAAAAATGAGAGAGATAGTGGATAAATACTTTCCAGATAATTGGGCAAGTACTACTGTTGTTTTTTTTTAATCCTCTATAGTAAATTTATTAGAGAACTAATTTCCCATTCTTTTGGCCTTTAACTCAGAGGTCATAATGTTGGGAATAATGAGACATAAAATCACTTAAGTAAAATGATTCTAAGTGTGTTAAGAATTTTATAAACCATAACATGAAGGATTAAATCAGTCAGTAAAATTTCCTGAAGAACCCATTAGTCTTTTTTTAAATGGATACTCTCAAGGTAAAAAAAAAAAAAAGTATTAAAATGTATCTTCTTTTAGCCACTGAGATTGCAACTAAGTTATATAAGGATTTCTTTATTCTTTTCTATTTTATGAATCTAAGCTAGCAAAATTCATATAATTTGTCATTTTGTGAATAGGAATTTCACTGTTACAGTAAGTTTTATCTATAAGCTAACTGATGGGGCTATTAAGGTTTGTATTACTGCAAGGATATGCTTGTAACTTTTTAAACATTGTTTCACTAATATTAATTCCTAAAAGAATAAAACTTACTTCATACTTAATATATATGAAATGTTTTATTTGCACCAAGAGGTTTTAACACATTGCAGTGAATTGATCATATTCTCAGCTAGCAGATTTTGTTCCACAGCTTACCAGCTATTGAATCACATTAACTATCTGTTATGAGGGACCTTCAACTTATCAGTAGTGTGAGAATAGCTTACATTAAGGATGATTTCTAGCCAATTATGAATCATATTCATGAACTTGGAGTTAAATAACCAAGAGGAAAACTCTGATAGTCTGGCTTCATGTTCCTAAGCTTAATAAAGAAATTTTGACCATAATACTATAACTAAAGACATATTTAGTATTAAGGAAGGTCAAAATCCAATGATGCCTGTAAGATACACACCAAAAAGAAAAAAACAAACAAACAAAAAAATGCCCTGGCACACTGAAAATAAAGGGATTTTAAAAAAGATATACCAGGCAAATGCCAACCAATAAAAGAATCTAATGAGAAAATATTAGTATCACACAATAGAAAATTTGAAAGAAAAACATGAATAGGTATAAAGAGGGCTCATATATAATTTTAAAAGGAATAATCCACCAAGATGAATTAACAATTAGGAACACTTACCTATATGTTTGAAAAATCTTGGTTTTTCATTAGAATGGAGTTTGAACTTGAAGGAGTAGGTAGTATCTTCTATAACTTTTTATGTACCCCACCTCTTTCCTTGAAGTGAGTAGGTATTTCACAAATACTAAATGAATGTTTCCTTTTTCAGGTAATTAGTATTTACATGGGGATCACAGTTAATCTAGCAGATGCTTGGGAACCTTACAAAGCTGCAAAAACTGCTTTAAACAATACCCTGGACCTTTCAAATGTCAGAGAACAGGTAGGTACTCTCTAATCAGGAAAGATTCTCTAATAACTGCAAGCCTGGTTTATGAAGTAGGAAATGCGCTAAGTAGATTTCCCAAGGAATTTAGAAGATATTTACATGGACATTTTAATGCAATGATTAATGAAAGGTAAATTTTGTGTATTAGAATAAGATAGATAATTTTAGGTTTTTAACTTATATGCTATACTTACTTTTTTTTTTTTTGAGTCTCACTTTGTTGCCCGGGCTAGAGTACAGTGGTGTCATCACAGCTCGCTGCAACCTCAAATTCCTGGCCTTAAGCAATCTTCCTGCCAGAGTGCTCGGATTACAGGCATGAGCCACCATGCCTGGACTAACTTATATGTTATATATGAATTGAAGACCAGGATCCTAAGGAAGACTCAGTTCCCTAAGAGAAATCACTGCGACATATGCCCCAATTGACTGTTTACTCTTGCTTAAAAGATCATGTCCTTATGGATAGAGCTGGTTTTATCAGTAGCTGAAATTAATATTTTTTTTTCAGTAGGATGAGTGCTGAAAATGGTAACTGAGTGTAGATAATATGTCCTGTCACTGTAATTTAAATTCATCATTTCTGTTGTGCTAAATGTGCAATAAGACTATAGACTCAAGACATTCATCTTAAAATTTAAATGGCTATGTTCTGTCTCTTTGATAAGAATACAAGGCAGAAGGAAATATCTGAGTAAATAGAGCAATAAAGATAAAATCTTTTTATTGGGGAGCATACTTGATATTTCCAAACAATATGTTCCTCATCCTGGCTGGGTTATTGAGTTTTCTGTGTGGGTAGAACAATATTGACTCAAAAAACTTCAACATGTTTTATTCAAATAAATTGAATTCCATAAATAATGCACAAAATAATTTCAATGTTGGCATATCTCCTAGAAATATATTAGAGAAAGTGACACTTCCATACTTACTGACATCAGAGTATTAATGTTTCATTACTATAATTCTTTCAAAAATTGCATTTTCTCATTTGTGACATTTTAAGATGTTTCTTGATACCATAGTTTTAAACTAACTTGACTAGGTTAATGATGTTTAATGTTTGACTCTTGCTTTAGTAAAACAGGATGACCAAATTCCAAAGGCTGGTTTGGAAATCCAAATTTGATATACCAAAGTGTATTTTTTTGTTAAGCTTTCATGTGCCTGTAGAAGTCTCATTTTCTGAGTGCTTCTGCTCTGTTCTGCCTCCTCTGTCAACAGTGTTAGCAAGAATAGGCAATTTAGCTTCTGTCTTTATGTTTTGTTTCTATCCAAGTTAAGAAAAGAAGGGATCTGAGGAACCACTTGGTCCAGTTTTCCATTTGACATTTGAAGAAAACAATACACGGAGGTTAAACCCAAAGTCACACCAGTGTTTAATCACAGCCAGAACTAAGATTTAGACTCAGAATTCTAAGTCCAATGATCTTTTCAAATTTGTCCAATAAGCCAGTTGTTCTTGAGCCTTGTAACTATAGTCCATATGTTATTCATCTTGTAGGAATGTTACTATTTGTCAAGAGAGTCATTCAAATGTGATTCATTTTCAAGGTAAGTAATTTTTTTAAATGTAAATCATTTTTTATTTTCAAAGGCAAGCAGATATGCTACTGTCAGTGAAAGAGTACACGCTCAAGTGCAGCAGTTTCTGAAAGAAGGTTATTTAAGGGAGGAAATGGTTCTGGACAACATCCCAAGGCTTCTGAACTGCCTGAGAAACTGCAACGTTGCCATCCGATGGCTGATGCTTCACACAGCAGACTCGGGTAATGCACAGAAGGGTGGCCGTTTCTACTGCTCCATATAAAGGCTTTCAGAATTAAGACCTACTTCACGATGCAAAGTTGTGTAGCAGGGTGGGAGCCTTTGGATGAGAATCAAGTTGCTTTTTTTTAGTCATTTTTGTGTCAACATGGATATGTCAACAGCTTACCTGAATAGCTCTCCCCTGGCAGGTACTGTTAGCTGCTAGGGAATAAGACGATGATTAGCTCCCATGTTCAAAGAGCTTGTCACTTATCAGATTGTGGAGATCAGATGTATACATACAAAAAAGTATAACTGCAGATTTGTGCTAGACAGAATGCCTCCCCTGCCCCAAGATGTTCATGTTCCAACCTCTGGAACCTGTTATATTACATTATAATATACTATGTACAGTAATGTTATATTACATTAAAAGGGGGGATTAAGGTGGCAACTCAGCTGACATTAAAGTAAGGAGATGATCATGGATTATCCCAGTGGACCCAATGTGATCCTAAGGTCCTTATATCAGGAAGAGGGAAGCAGAAGAGTCAGAACCAGAGAGACGGCATCATGAAAAAGACTGGTTCAGCCACTGCTGGCTCTAAAGATGGAAGGGGTCACAAGCCAAGGAACACAGGCAGCCTTTAGGGGCTGAAAAAGGCAAGAACCGATTCTCCCCTAGAGTCTGCAGAAGGAGCCCAGCTCGGCTGACACCTTGATTTTAGCCCAGTGAGCCCATTACAGATTTCTCACCTCTTGAACCATAAGAGAATAAACTTTGTATTGTTTCAAGCCTCTAATTTTGTGGTAATTGTTAGAGCAGCCGTAGGAAAGTAATCCAAGGTCCAAGGCAGTAATAAGAGCCAGGTGTGTCAAACAGATAGTTGGTGATTTCAGTCCAGAGTAGGGAGAGAGACACGGCTTGGATGGAGGAGCAGAGGAGGTCGGGAAGGCTCCATATGGGAGGCAGAGCTGACCAGGCCCTTGATAAAGCTTTGAAGCAAAAACTGGGAGAAATTTTTGACCACAGAAATGGTAGAGTAAATGGTATGGTTTTGGAAGTACAGAAAAATGTACGGATCCACTGAGTTGATGACCTGGCTGGACCAGAGTGCTTATTTAGGGTAGATTGGGTCTTAACCTTTAATGGGTCATCGTCTTTGAGACCTTCTGTCCACACAAAGTTTGGCCATCAAGTTCAGAAGCCTCACAGCTTGTGTAAAACGCTTCCACAGGGTCCATGAGCTATGACTCTAAAGCCCTTGCTTTAATCATAGAAAAGTGAGTTAAGTTGAACTAACACCTCTGAGCTTATTCAGAGTTGGCACAGTTCCTTATAGTTAGTAAGTGCTTGATCAACATTGAATAACTAATGTATCCAGGGCTGCATACCCCTGGATAAGCAGTTACTTTTCCCACGTGTGACTCAACCAGATAGACCAATCATTGTTTCTGGTAAATTATGACCCTGTGCAATCAGGTCAAACAATTGCCAAGCACAAAAATGAAAAACCGATGTGGCGGCTGATGGTAAAATCAAGAGTTGTGTCACTCAACAAATTTTTCTTGAGGACCTACACTGAGACAGGCACTGCTTTCAACACTTCCTTGATCTTTCAAACAAGGCTGTGTCTCTAGAAAACAACTGTGCATACCAGGTTATTCTATTACCTCCTCGGTAACACGGTAGCCTGTGGCTCACAACTTTTGCAGCCAAGATGACTTCACAGTCCCTCTTAGTGCCATCTGTTTTCACTTCTGTGATTGTCCACAGTGAAAACATAATTTGCACTTTCTCATCCTTATACCTTTGAAAATGTGTGGAATTTCTCCTCAGCCTTCTCCCAGCTTCTTAAACTTTTCTCACAAGTGTTGCTGTCTAGTTTTTTTTCGTAATTTTGTTTGTTGGCTTAGATCTATTTACAGTTTACCCACCATATGACTACCATGGCTAAAGTTTTTAATCATCTAATCTGTTTTTAATTAGTTGAGTTTATCTTTCTTATAAACTCCAGTTCTAATTTGAGGCTTTTACTGTGTTGACTCAGCTTATAATCTTTACCCAAAGTCTTACACTCACAAGCGTATAAACATCTCAGGCCCTCATTTCATCCTATTGTATCATAAAACCACCTGTGGTTTTCCAGTGACTCAACCTCATCTTTGTTTTCTGTGTGACTCTCCCTGACAGCTGTGCCTGTGTTCTGGAAGCCAGCAGTCTCTGAATTTGCACCCATGTCAGGGACGACCTCGGTTTGCCAGAAGTCTGTGATTTTATCATCAGCCGCCACATCTGTTTTTCATTTTTGTGCTTTACAGTTGTTTGACTTGATTGCACAGGATCGTAATTTGCCAGAAACGAATGAGTGGCCTATCTGGTTGAGTCACACGTGGGAAAAGTAACTGCTTATTTAGCTTTTATGGTGCTATAGTCATGGGGTACAGAAAGGCAGGTATACACTCATCTCGCCTCCTATGAACTTTCTGAAGGCATTTCACCCAGGCTTAGGATGCTTCTGCAGTGCTTTACAGCTGTTGAAGAAACACTCTCTGAGACAACACTGGATAAGAAAGGCTGGCTGACAACTGAGGTCTGACCCCGAGGTTACCATGGTTCTAGGATCTAGTCCCACACTTCTCTGGGCCTGAATTCTTAAAGATCAGATCTGAGAGGAGATGATCAGGCCCTGAGAACGCTGGAACTAAGCTTGGTTTATACCAAGGAGCTAAATGTTAATACACATTGAGAAATACAGAGTCCAACAACTGGGATACTTATGTTCTCTATCCAAAAATGACAGCAAATTAATATCAGATTTCTTGTTGAATTAGAATTAATATAAAGACAAGTAGAACTCTTTCTGAGTTTATTTAGGTTTTGTTTATTAGGCAGATATGAAGCTGAATAAATTCTCTTTCTATAATCAGTGTCACCAATTCCAAAATATTTCTTCCCAGATAGTTCTGGAGTATGCACAAGAAATCAGAACTCTGTCATTTCCCATGAAAACTGAGGCCCTTTTCTAGGTTGTCACAAGTCTCCTGATGGAGTAACTTAGAAATGAATATATAACATGGTACTCCGTAGGCTACATCATAACTGAAGTACCAGAAACGCCCATTACATAGGCTCATACAGCATGATCATTCTGTGCATCCAGACATCCTGAGATGTTGGTCAGGAGAAGGCTAGGAAAGCAGGAGTGTGCATGTGTAATACTAGTACAGCTACCTCAGACCTTGTATAATACCTTATGCAATTGTGAACATTTTGACAATGTTGTCTTAGAGTTTTTATTTTTACTTTATTTACAGTCTAGACAGCTATCTTAGTCCATTTTCTGCTGCTGTACAGAATATCACAGACTTGTTAATTAATAGAGAAAAGAAGTTTATTAGGCTCATGGTTCTGGAGGCTGGGAAGTCCAAGAGCATGGTGCCAGCGTCTGGTGAGGGTCAGCCCATGGTGGATAAGTGGAAGGGTGAGAAAGCGTGTATAAGAGCTCACTTTTATAACAAAGCCACTCCCACTATAACTAACCCACTCCTGAGATAGTTGAATTAGTCTGTTCATGAGGGCAGAACCCTCATGACCCAATTACCTCCAAAAGGCCCCACCTCTTAACACTGCTCAATGGCAACCGAGTTTCCAATACATGAACTTTTGGGAGACACATTCAAACCATAACAATAGCTTTAACTTTTAAGTATTTTTGCCTTCTCCTACTTTCTTATTCTTTCTAAGATAATCAGGCCTTAAACCAATCTCAGCAAATGTCAATATTTTTTATTCTATGCATTTCTTTTAACTTATTGTTTAGCTTGGTAGCTGACAGGCTAAACTGAGAATCAGGACATCTGGTGATTGACCCTGGATCAATCACTGTCTAATTTTGTGACCTTGGCCTAGTTGACGTAAGCTCTCTGTGCCTGGGTAGTGGATAGTTCAGAAATTTCTAAGTGCCTGCCATGCCCTGAAGCCTTTATAAGGAGCAGGATGGCCACAGGTCTGGTTCTTCTTATTTGGAGGGGCCATGTCTTTGTGTGGGTAACCCTGCTTGCCTGTTGGTCAGGCTGTCCCCAAGTTCAATGATTCACTAAGAGGACTCAGCATATAGTGGTACTCACAACTACGATTTATTATAGCAAAAGGACAGAAAGCAAAATCAGCCACGGAAAAAGGCACATGGGGTAAATCTGGAGGAAACCAAGAACAAGCTTACACGGGTCTTCTCCAAGTAGAATCACACAGAATATGCCTACTTCCTTCAGCAGTAAGTTGTGCAAACATATGTGAAATATTGTCAACCAGGAAAGCTCATTAGGTTCAGCTTCCTGTGGTTTTTACTGGGGGCTGCTCACATAGATAGCCTTTGCCTGGCATGTACCAAAACTCCAGATTCCCAGGAGGAAAGCAAGTGCTCAGCATGAACCACATTGTTTATACAGTTAAGGCAGAGTGAGCCATTCTTATGAGTTCTCAAAATGGTGGGGGCTCTTCCCCAAATCCAAGTTCCCAGATGCCAGCCAAGAGCCAACCTTGCAAAGAGACTCTCTAAGGACAGCAGTCCCAGGCCTCCCTGTCCACAACTGAATGGCAGGGATCAATGCCTAAACTAAAAGCAATTCCGGACAGACAGGACATAAGGAATCCACCCACCTTTGAAGTGGTACCAGGAGGCTCTGCCCATCCATATTGGGCAGTCACTATAAACCAACCTCAAAATGCTTACAAAATTTCAGAACACTATTCTGTAGCTTGCTTTTGTCATTCAACAGTATATCAGGGATGACATTCCATGTCAGATTCAATTGTCATTTAGCAGTTCAGTTGTACTCCATAGCATAGGACACTATGGACATAATAAAAATGGTGGCTACTTGGGAATGCCTCAGTCTTACAACCAGTAATCTTGGGGATTTGAGTCAGGTGGGCACAGGAACTAGCCACAACATTAATGCCCATTCAAAATCAATCTGTTATTGTATACATTTTTCTTATTACTTTTTAAATGCTTAAAATGAAGGAAAGTGTTTAAGAATTCATCTTATTTCATAGATAGTTTCTACACATTTAATAAGTAGATAACTCTTTTCTTCCTATTTCTAGCTTGTGACCCAAACAACAAACGCCTTCGTCAAATTAAGGACCAGATTCTAACAGACTCCAGGTACAATCCCAAGATCCTCTTCCAGTTGCTGTTGGATACTGCACAATTTGAGTTTATACTCAAAGAGGTAAAAATACTGAATAACCACCAAAGTCTTAGTGTTTTTATACTTAAAAATATTTTTAAAAAGACTAGGATTTAATTGTTTTGTCTCTGATTCAAGCTATAGATTCTAGCTGTCTGAGATAGTTCTTATAGAAAAAGGAGGTTAAAACATTTAATACCAGCTGTTACTGGGGCTACAGTGATGGGGAAAAGTGCATAAGATTATAGAGATTATAGTCTAATGGGGAATACAAACAAATGTTAATCAGAGAATCACACTAATGAAAATATAAATACAAACTGAGATACAGGCTCCAAAGGAAAGGAATGTAGTTCTCTGAGTACCTAAAATTTAAGGGCTGGGTGCGGTGGCTCAGGGTCCCAACACTTTGGGAGGCCGAGGTGGGAGGATTGCTTGATCTCAGGAGTTTGAGCCTGCAGTGAGCTGTGATCGTGCCACTGCACTGTAGCCTGAACAGCAGAGCAAGATCTCATCTCAAAAATAAATAAATAAAATAAAGAATCCTGTTCTAGCCTGGAAGACTTCCCTGAGAAGAGAAGCAAGCGCTTTTCTGAAGGGACGTGGAGAAGGGATCTGTTAGAGTTAGCTAGACAAAGGTAGGGAGCATGATAGAAAACAGTCCAGTGAGAGGAAAGTCCTCTTGGGGGGAGAAGAGTTCAGCCAATTCAAGCAGCGGAAAGACAAGTTGGCTGGAAGGAGAACGAAAGAGAAAGGTAGTATGAAATGAGGCTGAACAGTGGGCAGGAGCCAGCTCATGCTGGGCCTTACAGAATTTCTGTCTTGATTCTACAAGCCTTGAGAACCTACTGGAAGGGGTTTAAGTAGGGTGGGTGATTTGCATTTGAACAAGGTCATGTTAAGGATTATAAGGAATCTGAGTTCACTGAAGGAGATTCTGAGATTAGTCTTACCCCTAAAGAAGCCTCTATGGGCATAATAAAAATGGCGGATACTTGGGAATGCCCAGGTTTTATAACCAGTAACCTTGGGGGTTTGGATCAGGTGGACCCAGGAACTAGCCCCAGACATTAATACCCACTTCAAACCAATCCTCACCTTGCCTCAGTTTGGTTAGTGGTATACTAGATGTTTCTTTATCTTCTAGGTATGTGAGGGCACTATATTCCCCTATTAAGTAGCTAAGAAAAAATAGATGATTATTAACATAACGATAATGCATGTGTTGAGTGTTTTCTGAGATTTGGGTATAATTTTATAAGATCAGGGAAATGCTACCCCTTTTTGATCTATTAATAATTTTAAATACTTTCCCTCTAAATAGCAAAATTATTGAGTACATACTCTGTTCCCAGCTAGATGCTAGGAATTCCAAAATGAACAAGGCATGCCCCTGCCAAACTAGGAGCTTTCAGTATAGTGGGGAAGAAAGGAAGACTAAGCCAAGAAGAGAAACCGGGAAAGAGCCAAGAAGAGGAACCAGGCACCACATTAGTTGATCAGAGCAAAACGGATCTTTCAGAGGCAAGTGAGAGTGGCCCACAAGGAAGAAATGCCCTCAGACCAGTTGCAATCATGAACCAGACCATCAGGGACCCAGGAGTCCTGTACTATATAGCTCAGTGTCGTTGAGTGGAAATCAGGGCAGGTCTGGGCTATCTAACTGACCAAGACTACATTTCTACTCATAAATCTATTCTCTGGAATCTACTGAAATAGAATGAATAGCTTCCTTCAGTCTGTTCTCAGGTAGAGAGGAAACAGAAGGCAGCCTAAGGGAGCACCAACTCATTGTTAAAGGTCTTCAAGAAGAGAAAAGACTCTGATAGAAAGAAAAAAACTACGCAATACAAATGGAGCAAAGGAATAATATATTTGAATTTCTGGCATTTCAGCGTGGTTCTTTAACGTATGTTTCCTCTCTCCTACCTCCCATCCCACCCCTTCTCCAGAATCACTTTCTGATTCTCTGTAAAGACAGTAATTGGACCTGTGTTTCTTCTAATGTTTATATGACAATACATTTCCTAACTCAAGGCCCATCCCCTGTCCCAAATTCCTCTTACAGGGTAGGAAACCTGTGAGTTCATGTGAATCAGTGTTCGAAGGGCTCAAAGCCGTTTGGTCTGTTATGAAGGCCTCTGGGTGATTTTTGCCTTGTTGCTTTGCCTTTGTCAAATGGCATCGATTCATCCCAGGCACACAGAAAGATAGGGTAGACTCCATAAATAATTCTCATGATTTTCTCATCCTTTTATCATTTTATTGATGAATCATCCTGCCCAGATCACTGAGATTCCTCCTCTGTGGGCCCCAGAGAATTCCATATAGCCTGGTTCTCCTTCTGCAGATGGAGTCTCCCTGTCCCATTGTTCCTCTTTTCAATATTCATTACAATGCTGATAATGAAGAATTTAAGAGAAAAATCAGCATTCATGCATATTTACCTCATAAGAGCCCAATGAAATAAACTCTTTACTTTTGTCTGAGATACCATATTCTTTATGAGAAATAAGTATTTGTTTAAGTTGTTTCAAGAAAAGAAAATCCCAACCTTGAGTTATATCATTTTTTCCTCTGCCCAAGTAGAGATAGAATTGAATCTTTATAGGATTTAAACTTTATGTCAAAGTGAATTAATAAACAGAATTACTATGTGATAAAATAAGAAAGAACCTTCGTAGATATTTTAGTTCATTCCTCAGTCATCTAATAAGATAATTCTCAAAGCTTCCCCGACTAATTACATTAGAATCGCAGAAATTGTTGCCTAGAAAGAACCATAGATCAGTGGTCACAAATTTAATTATTAATACACATTAAAAATAGGCCAGGCTTGGTGGCTGACTCCTATAGTCCCAACACTCTGGGAGACTTAGGCTGGAGGATCACTTGAGGTCAGGAGTTCCAGACTCACCTAAGCAAGACTGAGACCTCATCTTTACAACAAATAGAAAAAAAAAATTAGCCAGGTATGGTGGTACACTCCTATAGTCCCAGCTACTCAGGAAGCAGAAGCAGAAGCGTCACTTAAGCCCAGGAATTCAAGGCTGCAGTAAGCTATGACCAGGCCACTGCACTCCAAATGGGGTGACAGAGCAAGATCCCATCTCAAAAAATAAATAAATAAAAATTAAAATGCTGATTTCTGGGCCTACCCAAGACCTTCTGAACTAGAATCTGTAGGGATCTGGCTTGGAAATCTGAAAACTTCAAAGCCCTCCAGGTGGTGCTTATATAACCATTGTCTTAGAAGTCGTCTAGCTTTGCCCCTCAGTTCGTATGAAGTAGTAATGCCTAAGAGATGGCATCAGGGTCAATGTTAATTTTTAGTGTCTTTTATGATAAATTGGGTTTCACTTAAGCTGTCTTCATAAACTGCCTAATCTGGATTTTCTCTTAAGTAAATAAGTCTTTTCTATCTTCTCAACAGATGTTTAAGCAAATGCTTTCAGAAAAGCAAACAAAATGGGAGTATTACAAGAAAGAAGGCTCAGAACGGATGACTGAGCTTGCTGATGTCTTTTCGGGAGTGAAACCCCTAACCAGAGTGGAGAAAAATGGTAATTGCTTAAGAGGAAATATTGGTGTGTGTGAAATATATATGCAAATTATTTGAAACCTTGGAAACTGGCAGGGCAAAAAGTCCTTGTGTTTTCATCATTGTATGCTTCGATGTCCTTTTTTAGCATTGTCAGTAGTGATCTGAAGTTTAGTTTTGGCTGCCTCTAGCTTTGTGCTCCCATGGGCAATGTTCGTATCCATCTGGTCTTCAGGCTTCATGTCTTATCTTTGAAATAAGAGGTTAGGCTAAGCTAGGGGTTCTTGTAACTCCGGTTCATAGATAGAGTTCAAAGAGTCATAATCAGCCTGTGCCCCCATAGTATGCAAAACTGATGCGTCAATTTATGTGCATTTGGCAGGAGAAAGGATCTATAGCTTTCATGATCTTCTCAGAGGGATACGTCACCCAAAAATATCACTAACTACCAACGTAGAGAATATGTAAGATTCTTGTCTTCTAATCTTGCTTGGTTCTTGTTCACCAGTGTACCTGCCACCTAGTGGCAGAAGAGGGAACCTGCAGACTTTTTTTGAAAGGAAACAGCTCATTTTTCTTTGATAATTTTGATCCTGCTTCTTTTAGGAAATTTTATCTATAGAAAAATTTTGGCATCATTTCAAATCTTTATGGATAAGAACTTTTCAAATCGCTGCCCAAGAAACCATTGTGAATTTTAATGTGACAAATTAAACTTTTTAAATGCTTAATGTTTAACTATCAGATTCATTTCTGATGAAGTTAATTACACAGTAGAATTGCTTAATAGTGTAGCTTTTTATTTTAAAACTTCGTTATTTTTAATCGATGTAAGTTTGTCATTGCTGTATTTGGGCTTTTGTTGATTTGTTTGATACTGAGTAGTTGATCTAAAATATATTTCTAAATTGTATTATTGTTCCTATTGGGAAAAGTCATCCAGTTTATAATGTGATATAAACTGGCAACATGTTTTACTGATCACCATATTGTGATTTTTTAAAAACAAGAAAAACAAGAACCACTTGTAACAATCTGACCAGATTAGTTGGCCAGAACCAGTGCATTAATCTCTGTGATAGTTTCTTTTATCCTCATAAATACCAGCATTGTTTCATAAGTCATTCAAATGAAGATTTGACACTTTTTCTGACCATTTTGTTTATTTCAGCTTAGGAAGTACTTTCACAAATTTTTCTCATTTAATTCTTACAACCCTATTAGATACACATCTTAATCCCTATTTTATATGTGAGGAAACTGAAGCTTAAAAATGTACTCATTTTCTGAAGGTGACAAAGGTAGGGCCTCACAGATTTCACTCATCTCAGACTCCAAATCTTGTGCTCTTTCTGCTCTTCCATTGCTGTTCCTCAGTCCGACAAAACATCTTTGCTATTACAGGTATCCCTCATGCCAATTCTTGAAATAACTTGGGTTATAAATCATTAATTTCTTTTAATAAAGTGACACCAGCCCATTGATGAGCAAAAAAAAAACTCTTGAAGGCATCAACTTGGTAAGGTGAAAAGAGGACAGCCTTTGAACCTGGACAGACAGTCGTGAAAACTGTGGCTTTACCACTGAGTAACTGTGAAACCCTGTGTAGGATCTTCAGCTTCCTTATCGGAGAAATGGCCAATAATTTCTACCTCCATAGATTGCTGTGAAGATTAAATGAGATGAAGCTTAGACCTTTGCCTGACCCACTGAGGATATCAGCATGTTGACACCCTCCCCTTTCTCTGCTGTGTGACGTGTCCGCTGGGTTGTGAATGCAAATGGCGCCTGCCGAACTGCTCAGACTTCCCTGCAACTCACCAATCATACCTCCCACTTATGATGCATTTGTTGCCTTCCAAGACATGCCATTGCCATTCTTGCCCTGAAGCCTCTGCCAATGGCTGCCTTTCATCCAGACAGGATACCCTTCTTACCTCTCTGACCATCCAGATCTTTACCCATCCTCTTTTCTCCAGAAAACTCTCTCTGGGAACTGGGTTATGTCCTTCAGTTCCTTCCTGACTCCTCTGCACTGCCACTACCACCTTTGCACTTATCCTTTACAACATGGGCTTGAGCCTTTAGTCCTTTTCTGCCAAGTGTTGAAGACCAAGCTGTTTCTACAGAAAGTTTAATCTACTCTACTGTGTCACATGCTTCAGAGGGTTTTGTTGTTTGGAGAATTCCTGGGAGTAGTGTTAGGCCCATAGTAAAAGCTCTGTGAGTTAAAAAACTGGATTTGTAAAATATTATTTAATTAAATTCAAAGCCACAGCTACAGGAATTCTGGGATTTCAGTAGTCTTTCCTTGTTTCTGTATTAATAGAAAATCTTCAAGCTTGGTTCAGAGAGATCTCAAAACAAATATCATCTTTAAATTATGATGATTCTACTGCTGCAGGCAGAAAAACTGTGCAACTAATACAAGCTTTGGAGGAGGTAAGGAAAGGCTTTTTAAAAAATAATTCTTGGATCATGAATAATACCTATGACCCACCCAGCCATCTCTTCCTACAAATGTATCTAAGAGAATATTTCATCAGAAGCAAAAGCGATGTGAATTAATATGCTTCCTATAATATTATATGCAGTGTCCCAAATTTGGAGAAATAATTAAATGACTAGCGTGAAGAAAATGGTAGCAAAAATGATGCTATTTCAACTTGAGGAAACATATACTCTTAGAAAAATAATTTTGAAAACAATATAGAAACATTGGGTAAGTTGTGATAAGGAGGAAAAAGCAAAAACAAAATTGCATGTGTATACCATTTTTAGGTTTGTAAAAAAAAGTGTGTGCCTTGGGGAAAGGAATACACAAAAATGAAAATAATTTTATAATGTTCATATGCTTGAAAGTGGTGTATTTTCTTTTCTGAAAAACTAATTTTTTTTTGTTTGTTTGAGACAGAGTCTTGCTCTGTCATCCTGGGTAGAATGTAGTGGCATCATCTTGGCTCACTGCAACCTCAAACTCCTGGGCTCAAACGATCCTCCTGCCTTAGCCTCCCAAGTAGCTGGGACTATAGGCACATACCACCAGGCCTGGCTAATTTTTCTATTTTGAGGACAGACAGGTTCTCACTCTTGCTCAGGCTGGTCTCAAACTCCTGAGCTAAAACAATAATCTACTCAACAATGATTGTACCAAAAAAATGATTATACCTCACCACTCTTAAAATTTTGTGTTGTATGTTTAAGTTTAAAATGGAAACTAAAATCATCAGAATAATAACCATAAATTGTATTATTTAAAACATCATCTTTACTCAATCTGTAACTCTGTCCAATTGGTATGATTACATATAATTAATACTTTCTTCACTTGGCAGACTTTTTTTCTTTTTTTTTAGCCACTCCGGCTTTTGTTTCAATGACAGACTTTCTTACAGGCTTTTTCTTGTTTCTTGCAGGTTTTTTAGGATGGTCACTATAAATGGCAACACAGTATAATACTCTATTGTTAGCATACCAAACTTTCTCATTCCAGAACAATTGCATACTTGTACTGTTTCTACTTTGCCTGTTTTTTTTGGATTTTCTAATCTGTAGTACAATTATAAACTATGTAAATCTCGGATGTTTTTTATCATTTAACTTATTTATTTTGGCATATAGTCCAGGCCTCTTGAGTTACACAAAATTTCAGATACTATGGAATTTTTGTTTTGTTTTAAAGAGTACGTCAAAATAACTTAGTAATATATACGCGCCAACACATTGGTTGAGATGACTTAATTTTTTAGCACTCCTGCAAATCTTCAGAATGAAGAGGATTTTCCAATATGTTTTTCATAAAATGGAAAATGAGAGTATGCATTTATGATGTCCTGTGTGTACAAGGTAATAAGCAGTTGAACAATTTTCTATTCCTAGAAACTTGCGCATTTTTTATGACTGGGCTTATATATTTTGAAATTATAATTTGAAATAAAAATTGTATCAAGAAATTATAGGTATATAGTGTGCATCATTCAAAGTGTTTTCAAAGAGAAATGAGCACCATGGAGGCCCTTTAGAATTTTTAAATTAAATGTATTTATGTAACACAGGTCCAAGAATTTCACCAGCTGGAATCAAATCTGCAAGTATGTCAGTTTCTTGCTGATACTCGAAAGTTTCTCCATCAAATGATCAGAACCATTAACATTAAAGAGGAGGTCCTGATCACAATGCAGATCGTCGGGGACCTTTCTTTTGCTTGGCAGTTAATTGACAGGTAATGGGGACAGCTTGACATTTGCCCTTGATGAAGGCCAGTAGGAACATCTTCTTACCATTTTTCTCTTTCTACAGTTTCACATCCATAATGCAGGAAAGCATAAGGGCAAACCCATCCATGGTTACTAAACTCAGAGCTACATTCCTAAAGGTAAGCAAAGAATAGTAAGATCAAATTCTGTTACTAGAAAGAATTGGCCTTCCTTTTTACCTCATTCGTTAATTCCCAAGATTTCATCTTTTTAGAACGTTGGATAATTTAAGTATTTTTATAGTCTGAAAATTGTTAGCAGTTTTTCCATGAGAGCATAGTTTCAAAAGATGCCAGAAAGAAAGCTTGAATTAATAATGTAAGTTGGAATGTCTTACAGAATATTGTTTTTAAATAAAGAAATGGGCTTTTTTTATTAGTATAGTAGAAATCTGAATGAATCCTTTGGGCACTTTATTCCCTAAGCATGAATTAATTCCTTTTACTTATTTGCTCAAAAAATTCTTACTAAGCCTCTGCTACAAACCTAGTATTTACTCTAACGGTTAGGGAATAGTGGTGAACAACACAGGAGTAGCCCTTGCTCTCAAGGTAGTTTCAGATGGTAATGTTAGGTCCGGAGCCAAGAGAGAGACGCTAAGCCTCATGTGTAGCAAAATGCTGTTTATTTTGAGTATCTGGGTGCACATGGGTGGAGGCGAAAAAGCGTCCACACCAAAAGCCTTGGGTTTTACAGAGGGTTTCTCCGGGGGAATTAAGTAACTGGGCCAGAACAGCTGCTCGCAATTAAATTCTTTTTCAGATAACCAGCTCCTAGGACCCCTGCCCCAGTCACATCCATCCTTCAGCTCCTGTGTTGTCCTTATCAGGAGAGCTGGAGAGGGATAAACTTCGTCTCTGTGGGGAGGGGGATGCTGGCTGCAGCTGTCTATTAGATTTACAATGGCTGGGGACTCTCCAGACTCCTGCGGCTATTGTTTTATCAGCCTAAGTTTTCCACTAACTGCATTCTGTCCTATACATACGTTCGGGTTCCCACCTGGAACAAACCTAACAGGTAGTAAATGAACAAATAGTTTATTCAATGTTTTCTGACAGAGTTGCTGTATGTACCAATTCTGAGATGTACTTTTTTCATATTTTAACATTTCTGTGATTAGGGATGGGTTTTATCATTGATGGCATAATCACAGTTTAGTTGTCAGCATCTTTCTTTCTGAAAGAAAGGTGCATAAAATAATGGCATTTCTTAACACTTGATGGCATCTTAGATTGGACAGGTTCAGTAAGCCATCAATCAAAATGTCTGATTTGCGGCTGGCAATGGTGGCTCACGCCTATAATCCTAGCACTCTGGGAGGCTGAGGCGGGAGGATCACTTGAGCTTAGGAGTTCGAGGCCAACTTCAGCAAGAGCAAGACCCCGTCTCTACTAAAAATAGAAAAATGAGCCGGGCATGGTCGCATGCACCTGTAGTCCCAGCTCCTCAGGAGGCTGAGGAAGGAGGATCGCTTGAGCTCAGGAGTTTGAGGTTGCTGTGAGCTAGGATGATGCCACAGCACTCTAGCCTGGGCAACAGAGCCAGACTCTGTCTCAAAAAAAAAGAAAAGTCTGATCTCCATACAGAAGTCATTATCTTCTGTAGCACAGTGGCTCTGAAACTCAAGTGCATCAGAATCACCTATAGGGCTTGTTGTAACAGATTGCTGGGCCCCACCCCAGAGCTCCTGATTAAGTCCCACTGGGATGGGGCCCAATAATTTGCCTATTTAACAAATTCTCAGGAAATGCCAATGCTGCTAGTCTAGAGAGCACAACTTGAGAACCACTGCCCCAACAGATAGCTATAATTTTTTAAAAATTGTATTGTCAGAAACTATTAATAATATGGATGAGAGTTGGTGGTTGTTGCCTTCCATTGGGTAAAGCCCTAGTGTTTTGTTGTATGTTACATTTTCTGGAAAGAGAGAGATTTCTAGGACTCTTTATGAAACAGAGAAAAAGATATACCATACTTTTCTTCCAGCTTGCCTCTGCCCTTGATCTGCCCCTTCTTCGTATTAATCAAGCAAACAGCCCTGACCTTCTCAGCGTGTCTCAGTATTATTCTGGCGAGTTGGTGTCCTACGTGAGAAAGGTGAGAAATGCATCAAAGTGATGTTCACTTTTACTGGCTAACTGGTGTTTTAAATACAAAGGGTACACTGGAGCCCTGTAAAAAGTACACCTGTGTCCCTTTTCCTTTTTAAAATTTGATCCCAGAAATTTGTAGTACCCAAAAATAAACATTCTTACTGCTACTGTGGACATACAGATGCAGTTTTACTTGCAAAGGAGTTTTATTTCTATTTTATGAATGCTGGTGATATTAACCTCCATTTTATAGATGTATAAATTGAGAAACAGAGATTGTAGTAGCTTCTTCAAAATTACAGAGCTAATTGATAAAAGATTCAGATCCAGCATATTCTGGTCAGAACCTCGTTCAAGTTTTCATGGGAATTTTGGTGCTTGTTTTAGTAACTTACGATGGAGCATGGAGCCAGATGGGCCTGAATTCACAATTTATCTGTGTCACACACTAGCTGAGTGCTCTACAGTGATGTTACTTAACATCTTTGAACCTCAGTCTTTTTAAAATCCGTAATATGGGAATGATACATTCTTTTGCAGCATTTCCAGGAGGATTAGCTTTATATTTGGTAAGCAATTAATATTTGAAGGAGTGGAGCCCTGTGCCTGCTAGCACTCATTAAAAACTACTCTTTGAGATTTTTCAACATCCCTTCCTATAAACAAATTACTGTTTGTACACACCAGTACCCTTCTTTTTTTTATTTTTAATTATTATGGGTACATAATAGTTATATGTATTTATAGAGTACATGTGCTGTGCTGATACAGACATACAGTATGCATTAATCAAATCAGAACACCTGTACCCTTGTTACTAATATTTGTCAGCTAAGAAGATCAAATAGATATTTAACTGTATTTCCTCCTTTCCTTTCACTAAAGGTTTTGCAGATCATTCCAGAAAGCATGTTTACCTCTCTTCTAAAGATCATAAAGCTTCAGACCCACGATATCATCGAAGTGCCTACCCGCCTGGACAAAGACAAGCTGAGGGACTATGCTCAGCTTGGCCCGCGATACGAGGTACATGTCCCTTTGACTTCTGCCTTTTGATATTTAAAACTAAAAATGATGAATTTAAAACCATGAATAAAAACCACAGATCTGTGTTGCCTGTCACATCCCAGGGACCTCCAGACCAATTCTGATGTGTTTTCTTACATTCCCACTGATAGCCATGGTTTACCATTTCAGTACAATCACACCTTTATTCTTGACATTTTCCTGGTGTCATTTAAGGCCTCGCCCACCTGACTGCTCTCAGTGGAAAGAGAGCTCAGCTGGTTACCATTCTCCAGAACAGTCTTGATAAATCAGCCCTTGTTCTCTTTGGGCTAGATTACTGAGATTTTCATATTCATGTTCCTGCTTTGTATACCAAACCAGTGGCTCAAAATAATCTATATTCCATTAACCATTTCCTATAGACAAATTTTAAACCTACTCAATACGTAAGCGTCCTCAGAGGTTGTTCCTGAACCCACACACCTCTGTGTTTCTTTCTCCCTGAACTTAAAGTTCAAAGATATGGAAAGTAAAATCAAGTGAAAATTGAAAATGTAATGTCACATTCTCTGACACAACTCCAAAAAATACATCAGCATTTTAGATAATCAAGCTTGATATTTCCACATTTATTCTGACGCAAAAATACAGCATCTGTCTGCCTTATCAGTGGCTGCTGGTGTCGTGTGAGAAGAACGTGGATGCCAGTGAGGGGGAGGTTACCTTTTCAGTCTCAACTGGTCTTTTCTAGCTGGAAGGGACCATCCCTATCAGTGATTCCTGACCTTCGTTTTAGACATGAGAAAACGAAGCCCAGAGAAGCAGAAATGCCTTGTCAAACATTAAAGAATTGATTGATGTCTTCTCAGTTACCCAAGAAGTCTAACAATGGTCTTTATCACAAAAGATTATTTCTTTCCAGGACACGGGGACACGGGTGTCCTAAAGCTATGTTCTCATTTCCTGTTATATTGGCCTATTTCAGGACTATTAGCCAATTATTTTAGCTTTCCACAGAAATGATGGGTCTTTTATCTGAAGTAATTTATTATACCTCTTCCTCTTCGTTAAAGGTTGCCAAGCTTACTCATGCTATTTCCATCTTTACGGAAGGCATCTTAATGATGAAAACGACTCTGGTTGGCATCATCAAGGTAACGATTCTAGTGCTGGTCCTTGTGGCCTCACACCGAGACTCTGGGCTGTTTGGATTTTCGTGGTCATTGTCATGTGTAGAACAGGGAGTGATATCATCTTGTGGTTTCACATTCTGATTTTGATCTTCATTTTACTCATTTTTGATGGAGGAAGAGAGAGCATTGTAATCTTTATTTCTCATAATAAAGGCAACTTTAGGGTATAATCTTGGAATTTCTTTATCTTATTCTAGAGAAAATGTGTGGTACTAGTAACTGTTTTACCTGAGTTATTTAAATCTAAGAAAAATCTATTTCATTGAATTTTTATAAAAGCATAGAAAACAAAATCAATTTCCTAAGGTAAAATTGCTTTCTCTCTTTCTCTTTCTCTCTGTCTCTCTCATTCTCTCTCTTTCTCTCTACCCCTCTCCCTCCTCACGTCTTTCTTTTTAGTAATTTTATTTTACACACAAGGTAGGGAGAGCTAAGACAGTCGTGTCCCTCGTTCACAGACCATTGTCATCACTGCATGCAAGCTCCTCTTTTCTTTTCTTTTTTCACCTTCTCCTGGTCCCCCACTCCCATTTCCATCCCCATAGCACCCACGCTGTGTGTTTGACCTATTATGTTCCCAAATATGCAAGTGTCACTTTTAGCATATGGCATTATTTTATGTGTGCATGTGTTTTCGATTTATCTAAATCATAATGTGTTCTAAGTCTCCTCTTTTTCCAGCCTTCCTCACTGGTTATTGCTTTGGAAATATATTTATGTTGCTATAGGTCAGATAGTTGGTCACTTTTTTCTGCTGCATAGAATTCCACATTTTACTTAACCATCCCTGGGGATAGACACCTGCGCTCCCCAGTATCACAACCAGTGTCATGATGAGCATCTCTGAGCATGTCCCCACTGCAGACCTGTGCAAGAATTCCTCTGAAATCTACATACCTAGGAGTGGGCCACTGAACTTAAGGTCTATTTATACTTTGTCACAAAGTATACATTGCCTTCTAAAATGCTTGTTTCTAGTGTATCTACTTAGATCTTTTCCAATATTTGATATTATCTACTTTCTAATTTTTGCCATCCCAAGGGGTATAAAGTGGTATCTCATTGCCGTTTTAATTTGGAATGGTATGATGACTAGTGATGTGTGATTTCTATGCTTTTCTATGCCCATTCACATACTTCATGGTGCTTTTATTTATTTTTCTATTTATCTGACATCAGTAGAATCCGAACATTCCTAATTTTTTTTAAAAAAAATATATAGCTATTGAATTGCCACATTAACATTTGTGTTACTAAAATCCAAGAAACTAGAGAAAATGAACTGAATAGAACAGGAACTTTGGTATGTGTTTTCTGAAAGCATGCTAAAAGAAATGCCCTTATAGCCCCTGGGATATTAATAGAATCTGCTAAATATGCTTTAGGCCTGATGTCAGTTTAGTTCAGTTGACATGCAGAGAACACACATGCAGGTTACTCACTTTTTACTAGTGAAGGATGATACACAGGATGATAAATCCTAGGACTGCAAAATGACCAGTATAGGAAGGATGTAATAGAACCTAATACAAGTAATTGGTAATAATGATCAAAAGAAAGACTGATAAAATGTAAATCTTTTCCCACAGTCTTTCAGATGATAAGATCAGAAGAATAATCCATTGACCAACCCCATCCAACCCAGTAGACCTTCTCTGCCAGGGTAACAATGACAAGTCAGGGCTTTGGGAAGGAGTCCTGTGGCCCTCACTAATCTTTAACCTCAGAATGTTAAGGATGTATTTCAAGCACTTATAAAATAGGCTTGCTCTGGTTGATGTGACTTAAAACAAGTGATATATATAGAGATATATGTTTAAGTGTTTGTTGTTAGAGGCAGCCAAAAAAAAAAATAGAAATAAAGGTGGTTCTTGACTTACGATGGTTCAACTTTATGATTGTACGTATATGATCTCATTTTTACTTTCAGTACAGTATTCAATAAATTACATGAGATATTCAATACTTTATTATAAAATAGACTTTGTGTTAGTTGATTTTGCCCAATTGTAGGCTAACGCGAGTGTTGAGAGCACATTTAAGGTAGGGTAAACTAAGTCATGATATTTAGTAGGTTAGGTATATTAATTACATTTTTGACTTGTGATATTTTCAATTTAGGTTGGGTTTATTGGGATGTAAACCCATTGTAAATCAAGGAGCATCTGCAATCTAAAAATTTATCAATAGGGGAAATGGCTAAATATGTCATGGTACATTCTTACTATGGATTGATCTGTGGCCATTCAAAAAAGAATTTGCCACTGGAAAATTTCCAAGTTGAAAAATGAAAAAAGCAAATTGTAGAACAACAAATATATTATGATATATCATTATATTTAGATTTTTGAAATTAAATATGGATTGAAGGATGAATATTTATGTGTATAAATGAATAAAGGTCTGGAGGATCCATGTGAAAACTGTGAACTGTTAACTTCAGGGGAGGGGAATAGAAATGTGCGGAGGGGCTGTGTAAAGACAGCTTTCTCTCCGCTGTGAACACTGCCACAGACTAGTGACAATCCAGGAAGAACTGGAAGAGCCACATGACCTTTAGATTCACGAAAACATTGAACTCTTTTTCACTAAATCTGTTCTTATGAGGGATATTTCTTTGGAAGCTTCCTGTTGCTTCTTTGATTTTGTACTCATCATTTCTATAATTTACCTTTTTATTGTAAAATAAAGCACAGATACTGAAAACTACAGAGATAATTATGTAGTTTATTGGGTTATTGTGCACACCACTCATTCTAACCACCCCTTAAAGCAAGAAATAGATTTAGCCAGCCCCACTCTGGAATCCCTCTCATGTGTCCTGACCCAGTCTCGGGCTCACTGTAGTTTCATTGTCTAAGGAGACGTTTCTAGACACTAGAAATTTTTGTAAAAAGTTGTATCATTTAAGTCTTTTTTAATCTACAGATTTCTCATCCATTCCTTTTTTTCTTACAATGTATCTGTCAATACCCAGGGCATTTCACCTTTACTTTCTCCACAGTGTTGATTTTGCATAGTCTTGATGTAATTCAACATGTTTCTCTGGCTTTTGTATTTTCTGCAACTCCCATTGCAAAACTGTCTTATTTGAAGTTTAAGTATAATCAAAACCAGATAGAATCCATCAATTGTCTCTATGACTTTTTACAATAATGGTTCTTTACAAATTAAAAGTAACAAGTCTCAGGGAATTCAAGGGAGTGTGTTAAAACCATTCGATGTTTTATGGATCTGATAGGAAACTGTTTTTTAGGAAATTAAAGCTTTCTTATTATAGAAAAGAAAATTAGCAAAATAAACTTATAGAGTTAGATAGCAGATTTGCTTTCCTATTTTGTCTCCAAAATTACAAACAGCATTCCAGGAGTGCTGAATGAAAAGAGAATTATTCAGTTTAGAGAGTGGTGCAACCCAAAACTTGAGTTTGTTCGTGGGATATAGATGCCCTGAGATAACATCATCTGAGTTCGAACAAAGGCCCTTCATCCCACCCCTTCCTCCTGGTGATAAGAAAAGGCGCTTTTTACTTTTAATGAAATAATTAGAATGTGAGGCAATTCAAAACTTTCCTTTTTCACCATCTTTGACATGTGATGTTGTAGAAGTCTCATCATAAATTTCACTGGGATAAACAGAATCCTAAAGAGATGACAGATTTAATAGTTCTGTCCACCCTGCACAGGATCACATAGGGGAAAGAAAGGAAAAATATACAAATCATTTAAGAAAATACGCTACTACAGATTCTGGAAGTCATCTTTCCTCTGGATTTCTTCAGGACCGAGTCTTTCCTAACTACCATTGAATACTCTTTTTTTGTACTTAGGTGGATCCAAAGCAGTTGCTGGAAGATGGAATACGGAAGGAGCTCGTTAAGCGTGTTGCTTTTGCCCTTCATAGGGGATTGATATTCAACCCTCGAGCCAAGGTACCCAGCAACAAAAATGGGCCTGTCCTTTTTTCTACTCAGCTATCAGCATGGACTAGAATACCATTTTTAACCTGTCATGGACTAGACCGTTGCTCCTTGCTAGTTTATATCTAATCTATGATTTTCAGTACGAACAACTGATAGGCTTTTTGATCCTGTTTATAATCCATTCATATTATGAGAAAATCCTTTTTAAAACAAGTGCTTCTTTCCTCTACTTGTTATTCCCTAAGTTTAAGAACTGAACTGATATTTATGATTCATGGTTACTTATTATAGTTAAAAGAATTTGTTAACCCTAAAGCAGATAGGAACTATAAAGGCTATAATTTTTTATTTTGCTGTATATTTTAGGGAATATAGTAATTTTTCTCAGGACAAAAATAAAGGCCTAAAATTTATCCATAGGGTATTTTTCACCTCAGTAAATTCAATTTTAAATATTTTAAGTGTTCTAAGATTAGGCATATTCATCAAATGACTTGAAAAGAATTGTCTATATTCATTTTTTATATTCCTTTATTTCAAGCTTCCTTCCCAAATGAATGAAATCTGTTCTTTGCTGAATGTCTGACATCAGTTGCCACTCATCCTAGATGGAGGAAAGTAGAAAATGAGTATTTCAAAAGCTTAAACTATGTCTTAAACTATGAGTATAGTCTTTTAGTTGGTGTATCATTTAAAGTCTAATGTAGGTCTTAGTAGTTGCCAATCCCCTCCACTATAATAGATTTACATCTCCCTGTTCGCACAGCCAAGTGAATTGATGCCTAAGCTGAAAGAGTTGGGAGCGACCATGGATGGATTCCACCGTTCTTTTGAGTACATTCAGGACTATGTCAACATTTATGGTCTGAAGATTTGGCAGGAAGAAGTGTCTCGTATTATAAATTATAATGTGGAGCAAGAGTGTAATAACTTCTTAAGAACAAAGGTATCTAATACATTTTAAAATCCTTGACCATAGTTGCTATTTCTCATGTTTAAAGTACACCAAACCTCAGAAATGCCCGCGAGAAAGTTTATTTAAATAATTACTAAAAATCAGTAAGCACTAGGTCATCTTGAGTACCCTCAGCATACCTTCAGGAGCCATGAAGATTGCAGAAAAGTTGACAGGGCACCTGTCCTGGGAGCTCACTCTCCTAAGAAGGCAGACTTCATTCAGTGACGACAGCTGCTTGTTGTAATTGTTGTAACCCAAGTGATTGAGAGTTCAGAAGACTTAGGACTTCTTCAGTTGGATTTGATCAGAGTACATACCTAGGAGTGGAATTGCTGAGACGTATAGTAGTTCTGTGTTTAACTTATTAAGGAACTGCCAAATTGTTTTCCTCAGTGACAGCACCATTTTACATTCCTACCAGCAGTGTGTGAGAGGTCCAGCTTCTCCCGTCCTAACCAACACTTACTATTTTCCATTGTTTTCATTATAACCACCCTAATGGGTGTGAAATGGTATCTTATTGTGGCTTCGATTTATATTTCCTAGTGACTAATGATGTCGAGCATCCTTTCCTGTGCTTATTTGTGGCCATTTGTATGTCTTTGGGAAAATGTGTACTAAAGTCCTTTGCCCATTTTTTCCAACTGGGTTGAAAAAAGAAAAAGTATCAAATTCATAAGTGCCAAAGCTGAGAAGTTTGATTTTAGTCAGTAGTTAACAAAGAGCCACTCTGCAAGTTTTCATGGGAACTGACATGATTTAGGTGACATTTTCAAAAACTAAAGTAACTTCCAGCCTTATGATATTAATATTTTGGATTCTGGTATTACACTGATGCATCTCAACTCATAAGACAAAAAGCCAGAAGTTCCCATGTCTCTTCTTACTTCTCACTTCTCCTTAGTCACTTCACTTTTTCACAAACGTTTCTTTTTTTATAAATGTTATGTGTGGCATTTCTGGGAAGCTATTAATTCAGTTTTAGAAGTTGACGCTTCAAAACCAAAGAACATTTATTGTCACTCTTCATGCAATATAACCTTTGTAAAATTATGTGAAGAAAAGATAACCAGGTTACCTTATCAAAGAGGTATTAAATATTTGTGATTTTATTTTCTAGATTCAAGACTGGCAAAGTATGTACCAGTCCACTCATATCCCAATACCAAAGTTTAGCCCTGTGGATGAATCCGTGACATTTATTGGTCGACTCTGCAGAGAAATCTTGCGTATCACAGACCCAAAGTAGGTGTACCTTGAACAGCATGGACAATCTCATCTGTACCCATGTCACTGTGGCACACTCCCCTATTCCAGTCACCAGATTTTCCACTTGTCAGTTCATATCCGACCCTTTCAGATTACCTCCTGTTTCTTAGCCCAACATGCAAGCACCGTTGATAGTAACAGCTACCATTTATTGAGCACTTACCTGTGCCCTCTTCCCAGCACATTGCACACACCATTCATTTACGCATCACCACAGTCTTACGATGTGGGCATTGCTGTTATTGTCATTTGACAAATGAAGTCACTGAGGCTCAGGATCACACAGTTAATAAATGGTGGACCCAGAATACACAGGAGGCAGTCTGACTCTGGGGCCCAGCTCCTCCGCACTGCTCTGTTCAAGGACAGGCTGCGTAGCATCGTATACGGTGTGTCACAGTCTACATACAGGTCACACGGGTTCTGCATTCAGCAGCCTCTGGGTGAAAATCTCATATAATTAAAACTGCTCTTGAGAATATTTTAAGTGAGCACCATGGCAAAGAGCAGCATGCTGCCTCTCAGTGAGGCCACCTGAGCCAATTTTCCTTCTTTTTCTTCATTGAGGCTCAGATGAAGCAGGTGGTACTGAGACCAACTGAGGAAAGCATGGACTCATGTCCCCTATCTCACCTTTACCCTGGCACAGGTCACTGAGTAGAATGGCTGGTGGGATTACCCAGGAAAAAGTGATCCTCTTCTTTCTCTCTCCAGCTATGCCTGTGTAGTTGAAGTTGTGCAAATTAAGTGTTCTTATGACCTGGGTCCTTTGTAATGCCTTCTAATCCAGGCTTATTTTGTCTGTCAAAACTTATGAAAGTTGGCAAACCATATATAAACTTCTTCTAGAATTTCCAGCATAAATAAGGAATTTTGTCTGTGACTCATGGGTGGAAAAAAGTAAATGATCCAAAAAGTTTTATAGCTCCTCTTCTCTTGGCACCCATGGGTCCAATCACTGAAGCCCTTTTAGAAAACGATCCACCTAGTGCCCTGTTGATATGTGCAGAGAGGATTGAGGGTGACCAGGGTGTCGGTCATATGTGGGTTTCATCATCAGAATTGGGAACCTCTCCAGTGATACGTTCCAGGTGCCAGCACTGGGTGGCAGAAGAAGGGCATTTTGAAGCCTGAAAGTAGAATTTGTATTCAGTTCTGGGTATCATCTTTTTTGTCCTTCCCATTTACTTCCAAAGTGAAACCTCCCTTGCTCCTGGGCTTCTTTTACCTCCTTTCCAAGCCTCATAAGTGGTGGCTTTAGAATGTGAGACATATCCTCCGTGCGGCTCGTTGAGAATGCAGAGGCCAGAGCTCCATCCCAGACCTACCGAATCAGATTCTCTAGGTTTGGAGTCTGGGCACCTGTATTTTTAACAAGCTCCACCAGTGATTCTAGGCCCTTCCCGCCATGTTCGAGAACCACTGAAATGGTGGTTAAGGGTGGTCAGACCTATGTGAGTCTCAGTTATCAATCTCATCTGCAAATGCAGATAAAATGGCTTATGCTTCACAGAGCTTTATGAGGATGAAATAAGATAACACACGGAAAGTCTTAACACAGTACTTGACACACAATAAGTGCTCAATAAATATTGTTAGTTGTTATCATTGTCATTGTCACACTCCTGAGTCTAAAAGGAATCATCTGGAAATAACCAGAAGATGGCCTTTGCAAGTTTAAGGAACTGGGAGGAAAGAACAAATTGCTTTGTTGTCATAGCCTCAAATGTTGTAGTAGACAGAGCTTGAGGCTTCTAAGTTCCTTTGTTACCAAATGGAAATGACACAAGGCCCTGTTTTGTCCCCAGTCTCTGTAAATTTAAAGAAAATCTCTTTGAATAGAGAGACAACTCTAAAGTCTTCCAGCCTGACAGCTGAACCTCACCTTGTCTTCTCAGCATGATTCTAAATCAACAGCCCAACTCAGGAAATAAATAGCTCACACCAGTGAAGTAGCAGAGGGTAGGAAAAGGTGGTCGTGAATGCATGAATTCTGAGCTGCTCTTGGGTTTTTGCTTTGTTTTGTTTTCATTTTAGAATGACATGTCACATAGACCAGCTGAACACTTGGTATGATATGAAAACTCGTCAAGAAGTGACCAGCAGCCGCCTCTTCTCAGAAATCCAGACCACCCTGGGGACTTTTGGTCTGAATGGGTTAGACAGGCTCCTGTGCTTTATGATTGTGAAAGAGCTACAGGTGAGCCTTGTGACTTGCGTGCCTGTTTTCTGCTGTCTTGGGGGAGAGGCGGGGATACATCTTGCTGGCTGTTTTAAACTCATTTAACTTTTCTTTCATGCTTTTTAAAACTGACTTCAGGCATATATGATTTCTATTGGGTAGATAACAACTGAGAGTAAACTAGAAGTTCTTTGGACAGCATAGTATTTTTATGGTTAGACTGTTCTTGTGAGTCTCAATTTGGGAAGATAAGACTTTTTAATCTTTGAGCCAGTAACTCCTCCCAGCAGGAAATGTTTCAACAGAAACCTGAAGCTGCTTTCCTCTGTCATCGTGCTTAGAGGCTTCCTGTGACTTAGGCCGTCTCTGTTCTGCATAGCATTTTAGGTTACTGGTGTATTTATTCATTTTATTCATTATGTTTGGTTCTCTGATTATGCTGCTTGTTTCTAGAATTTCCTCAGTATGTTTCAGAAAATTATCCTGAGAGACAGAACTGTTCAGGAGACTTTAAAAACCCTCATGAATGCTGTCAGCCCCCTAAAAAGTATTGTAGGTAAGCGTCCTAAGACTAACCTGAGGTGAAGATAACACTGTAGCCTTTTCGAATTTACTAAAGAAAAAATTATGTTTTAACCTTTCAGCAAATTCGAATAAAATTTATTTTTCTGCCATTGCCAAAACACAGAAGATTTGGACTCCTTACCTCGAGGCTATAATGAAGGTATGTTGTGGGAGAGGGTAATAATCAATACTACATTTTTAAAATGTTCATTTGCTTATAACTTTGTTGTCCAAAGAATGCTGCTCTTCTTTCATCATTAAAACAAAAATATTATACTGTAGTTTATCATTATTTTTAAATTCACTTGTTTCTTTATCTTCCTTTCTGTACCTATTCTTTTTTTGTTTCGGTTTGGGGTTTGGTTTTTTTTTTTATTTCTTTAGAGACAGGGGCCTCAGGCTGTTGCCCAGGCTGGAATGTGGTAGCACGATCACAGTGGAGCTGTTCTGCACTAGGCTTTGTGTGAGCGGATTGCTTTCCTGTTGCGCAAGAAAACTGGTTCTTTTTGAAATGCCTGTTGGCCAGAGGTGCTTTCACACGTGGAAACGGAAATTTTTCTCCTGTCGTTATAATCCTCCCTTCCATAGCAGGTTCATTTTTACAGACCTCATCTGTTCCAAGTAGCCATTAGAACAGGACATTTGTCTCTCTCCTCTTGTATCTGCATAGATGTTAGAGAGTCAGGTTCTTTGGGGTGTAAATTATCTTTACACTGTGAATAAAACAGTGTATCTTTGGAAACAAATAAGAAAGACAAATGAGGAGATTAATTTGCTGGATGGAAATCTGAAATCTTAGAATCCAGTCACCTATTTCCCTGCCTTCACCCTGTGGCAGAAGCTCCCAGGAGCGTCTGTCTTCTGCGTGTCCTTCTCTCATCATTTGATGATCTGAGATACTCTACAGCCCTTTTTTGGACACCCATTCTGTATAAGGCATCGTTAGTTGCTGTGAGAGTGAAATGAAATGCTACCTGTCTCCTCAGAAAGCCTCCTCACCATCTGTTAATAGTAGGAAAGAGTAGATTTCCTGGTGGAGAACTGTGGTTCATGGTTAAAAATATCACATGCCATAGGAAAGTCTAGAATGCTAAGGGAATTTGGAAAAGTTCCATTCTCTTGTTCCCAATTATTTAAGTTCCTCATCAAGACAGTACTCATTAGTGTCAGCCAAATGCACAATACATTTCCCATAATTTTGATGAGTAGGGTTTTTTTTTGGTGGATTTTCTTTCTTTTTTGCTTTTTTCTTTTTACTTTGGATTACTAAACAAACAGAATAGGTAATACAGGAGCATTTGGCTCTGCTAGATGTCCTCGTATTATATAGTCCTCACATTCCCTTGGCCTTGTGATTGTCAGATATTGAGCGCTTCCTAGGCCAAATTTCAAATTCCTGGAAAACCTTTTAGGAGGAATAAAAAGTCACCTGAGGTCAGACAAGCCTGAGTCTCAACTTTGTAGGAGGCTGAGGGAGATTGCAGGGCGTCTTCGAAGAGGCTGGGAGGTTTTCCCCTTGCTTACCAAATGGCTCTTGGTCCGGTAGCTACTACAGACTGTTGGAAGTTATAATTGCTGGTAATTCAGTTGTAGCCAGGTAACTGTGCCTGAGTCAGTGATCTTTAAATAAAGCCCGCAAGGACAAATTTGTCTTTCTGTCTTGAATTGGGGAACTTGCAGTCACTAAGCCAGTGTTAATGATCTGGAACAATGATGAAAATGTTCTGTACTGTTCAGTGCTGACAGCAGCTACTAGCCACATGCAGCTATTGAGCACCTGAAATGCGGGTTGTGAGTCTGAGAAACTGAATTTTTAATTTTATTTCATTTTAATTAATTTAAATCTAAGTAGGCACATGTTGCTAGCGGCTGCTGTACTGGAGGGTGCAACTCTAGAAGAATCTTGGAGAAAGAATGATAAGCCAGGTATCTCTAAATAAGCAAATAAATAGATAGAATAACTTTACCGTCCATCTCAGGGTCTTTAGCTTCTCCAGTAGTTTAGTAAAGCTTGACATCAGTAAGCACCGAAAATAGAAAACGTCAGTCACAAGATTCAATATGCATTAAATGAGAACAAGTTATACTAAACTGACTTTATTTCTGTTTCCATTTCTAGATTTATATTTTGAAGAGAATCCTTGACATAGAGTGTGTTAGACATAATTAAGCAGGGAATTATATGGGCCAGATACAGGGTTTGGGGGACATTTCTGAGTGGCCCAAGAGAACTACTGTTTTCTTGGCCTTGCCCTATTCTAAGTTTTAAATAGTACTTTTCTATAAATTAAGATATTTCTTATTTATAAACAGCATTTTTTGGATTAACTTTTATTTCTTTCACCTAAGTAGAATAATAGCCTTGCACAAATAGTGATCAAAAGTAATATATCTGAGGTTGTTTAACACTTTTGACTGTTACAGGCTCTGTTTATCTAGGTAACTTTTGTTCACTCTCAGAGAAGGCCACTCGCTTTGTCTTATCTCTTCTCTGCTCCCAACAACTCAGAGGAAATGTGTGTATTTCCTTATTGCTGCTTGCATTATAATACCACCTTCTCTCTTCCTTCACTGTCTCTTGCCGATCTTTTCGGGATACTTTTCCTAGAGTAGAAAAGATGACATTTACAGGCACAAAAAATTAGAGTATGCTGTTGACCTTAAAATGCCCACAAGTTTATGGGAGCAAACTGACCTCTGTTTCATGCCTGACCCAAAGATCTTTTCCTATCACCCAATAGTCGTTGTAGATTTCTCCAAATATCATTTATGCTCATCGCCACTTTGAAATTACTGCCGTTGACCCACCATGTTACCATAACTATATCACAAATTTTTTTTCTTAATAGTTTGATAATTATATTTCATTACAATTGGCTTCCACTGTTATCCTCTGTGTTTTGTTTTGTACATTTAAAAGTATCATTCTGAGATGGTGTCTCGGCCTCACCAGATTCCCAGAGGGGGCCAAGGCACACAAAAAGGTTAAGAACCCCTGGATTAGGGGATTATCATTGTTAGGCCTTCTTGGAAGATTTTACGTAGATTATTTTATAATCCAGATAGCTGCATGATCTATAATCCTGAGTGACATGGACAGATTTATAGTCACCAAATTTGAGAATACTGGAGTGAAATGGCATCCTTAGGATTTGAGAAAGGTCAGTTTAAGATAAAAATAAAGGAAGCAGGATTTCTCATAGCAGCTTCTAAACTTGGAGAGCTTATTCCAAAAGATAAAAATATAGCTTCAGGCTTCAAAAAAGATCCCTTTGATACCTGAGCAACAGAACATGAATGGACCGCTTTGTAAAGCTTAGACTGTGGAGGTATTTTGAGGTTTGCAAATAGGAGTCTATTCAGACGTTCCTTGAAGGATCTCTATTGCTCCATCAGGTATATTGCTGGTCTGAGCCATGGAGCCAGTCCAGGAAATCCTTACATTTTTCTGTAGAGTGTTGTGATCCTTCCAGTGATAAATTGCCATCTCTGTGTTTGCCTGCTGACTGTCGCCTGAAATACTTGTAGGTACTGCCTGCTCTTTCTCTTGCTTGTTCACAGGTTGGGCAGATGCAGATTCTGAGACAACAGATTGCCAATGAATTAAATTATTCTTGTCGGTTTGACTCTAAACATCTGGCAGCTGCTCTGGAGAATCTCAATAAGTAAGTGCCAGGGTTTGAAACAGCCATTTATGGGCTTGGACTGTTCATCATCCAAGCACCCCAGTTTCCTCAATTCTTACTCTTTTAAGTTCTTTTTGGGTAAGAGGTCTCTCTCAATTTATAGGATTCCTTCCCATGGATGATCAAATCTGTCTTCAGAAGCCTTTTTCCTCAGTATTGTCCCTTGCTGTGTGTGTGTGTGTGTGTGTGTGTGTGTGTGTGTGTGTGTGTGTGAGTGTGTCCATCTATCTGTTTCTCTCTCTCTCTCTCTCTCTCTCTCTCTCTCTCTCTCTGTCTCGGATGAATTCATTTATTCAGCCAACATGTATCAATCACATAACATATGCCAGACACCGTGCTAGGTACTTGCATAGATTTGGAAAGCAAGAAAGCAATTATTACCAAAACCCGCAACTGGCTTTCTACAGGACTGATCATGCGTCGTCCAGAGGGCAGTGGAAAGTGTGTTGCTTACCAAGAGTGGTTAAGAGTACACGTGCTGGAGGGCACTCCTATGCTCCACCTCACCGGCAACCTGCTCTCATCTGAGCCATCTACTTAAAGATAAATAATCCATGCTTCTCGGTCACATGTCAGTGCTTTTGACAGACCAAGTATTCAAAATAGTTTAGTCAAGTCATAAAAGTTTGAATGGTGAATGCATTTGATTTACCTTGACTCCAAAAGATAAAGTAATTCTAGATCAAATTTTCTATTTACAACGGATCACAGGCATGGAAATTGAAAATTAGAAGGATCAGCCCGTCATTTTACAGATGTGAAAAGTAAAGCCCAGAAAGATTACATCATTGGCCTGTATTAACTGTTGTATAAATTCAGCTAATCACTAATGTTCATCACTGTTTTTTTTCCCTTCAATTAGGGCTCTCCTAGCAGATATTGAAGCCCACTATCAGGACCCTTCACTTCCTTACCCCAAAGAAGATAACACACTCTTATATGAAATCACAGCCTATCTGGAGGCAGCTGGCATTCACAACCCACTGAATAAGGTTAATGATTAAAACGTATAATGGTGTGGAGGGGGACAGCGTGGTGCAAAAGGTGATTTGGCCCAGGTAACAGATCTGTGTGTGAACATCTCAGGAGAACCTGGGTTCAGACCCCAGAGCCTGCATTCTGTCAAGGTCCCTGCCCTTTCTGAGCGATCGTCACAGTAGTCACAACCATAACTGGGGGCTCCAATCTCTTCTCTGCAGTTCTGAACTCCAAACACCTCTGGGAACTGAACGTTTTTTTATAAGTTGATGCCAGATCTCCTTTCGTGGGAAAACCTGTTCTAAACTGACACAAGGCTGTTTATACTAGCTATTTATCCTCCTTAGCGTGAATGTTCATATGTTTTGGTACAGAAATATTCATGGCTTTGATTATAGGGTGTTACCCCTGGCCCCTATATTATCTTTCTAAAATCTATAAAATTTGAAATTCTGAAATCCATATTATCCCTTGGGTTTTGAATAAAGGTTATGAACTGGAACAGCAGCTAACATCTTTTGAGTATTTACTATATACCAAGCACTGTGTTAGCCCCCATCATGGATCACCTCACTTAATCTCCGACAGCCCTGTGAAATATGCCATCATTAGGTAAGGAACCTGAGGCTCAGAGAGGTTAACCACCTCCCTAAGACTCCACGCTAGCAGGTGGTGGAGCCAGGCCGCCTGACTGCAGCCCATGCTCCTAAGCAGCGTGCTGCCCCCTTTCCTGTGGAATCTGGGCAGTGGAGAGGCTGGATCCTACCGTGTACACCCTCACTGTGCTTTCTGCCATGTTAACTGGGAGAGACTGCTCTGTGGCATTGCCCAGGGGACAGCAAATGACAAAGGGGAACTTTCTTTCTGCTCATGTGCTACCATACGCTGCCATGTGGATCTCTTCCCCCTCCACTTTCCCCCTCTCCTTTCTCTTCATCCTCCCATACTCCTTCCCTCTGTCCTTCCCTCCAGCTCTGCCTTGACTGCTCCTTATTTCGCCTTCCCCTCCCATCCTTGCTCATCACCCTTTCCCCCCTCCCTTTATTAATGACATTAACAGAATTCAGGGGGAAAGATTTTGCTAATCTCTAAGCAAAATTGTTCTCTTTCCAGAAGGGTGAATTGTGATACAGCTATTTATGTTTGGGCAGGTTCAGGGGTGTTAAATAAAACTCTGGAGGCAGCAAATTAATGGAACCATCTGAGTTCTAGGTAGTGTGAAGAGCAAATTAAAGTAAAAGTGGAGTTTATCATTTGAAAATGTGTTCTACAGTATTGTGCAATGTGAAGGAACTAAGCTATTCTTACCTTTCTCTTTCCAGATATACATAACAACAAAGCGCTTACCCTATTTCCCAGTTGTCAACTTTCTCTTTTTGATTGCTCAGTTGCCAAAACTTCAGTACAACAAAAATCTAGGTACCGTATGACGTTTATTCTTTGCAATGAGTAACAATAATAATAGATTAATATCTAAGTAAAGAACTCTTTGTATAGAATGCTGTATCAGATATGAGATCTTTTCTTAGTTCAGTGCATATTTATGAAATCTATGTCTTTGTGCCCCTGAAATATGATGCCCCTTCATGAAATGTAGACAGCGGATTGAAAATCAACCAAGTATAGTCCATCTTTCTAAGGGTTAATTATCCAACTTGTAGAATGTGTGGGACCTTTGCTTTGCTTCTCTCCTTTAATGTTTAGTCAGCTAATTATGGTGTAAAAAGAAACTTCTTTTGGCTAATGTTCTGTTCTTTCAACAAGTTTCATGTGCCTGCTGTGCTTCTGGAACTGTGATATGGAAAGTAACAATATAGTCACAGGGATAAGACTAATACATGAATATCTAATACTTTAATATATGTATGATTGTATGTCAAAATATTTGGTACAAACGGTAGATACCAAAGGCTTTTAATGTATTTGTTCTGTCCTGGAATAGAACTCTAATTTTTTTTGGTCACCGATCAGTTTATTTTGAATATTTTTATAATTACCTAAGAGATTCCCAAGTACTTCCTCTGCCTCCAAACTTTGTATCCAACTAATGAAATTTTTAAAAATCTACTGTAGAGTTTATCTTAAAAGCATCAGAAGAACATTTCTACAACTATTATTTTTTCTTAACCAGAGATTCCAAAATTTGTTTCTTCCTTAAAGTGTTTCCCTTCCTATTTCATAAGCTTTTTTAGGGTAAAAATAGGAATCTTTTTAATGTTTTTATTGTCTCATTCAAAAAGATTCAGATTCCAGACACTGCTCCCAGGACAATACCTGTTACTGCCACAGAATGCAGAGCATGGTATCACTAATAAATATTTGCTGTAGGAGGCGGGAACAATGTCTGTTTGGATTCTGGCTTCACCACTCATCACCTTTGTGACTTTGGCCAAGTTTTTTCTGACAGAGTGAGTGCTCAACAGGTGCTAAATCCCTTTCTATGTATCTGTCAAAATCAATTTAAAGGACCATCCCAAGATTAATGGAAAGATTGATCTCAAGATTCAGAGATTCCTGTTGTCTTTTGTCCCTGTGTTATCATTAAATAAGAATATACGATTCTTCATAATGATGAGTTGTCAGTACATAAGGAATCTTATTTTCATCAAAGATGGATGATTTAATATGTGCCCACTATTCTCATTCTAAGGTAATAGTTCTTTCATTGTACATATGGTTAGCATCTGGCACCTCGATTATACAACTGCTTTTGGAAAGTAAGGTGCTATTCCATGGAATTCCCAGATCTTTAAACAAAACAAAACCTTTAAATATCTTAAAAATGTAGTATTAATGTCTATACCTGATTGCAATTCTTTTCTTAAATGAGACTGATACGTTAATATAGGAACCAAATTAAAGTAGGACTGAGGAAGGAAGATCAGTGTGTTTTTGTATCCTAAAAATGTGTATTTAACCTCATGAGCATTGTTTTCAATACTGATCTAAGAAATACGTGCCCAGCTTGGTCTGTCTTTTATGAAAGAAGCTTTGTGGTGCTCTATTTGTAGAGGAAGTTTTGTTTTTAACATCATTTTTGCTGTCTACCTGAAAAGCATTATTTCTCCATACTGAGTACTGTTGGGGTTTTATGTCTTCATGATCTGAGTATTGTAAGTGTCTTACACAGTGCACATTGAGTAAGTCAGAATCGCCAAGGCCTAGGTTAGGTAATTCAGGATAACTTGTTTAGGTATCTTTGGTTTAAGGAAGAGATTACCCAGTCTTCACAAGAACCCAACTATGGGATCTGGGGTCTGTTTGACCAGTGTAACTTGGTAAGAAACCATCGACCCTTTGTGCAAAGTGATTGTACCAATTAATCACCAACAGCGAATGTGTGTATATTCCACATCCTCACCGGCATTTGGTGATGTCAGTCTTTTTAATTTTAGCCATTCTGATGGGTATATATGGTATCTCACTTTAGTTTTAGTCTACCTTTCCCTGATGATTAATGGTATTGAGCACTTTCTTAGGTGCTTATTGGCCATTTCTTATATCCTTCTCTGTGAAGTGTCTGTTCAAGTCTTTTGCCCATTTTTAAATTGAATTGTTTGCTTTTTTTTTTAAATCATAGTTATTTATGTACTGTGGATACGAGTCCTCTGTTAGACTCATGTATTGTGAATATTTTCTCACAAACTATAGCTTATCTATTCATTTTCTTACTGGTGACTTAAATGAGCAAAAGTTTTTAATGTTAATAATCCAACTTACCCATTTTTTTCTTCATAATTAGTCCTTTCTGTGTCCTATCTAAGAAATCTTTGCCTACACTAAGGTTACAAAAATATTCTCCCTTGGTCTTTCTCTAGAAGCTTTGTAGTTTTCCCTCGAAGTCTGTGATCCATCTGAGATTATTTTTTGTGTACAGTGTGAGGTAGGGGTCAGGGTTCATTTTTCTCCATGAGGCTATCCTATTTCAGTACCATTTGTTGAAAAGATTTCTCTGTTTCCATTAAATTGTTTGGTATGTTTATGATATTTGATTGATCATATAAGGATGGGACTATTTCTAGACTCTATATTCTGTTCCATTAACTTATTTGTCTATCTTTATGCCAATATTATCTTGATTATTGTAACTATAGAGAGAGCTTTGAAATCAGGTCTGCAAGTCTCCCAGCATTGTTCTTTTTTGACATTGTATTTCCTCCTGAATACCCTAGGTTCTGTCTTCTGTTTCTCATGTAGCCATCCAGGCAGAAGGTCAAGGTCTCCAGATTTTGGCAGAAATCTTTAGTGGAAAAGCTGGCTTTGGCACTCATTGACTTCATAAATTTCCTTCTTCTACTGTCTTAACTTCTGCAGATTCTTTTTGTGTATGATACTCAACATTGTATTTAAAGCTACTTTTAAAATATTTTATCTAGCATTTTAATTGTTTTCACTTAAGAGAGTAGTTCAGGGTGTAGTATGTCATGCTGCCAGAAGTCCATTATAGGTGATTTTTATTTTCTCAACTACATTTATCTATATCTTTAAAATTTGCCACAATAGCATGCATTAATTGAATAATCCAAAAGAAACAGTAATGATAATTATAAAAATTAGTAACCACTTTATCATTTTGAATCCTTCAGACCACTATAATTCTCCACCAATCCCATAGCTAATTCAGAACATAGTCCAGACTTGTCATCTCCTCCAAATAATCATCTGCCAGTAAGAATGTGGGCCCCAAACATCTTGACATTCACAGAGTTAATAATGTTTAGTGAAACTTGCCAAAACCAAGTACTTCACCTGGTGTTGTCATCTGTTCCCTCGCAGGAATGGTCTGCCGAAAACCTGCCGACCCTGTGGATTGGCCACCACTTGTCCTGGGGCTGCTCACTTTGCTGAAGCAGTTTCATTCCCGGTACACTGAGCAGTTCCTAGCGCTGATTGGCCAGTTTATCCGCTCCACAGTGGAGCAGTGTACAAGGTACAGAAGACCAAGCAGGAATAAGTAGAACTGAATGTCGTAAAACTTGACTTAAACCTTGCATGCCGAATTCCTCTTATTGCCCTGATAGAGCCGGGACATGGTAGCTTACCCTTCTCTATAAAGCGAGTCGGCATATCTCCTTGTTTGGAGCAATTACAGGTGTGCCCATCCTTAGTCACCCTGCCAGGGGAACTTCTTTAGGCATACATGCGGTGATTTTCCAAGAATGAATCCTGACCATGATGAGGAACCACCTTGGGGAAGAAAGGGCAGTCGTGTTCTTCTGCCATCTTGGATCCAGCTCTCAGATCGTTGGGAGCCCCTGTGTTCTGCTGGGGCCGTGCCAGGAGATGCTTCCACACACTCCATGGGAGGCAGAGAACGTGCCAGTATCAAAACCTGGGCAAGATTTAGTATAATGAAACAAATCACACAAAAGCTATTTGATACAAAGCTTATAAACCTTTAATTCCTGCCAATTCTTTCACCCACATCCCCAAATGTGGCTTTTCTGGGATAAAGGGGAAAAAAAGTTATTTGCATGAGATGCTGGCTCCCTCTCTGCTACCCTAAAGGGTCAGCCTTGCTAAATCAATTTCTCTGTCATATTATATATTCACAATTTGGACAATGACCACTTGGTCGGTTTTTGCCAGTGTAACTTAAAGACTAATTAATGAAAACGATCTTCCACATCCTCACAAAACACTACTGACTCCTAAAATTGGAAATGATTTTAGAGGCCATTTAATTGGCCTCCCCCCAAGTGCATGAAAGAGCTATGAGACATCCCTGCAGGCTGGAACGGCCCCATCCGGCGTGCCACTCTGTGACGGCAATACAGTACGCTGGTAGAGCATTTTCCTTGTCATTAGCGTTTCTGATTGTAATGATAAGAAACTCATGTCTCTGAAAATTTTATTCATTGAATTTTTTCTGCACTTTGAAATGACACAGAATAAATGCAGTCTCCTTCCTTTATAGCGTCACTTCCAATTTTTGATGTCGGCTATTGCCCTAGGTCTTTTTATTCTTTAGATAAGCTCCCTTCCACCTCTTCCTGATGTGCTGTAGGGTAGAGACTGCTCACCATAGTGGGTGACCTCTTCTGGATGTTCAGTCTGTTATTGGCCATCTTAAACTGTGGCTTCCCAAACTCATCCCGAGATTCCAAATACTGCACTCCCCTTGGAGCAGAGAGGTTACTATGCTCCTTCATTCTGGGCCCTCTATGGACAACAGGACAGCTAAATTTGCATGATGGGTTCTTGACCTCCGTTGCATACCAGCGGCTCATACTGACTTTGCATTCTTTTTAAATCCCAACATCGTTTTTTCCTCTGAGCTGCAATCAGGCCAGTTCCTCCCCATCTTAGTTAATGAATTGAACAACAAACACTGGATGTTTTTCTAGAACATATGGTCAGACTTTCTTCAAAAAGCAGATTTTTTTTAACTCTTTTTTTAAAGTCATCATATGACAACTTACAAAAAGCAGATTTTTTAACAACTAAAAAATAGAAGAGAGTTCAAAAGGATAGGGAAATCTCAAAAATGAAATTGTAACAATCAGAAAATGAAGGCCAGAAAGGAAAGCAATAGGCACATAGAACCTGGCACATCTGCCCAGGACCATGGAAAGGAGGCGAAGGACTCCAGTTCCCGCGGCACAAGGGTCATTGGAAAGTAACCTCCACACGCCAGAGTTCCCTGGCTGTGGACAGGTCCTTCTTTCTCTATGTCTCCTTCACTAATGACTGTAAAGGCTTAAGGGAGGCTCTGGCCCAGCATGTTATTAGCACCTCTGAGAGTGGTCATGGGCACACAGGAGTCCAGCTGCAGCTCCGTGCTTCTCATTCAGTCACTCAAGGTAACATAAGGAACTTGAGGTGCATGGGGACTCCTTCCTTTCCCTTACCCCAGGCAGCGCAAATACAGCCCTGGTCACACTTTGCAAGATTGCAAGCAGTGAGAACTTTCCCAGGTGCAATCACTTTTAAGCCTTTTCAAAAGCAACAAATCATCAGAGAAATAGATCAATAATACCTTAAAATTCTTTGTTAATTAGAAAATGCCAGGCCGGGCACGGTGGTTCTCACCTGTAATCCTAGCACTCTGGGAGGCCGAGGCGGGAGGATGGCTTGAGGCCAGGAGTTTGAAACCAGCCTGAGCAAGACCAAGACCCGTCTCTACTAAACATAGAAAAATTAGCGGAGTGTGGTGGCATCCTAGCTACTCGGGAGACTGAGGCAGGAGGATCACTTGAGTCCAGGAGTTTGAGGTTGCTATGAGCTAGGCTGACACTATGGCACTCTAGCCCGGGTGACAGAGCAAGACTCCGTGTCAAATAAATAAATAAATAGATAAATGAATAAAATACCAATTGGCACATAAATTGGAAATAGTCTTAACACCTAAAAACTCCTTTTGCTGTAAACAAGAAAGAATATAAGCTCTATAAGGGTACTCCCAGCTCTAGAACAGTGCTTAGTGATATAGTTGTTGAATGAATGAATACGTAAGATCCCATATAGAAAAATTGCTAGATGCTGTATTTATTTGATACCTTCAAATACTGTGCCAGGCACAATCCCGGATGCTAGAGATAGAAAAGATGAAGATGTGACCCAGGCCCTCAAGGAGCTTATACTCTAGATGGGAAGCTGGCTCACAAACAACTGAAAATTAAGAGGCTTGAAGAATGATACTAAGTGAAATGAGCACAGGAAAAGGGCATCTGCCCAGGGGAACCGGAGAGGACATCACAGAGGAGGAAGTACCCAAGCTGGGACTTGAAAAAATGTCTAGAAGTTTACTTTCAAGTAAGTGTGCAAAGTGGGAATAGCTGCAAAGACTGGCGGGGTAGGAAAGTGTAGAACCTGCCCGGTGTTGAATCATGAAGTGCTGACAGGGAACAGAGGGAGATGAGTCCAGACAGACAGCAGGGATTGTATTGTGAAGGCCCACGTACACCACACAGAAGAGTTTAGATTTTATCCTATGGGGTAGGTTCTTGAAGATACATGAGCAGGGTAGTGACGTGATAGGAATCAAGAGGCTGTTCTGTGGATTTGTTCTTTTAATTCATTTGGTAAGCGGTCACATATTTAGTCTTTCTGTATTTTAACTGAGGGCCTATTATGTGCAAAGCAATTAATTGATCCAGACTTTTCTGTTACAGTCAGAAGATACCTGAGATACCTGCAGATGTTGTGGGTGCCCTTCTGTTCCTGGAGGACTATGTTCGGTACACAAAGCTACCCAGAAGGGTGAGTGTTAATGACCTGTTTGTAAAAAGAAGGAAATAATAGTGGTCCTGGACTCATCCGGAGTGAAGTCCGGTAGGTCATTCTCAGTGGATGGCTCTGAGCCCCTCGCCCCTGCTCTGGAATGTTCCTGCCTTCTCCACCACGTGGAGTGCTATGCAAGAGGATAGAATTTAACACAATATCCCTCCTCTTCCTCTCACTCCTCACGTCCTCCTGACGGCACCTCACCTGGCTCACCAGGAGTCAAGTGAGATGAGCAAGCCAGGAGGGAATTCCTTAAGTGGCAGAGTAAAGAAATAATCATGTGTCTTTCATTCTTTCTCTCCCCATTGACCTGCTTCCCACAGCAAGTCTGGTTAAGTTCATGCCACGAGTCAAGTAATATACAACCACTGTTACCAAAAATGACAGACTACTTTTCACCTTCTAAGAAATTCTTGCCTTTTCCTTTCTCACTAGCAATTCTACTTTGTTAAGTTTTGGCTCAAAGTGGAGAGCCTGATACTAAAATATAAGAGATCTTTAAATAGATGCTGAAAATCATTTCTGATTTTAAATAATTAGGTTAGGAATTGAAGATACTTTTCTATAAACAAAAGCCAAAGGTGATCTTTTGAGAATTAACTGGCATTGTCATACTTAATAGTGAAATGCTAGTAGCATTCGCACTGAAGTCAGGACTATAACGGTGACATGACCACCACACAGACTCTCACGGCTACTTTTGTTATACAGGTATAAGACAAATACAAAATGAAACCACAATAAAATGTACACTGAAAAGACAAACTCTGTATTATTTGAGATATAATTATCTTTCTTGAATATCCAAGAGAATCATCAGAAAACAAGCTGCCTACAGAATAAATGTACAAAATAAATACACTAATAATCAGTTCAAAAACATAATGTGAAAAAGAACCTATACACAGAAATTCCAAGGAAATAATATAGCTAGGAATAACCTCTACAAGCACTATGAAAGAATAATTTATTTTAAAAAACTATGAAATTTTGAAATATAAAATTTGAAAGTCCATGTTTCTGAACGAGGGTACTCGAATATTATGGAGATAACAGTTCTTTCTAGTTTATAAGTTTACTGCAGTTACAGTTCAAGTTAACTTTCTAACTTCAAAAAATATATTTTAAAAAAATTCATAGGACTTAGGCTATAATTGGACTTTTTTTAAAAAAAAGAAGATACTAAAACATGTTATCATATTAAAACAATGTAAAACTATAAAAAGCAAAATAGTGTGGTACTGGTATGTAATTCAATAGAAGGATCAATGGACTAAAATATGTAGCCTAGAAATAAATCCTATGCATACAACTGTATATAAAGAAAAGTAGCATCTCAAGAAAGAAAAGGAATATTGGTCAATAGACATGCTAGTTCATTATGTGGTTGAAAAGCAGCAAGTCAGTCCCTTTATATCTTGTTACCTATGTTATCAAAATTAATTACAGGCTTAGTATGAAATATGAAACATATAAATTAGAAATTTTAGACAAATATATATGAGTCCTTAGAACTTCCTAAGTATAACACCAAAAGAGGAAACTATAAAGGAAAAGATTTAGAGATTTTGATCTCTTATAAATGCTTACATTTGAAGGCAGGGAGAGCTACATAGCATCTCCTCAAATGTTAGCAGTGCCAAGAAATGAGACACTAGTACGGAGAACATGAGAAACAGAAAGTAGCTGTTTCAAGGAGTGGTCCACCCACGTGAGTCTCCTCTTCCCTGTGATTTGCCTTGCTCCAAAAGAAAGGATATCTTTGTTTCTTTAATTTTCATATGGAAAATTTTGAATTTGTTCAACTGTAACGCTATGAATAATTTAATTATTTTATTTTTCAGGTTGCTGAAGCGCATGTGCCTAATTTCATTTTTGATGAATTCAGAACAGTCCTGTAACTTGTTTCTCCCACAATGAAAGGATCGTCTTTAAATCTTCCCATCATCACTAAAATGAATTTGGAAATGAGATGAAACTCAACTGCTCATATAACTTCATTTTTCTTTGCCTTTACTGTGGGAAACATCAGGTATCATAAGATGTATCTCACAGCACTAGTTAATATTATTTAAATCATGGCATTATATGCAATTTATATCATGTAGAAGCAGAACTCATTTTTGTACTGCCTCTTATAAATGTTGAATGTAACTATATGTATAAATCCATTTAGTTTTGTGTTCTAAAGCACTATTTGTGCAACTCCAGATTTTCAGTAAAATAGTACTGCCAGTACTCAAAGTTGTCCCTCTGTTTGTGATTCAAAAACCATATATCCATCCTGTAAATATCCACCCTGCAAGTCATCATGGAGGGGTATTAGGAGAAGCTTTCAATTAGCAATAATGGTGCCTCAGATAAACCTTATTGGCTACAATACTGCCACTGCGCAAAGCTGTCACCCTGCAAATAAATCCTGTTTGGAAGATAGATGACTCTGGTAGGTACAAGGACCCACCCATGACAAGGCTGGAAGGCATATGGTGATGGCCAGACTAGTGCAAATGTTGTGGCCACACGATCTGTACGCCACACGTGCCATAGAAGTTTCTTGGGTGTCTGAGGTTCATCATCGTCTTCCAATTCCAGATACCTTAGGGGCTCCCAGCATCCCTTCTGTAGGATTCCCTACCTTCAGCTGCTCTTTCTAGCATCTTCCTTCCTCAGCAACCCCTGAGCCTGGCCCCCAGTCCCTCCAAGCATATCACTATCCACAAGCCTTCCCCTCCCCCCCTTTTTTTTTTTTTTTGGTAACAGCTTAGCCATATGCTTTTAACTCCCTCAAAATCCCAAATCACTTCTGCATGAAAATTACCCTGAAAAGGAAGCTTCCATCCTACTGTGGCAACTTGGACATCAATAACTTGGATGAGAGCAAGAAAGATGCTTTTACTGTGAACCTGTAGCTGTGTCCTCCTTTAGAGAAGAACAAGCAAAAACAAAAGAAAACCCCCAGAACCAGAAAAAATGATTGACAGTCATTTAGCAACTTGAGGGAAACAAGTGTTAATTTATAATCAAGAGGCAAAGTCTGAGTCCTGATTCTGCCACTAGCTACACATTATCCCAAGCTGGCCTATTGGCTTTATCTGTAAAATTAGGGCTAAATGATTTCTCAGGTTCCTTCAGTTTTCTAATTTTATGATATTTGTTTTGTCTGAAGTCCTCAAACTCTAAGATACTGAAAGAAAAAAGGAAGACTTTATAGACTTTGTTTTATTGTCATAGTAGAAAGGATTTTAAAGAGTCTTCAGTAGAGAGTAAGGGAAGTCTCACGTCCTGGCCATGGAGATGGCATTGAGGCCCAGGACAGAATTTTACGTGAACTGTTGCTTGGCACATAGGGAGCTTGGAAGTCTCACCCCCTGCGAGGCTGCTGTGTGGGAACATCCATATCTCAAAAATATATCACTGTTTTTCATTTGTAATCTTGTTAACAACAACCACATGAAGTGAAATCTTTAGCTCTCTGTGAAAAGAAAGCCAGCTCCTAAAAAGGCCAGAGTTATAAGAAAGTGAGTTTTTAACCAGAAAATAGATGTTTGGGGTAAGTTATAAGGGAATCTTATGAAACCAAGCAAATGGGTTCTCCATGTGCTCTGCTAAAACAAGACAAAGTGATGTTTGAAACTGAGTTTGCTAGTGATTTGGCCAGTGAATTATCTTCTCAACTGAAAGAACTTAAAAATTTAGAGAAATTTTTATCATAAAAGCTTTACAAGTTATTTTAGCCCTAATCGTTAGAATTTGAAGTAGTTACTTAATTTTCCAGGTTATATTTTACTGCTTTTTAAGGGACAACAATTTACCTTCATGATATTTAGGGATTTACTGAACTTTCATGACACCCTTTGAATGTCCATAATGTATCTCTTCAAATTTACTGTAGATAAACTCAGTAAATTCTAACTGATTTTAAAGCGTTATGCCATGTATTACAAGTGCTTATTTGTTCATTCACTATTTCTTGAAATAATCCTAGCCTGGCTTATTCATGTTACACAGTGGAACTATAAAGCCCTTCATTGTTCTTATAGGAATCTGATATTTTCATAGAACTCAGAAAATAACCTTTTGCTTCAAAACCAAGCCACGGCAACAAAATAAAATAAATAAATAAATAAATAATTTTTAAAAAAAAGAAAAACCTTATTGAATTGCTTCATTGGACAGATAAGGAAAATAAGGTGCAGAGACATTAAAGCAACTTTTCCAAAGTCAGTTATTTCATAGAACGGTTTCCCTCTGCACTTTCCATCCCATTTTGGTTTTCTTTCCCATTACCATGAAGCTATGTAAAGAAGTCCACAACAAGAAACAGAAAGACACGAAAGCTCATTCTTCATTTTATTCGCATGTCCCAACAAACTCATCCCAAATACTAAGTTCAAAAGAAAAGCTGCAGTTCCTCAGTATTAGCACTAGTTTACGGTAACAATCATTCCTTTTATATATCTAGCTTATTTTACCCTTTATTTTAAATTGTAAATTAAAGCATATATTTTTACATGTTTATATACAAAAAACTTCAAAAACAAATTAATCGCAATGTTGGTTCAAGAGGTTCCACTTCAGAAGTGGCATAGTACTATGAAATATACATCCTCTTCCAAAAGTCTCTCAGGACTTGGCGAGTTTCAAATATTCCTTCACAAATGGTTCCCCTTTAAGCTTAATGGACCATATACTTCATTTCTGAGTAAATCAGAGGGAATATTACAGAACACGCTTTGTACAATACAGCACCACTACTGAGAAAGGCTCGGGGTTTTGTAATCCAAGGTTCCGATTTAAAGCAAAAATATATGGCATAGACTGCAACAGCAAAGAAGTGTCCAATTAAAACTACAGGGTTAGGAGATAATCTGTAATAGAAAAAAATACATATTGATTGGTAAGACCCAGAAATTAAAATTTACTCCAAAGGTTCCAATTTATTTATCATCTATAGAGCTCAACACAGATTCTACATTTTAAAGGACTTTACAAGCTTACGTCTGTATGTTAAATTTGATAGTAGGAGCAATACATTTTTTTTTCACAAGGAACTACATAGAATATGTCCCTTTCAGAGATGCCAAGTAACTGTTCTCACTCCAGTTTACAGAAGTCATATATACTTTGAGCTGTTTTCTTTCACTCATCTTGAGATCCCGGGATGAAGTACCTAGATGGTCTGGCCTGTTAGAGTCTAGGTTTTTTCTAGTTCATCGCCTTAACCACTGGGCCACAACTACAGCTGTCAGAGTCTAGTTTTTTTAAAAAATATATCAGTATTGACATTAAGGTTATAGATGAATGAGAAATGACTCAAAGAATTTCACTTTGCAGACTTCCCAAGAATAGTTCCACATATGTCTGCACTGTCCAAACTGAGTTGCATGAGTCTTTGCACTTCAATGAATTTAATTATTAAATTCAAATTTCTCAATTATTCATGGCTCCCACATATCAGATCATGTGGATAAATCCACAAGCAAAAACCAAGCTTATACTTTAATCAAGGGTTATAGCTTCCTCTACTTCTAATCAATGCTATTGCCTAGAAGTAAAACAGTATAAAATGTTGCCTTTTTTCTCTTCTCTGGGTCACCTTCTGATTGGGATACTAATGGATAATAAAATGACAAAATGTGTAAGGAAGAAAGATTTGCAATAATTCAGAACTGAACAGTCTTAAGAAAATCTGGAGTATTTGTTTCCTCTGTGCCATCAAAACAACTTACACAGAAAGCAGCCCAACAGGACCGTCAACACATTCTCCACCAAGTTTGAAATAAAGAAAACAGGCTTTTCTTAGCTGATGCAGGGAATCTAAAATAAAATTTTAAAGTTACTCTCAATCAAAATATTTACACATTTATGTTAGGGTGCTAACGATACGTCAGAAAAAAATGATGAAAATGTAACAAATACCAAGCCTTACAGATAATTTTAGAATATCTAGTCCCAGAATTTCAACAACCAGGATTTCTTTTAAATTCCATAATCAATATTATGAATAGTAATATAAATATGAATAAACTTTTTTCTGTTAGTAAATAATTACTAACATTTAGGTCTCGGAAGTTAGAGTTGTTTTAAATTCTTTCCTTGATTTTGTTGTTACTTCACTAAATGACACATAATGCTTTGTAAACTGTCTTTATTATAAAAACACAATTCTAAAAACCAAATTCCCAGTCTCTACAATGCTCAACCCATCTAAGAAGTAAATTATCAAGTAAAAAGAATAGCTGTGAATAGTAATAAATAAAAATGCCTTGTATCTGTACAGTTTTTAATACTTTTCAAAGTAACTCATTAAACTCTCACAACACAGTATAATCAATCAATAACCTTTTTAACAGTTTAGAATCAATGTTCTTTTCAGGTATGCCTAGATTTTTCTTTACAATAGTTTTTTTTTGTTTTTTTTTTTAAAAGGATGCAATAGGTAAACTTTTGTTCCAATAAAGTTCTTTCCTCTTCCAATCTTTCATAACTTTTTAAAATGGTGTTTTGTTGGTAGATTTAAATTCATAATGTAAGAACTCCAGACCTTAGAAAAGCTTAAAAAGAAGAGTTCAGAAAAACTCAAAATTTAGTTCTTTTTATTTGCCCAACCAGCCACTTTAACTTCCATACCAATTTAGCAGGAGAGACTTGCTAAATGCACAATCACAATCAGTGAGTTGTTTTTTTTTAATCAAGAGTTGATAGTTATAAAGGCTACCCAAAGCATTTATATTGAATCACGTTTTGTAAATCACAACCAAATTACTGATCACTAGGGCCTCGGCCAGGTCATACAAATAGCTATGTTGCAAATATACTAGAGTAATGGAATTTCAGTCATATTTATTCTTGAAAACCTAAAAGCCTCATGTTATTAACCGAGCATGAACTGATTTGTACACTGCTGTGGCTGGGAGGTGGCACAGTTGCCTATTCCTCCATTTCTAACATCGCTTCTGCTAAGTCATGTCTTCCTTAATACATAAATTGACCATCATCTCTCTACAATATGAAAACAAAAATAAAAGCACAGGAATATTTCAAATATGTAAAGGATGAATGCATTCTGTTACTTGTGCTTTTTAACAGGGAGCAACTCTAAACATGATTAGAAGCTCATATTCATTTTATAAAATACTACTTTAAAAAGAAATTGAAACTAGTGTTCAGGAAGAAACAGACTATGTTACCGTTTAATACATGCCCAAAAAGACTTTCCATCACAATATTAGCACGTGGGGACATGTAAAATCTAGTCTGGACTAGAAGAATTCAAAATAATAAATACATTATTGAGGTATTACCATTAATGTTGTTTAAGGAAAGTCGGCAGCCTTTCAAAGTGGTGGATGCATGATGATTAGATACTAAAAGTACTAATCAAGGGTGGAGTTAAAAGAACTACCAACTTTGGAGTCAGCAAACTCAGGTAACATTTTGATTTCTGGACTAATCCCTAACTTTTTTATTCCTTTCCTGTGCTAAAAATCTGCAATTCAGTAACGTTCATTAAGAAATATCTACACTTACCATCTGTGCCAGAAAATAATTCATAAAGAGCCTGAGCAAGGATGTTCACAACAAAAGAATAAGATGATTTTCTTGCCCAATAGAATGATTTTTTGGCCTGAAAAAGAAAAAGATCACTTATTTATATAGTAAGGGAAAAAAACCTGATGTTTATAATCCCCTCAAATTGATATTTATCCTAAGGATGATCTGCAAGTAATATTGCCTTATGTTTATCATTTACAAAAAAAAAAAAAATTATCTTCAGAGCAATGGATTATATGACACTGAAGCTGAATTTACAACCCTTATGAGCAAAGTGGCCCATGACAATCCAGTATTAAATAATATTCAAATAAAGAAATTTAGAAACTCTGTAAGATTCATGGGTTGCAAGTCAGGTGCTTTAAGCCCAAACAAGACTGCCTAAGAACCACTACAAAGCGTCAGGGTCCCAAGCACAGATCTCCCCATTAGAGCCCCATTGCTCTTAGCCCCCAGAGAGAAATACATTTGAGACATTTTTGTCCAAGAATAATTTCATATCTTACCTGGAAAATAGCTGCATCATCATAAAGGTCAGGGATACCCTTTAGCAGTTTTCTCCACAGTTTTACATCTTTAAAAGCAACAGTCATTCCTCCACCAGTAAGAGGATGCCTCATATTATATGCATCTCCCAAAAGAAGGACACCTATGAAGAGAGGTAATTAATTAAGATCATGACATCCTGGAGCATCCCTTGAGACAAAACAAAAAAAGAAAAAATGACTACTCTGTTAGTTTATAAAGATAAGCTAGTAAATAGGAAAAAAGTGAAAATAGAAGGAAATGAATCATGACCAAAATTTGTTGAGTCAGAAATTCAAGAGTTGACTGAATCAATATTGTTGGGTACACAGCAAGTGCCAGGCACTGGGGATACAGTGAGAACAAAAGTATGGTCTCTGCCTTCATGAAACTCACATGCAAATCTAATGTTAAGTCCAACAATGTCAATACATTTATAAGGCCTCTTTCAAATTAAAATACGAAAATAGTAAAGAATCTACAGGTATCCCAGCACAAAAAGCAAGTCTTCTACAAGGGAAAAAAAATCAAGAAATGTCAGCAAAGGCTGGCAAAAATAAGCCAGAAACCTAGAATTTATATCAAGACGTCTCATTCTCTCGCTACAATATCCAATTAATCACCAAGTTTCATGCATTCTAAACCCCAGATATTACCCAAATCCATTCACTACCTTTCATTTTACAACCCTAATTCTGGCCTTCTGTCATCACTCACATGGAATAATTACATAACCTTACTATGTTTCAGTCTGAACTTTCCTCCAAACCATCCTACACAAAAATGTCGGAGTAATATTCCTAAAATAAAAATCTAATCATGCCTCCACCTTGTTTAAAACTTTTCAGGACAAGTGCAGTAGCTCATGCCTGTAATCCTAGCACTTTTGGAGGCTGGGACAGGAGGATTGCTTGAGCCCAGGAGTTTGAGGTTGCAGTGAGCTATGATGGCGCCACTGCACTCTAGCCCGGGCAACAGAGCAAGACCCTATCTCAAAAAAATATTAAATCAAATAAAAAAACAAAAACAAAAACCTTTCAATGACCTATTGGAACTAAAAAATTAGTTCAGTAAGATTTCAAAATACAAGATAAATATGCCAAAATCAATTGTATTCCTATACACTAGCAATGAGCAATCTTGAAATTAAGAACACAATTCCATTTACATCATCATCAAAAGGAATAAAACACTTACAAATAAATTTAACAAAAGAAATGCAAAACTTACGCTCTAAAAACAAAATATTGTTGAAAGAAATAAACCCTTACATTTATAGTCAACTGAACTTTGACAAGAGTGCCAAGACAATTCAATGGGGAACCAACAGTCTTCAACAAATGAAACTGGGACGATGGATATCCACACATAAACTGACAAAGGTGGACCCCTTCCTCACAGCGAACACAAAATTTAACTCAAAATGGCCCACAGACATAAATGTAAGAGCTAAGAGTCTAAAACTCTTAGAAGAAAATAAAGGAGTAAATTTTTCTGACCTTGGATTGGGCAAAGTCTTCTTAGATATGACAACAAAAGCACAAACAGCAAAAGAAAAAATACACTGAACTTCATGAAAATAAAAAAGTTTTGTACTGCAACAGATACCATCAAGAAAAGTGGAAAGAAAAACCCACAGAATGAGAAAAATTTTGCAAATCACATATCTAATAAAGGACTTGCACCTAAAATATATAAAGAACTCTTAAAACTTAAAATTTATCAACAGTGTTGTGAAATTCTGTCTACGTTCCTATCAAAAATTGCCTTCTTCAGATCAAGGGCTGCCTTGTAACTATACCCCAAAGACTGCACATGACCTCTACACACTCAGTATCAAATAACTAAATGTATCATAAAACTAATTTTAGTATTAGTAATGTGTTAATCCATAGCAACCAATTCTGTCCCACATGTTATTCCCGGAAGTATAAATTTAATCACGTATATGTGATTTGGAATACTGACTTCATTATAAAATAAGTCCAATAAAATAATACCTCGTTTGTTCACTTGTGAAGGAGGAAGGAAGCTTGCTGGCATGGCCCTCAAATGAGAATTCTCGGTAGCTTCTAGGAATGGTTCTTTCAGGTGATCTGCAATAAATCCCACCCACCTAAATAAATGGTTTATAACATTTCGATTTCAAATTAGCACATATTTTCTTATCAAGTATTAACAAATGACTACTATACATCTGTTATGGTAGTTACATATATCCCTCGTGATAAACCAAGAAATAATTATTTTACTAATAAAATTATTCACTAAGCACTTAGCTATTCATGCTAAGGAATGACTAAGAATCTAAGGAAAAAAATAACATAAACAGACATGAGCCAGACGTGGTGGCACATGCCTATACGCCTAACTACTTGGAAGGCTGAGGCAGGAGGATCGCTTGAGCCGAGGACTTCTAGGCGGCAGTGAGCCATGACCAGGCCACTGCACTCCAGCATGGACAACAGAGTGAAACCCTGTCTCTAAAAAAATAAACATCCATACAGCTAAATGAACAAAGAAATCAGAGGAAGAGTGAGGCAAATTCAGATGAGTTAAGAGAGGGAGAAAACCACCCATTCTCTTCTAAATATTAACAGACAACTGTCATAGTTAATATTTAATTTACTATAATCAACATATTTTTGTAATTCAGATGAAACATACTACCAATTCACAAACAGCAGAAAGGTTAAAAAGAATTAGATTTAGAGGCATAGGCCAGCTCTACCTCTCTGAGCTTTAATTCCTTCATCTATAAAAAGGAAATGGTTGGATTAGCTCATTTCTGAGCTATTTACCAGTTTTAAAGTTTTGTGCTTCCACTTGTATAGAAAATGAACTGTCATACAGTTCCTAGTATAATCTGGGAATAGAGGAGTATTGCCTATGTAGAAACTATTCCATTCATACAAGGAGTAGAATCATGGTAACCTAATATTAATACAAACCTACAAATGGTTGATTTCAAGGCACTCTACTCTAATTAACCTCTGGATGGGGAAAAAACAGCAAATGTACAATAAAACAAAAATAAATACTAAAAATATCAAGTAATGAACAATCCTTTTCTTAAGTATACATAACTCATTTTCCCACCTGAAAACTTCAAAACTGGCTTAACTGAATGAACTTACTGAAATATTACCATATACACGTTTAAAATGTCATTACTAAAAACCTAAGTTTGTCCACTTCATTTCACTTCATTTCTGTTAATAACTTGTTAGTTATTAAACAGAGTGGTTTCATTTAGTTTAAAAAACAACTTGAAAAAAATAGAGTATTTAAACAAAAGGTACTTATACCAAGGATAATTTCCTATTACTCTAATCACATCGTAATTGACAATCAGGGTTTCCCTTCAATTTTATCAAAATTCTTAACAATTTTTTACATTTCTCTCCTATATCTTCCTAATTCTCAAAAAAAAAAAAAAAAAATCCAAAAAACTAGTGCCATAAAAACTTTGAATCTGTGAAAAAGCAATTTTTATTAAGTGTTTTTACAAAGATGTCTAAATCTCACAAAGCCTTTGTATTCAACTCAAAACTACAACAATCTTGAAGATCCCTTAGCACGTTCATGTTCTGAGGGCAGGCATGTTGGAACAGTCATGTATGAGCCAGACAGACCTGTTATCAACCTTGGCTCTGCCACTACTAATAGCTTATCCTTGGAGAAACTAAGTAATCTCTCTGAGCCTTAGTTCTCTCATCTGTAAAATGGGAATGATAATGCCTACCTCATAGGGTGGTTGTATACATTAAATGAAATCATGTTTGTCAAATATCTTACAGTAAACATTCAATAAATGGTAGCTATCATTACTAAACAAGCACAAAAACAGTTAAGTATAAGAGATACTTCAAGAATTCCAAGACCTTAGCTTGCTGTCCAGACTACCTTAAAAAATAATATATATGCCAATATTAACAATTACTCTGAAAACTATGCTTCAATTATTAATATAATAAAAACATTGAAACTATTTTTTTTATTTGGAGTTTGTTTTGGTTATTTTATGTGCTAGTTTAAATAGTTCGGCTGCAGTATATCTGGTTGCCTGGATGCATTTTTTACTTGCCATCCTCATCTCTGGCCTATTTTAGACACAGCTTTAGTAAGACTGAAGACGGAGAGCCTTTGTGAGATTTGCTTTCAGACTGCAGACTACAATGGGAGTAAGATGCTATTTCTTACCAGGTATTTGTGGGTAAATTTTTTCAACCATGTATTCTCTTAAATTACTTGGCATTTCTCCTCGAACATCAACAAGTACTCGAGTTTCATTGGATGAAATCTGGTAGATGAGAACTGGACTCGGATTAGCTAAAATAAGTTCAGCATGATTTGCTTTAAACTGTGGTGCGTTCTAAAAAAATAAAATAAAATATTTTAATAATTTTCAGATTTTAAGTTGCTTTTATTTTTCTCCAATTACACTCCTACAGTACCTTCATAAGAAAGCCAACAAAATGAGATGAAACAGAAACTTTATTGGACATCAGGTTTTTCCTGAATTTGGAGAAAACCCCATCTGCAACAACAGTCAATGGAGCATGGAGTTCCTATAACAGAGATAAGAAATACTCAGCGAAACGGTTAGAAATACATAGCAAAAAGACCACTCTTTAAAACTGTGCATGAACATATTTAAATATACTATCATATAACATAACAGAGGGTAGTGGAAGATAATGCCATTGAAGAAACTGTTAGGTGGGCTTAAGTACTGCATGACCAATCTTTACAGACACTTCTCTGAGTCCCTGAGGATCACCTCCCTTTGCAGCCCTACCAACCAATCTGGGATTACTCTCTTCTTTGATGAACAACAGGGGAAACAACTACAGGCAAGCATGGACCTAGAAGACTGAATCTCATTACAAATTCCAAGGACTAGCTAGATTCTTTTATTCTAAACTTTTCTGACTTCATATAGTGCTTTTTTTTTGTCAGCAGCTAAGGCTTATAAGAATTCTTGTACAGGCTGGGTGCAGTGGCTCATACCTATAATCCCAGCACTTAGGCGACCAAGGTGGGAGAATTGCTTAAGGCCAGAAGTTAGAGATCAGCCTAGGCAACATAGCAAGATCCCATATCTACAAAAAATTTAAAAATTAGCCAGGCATGGTAGTGTGTGCCTGTAGTCCCAGCTTCTTGGGAGGCTAGAATAGGAGGATCACTTGAGCCCAGGAGTTCAGCGCTGCAGTGATGTAGGATGGTGCCACTGCTTTCCAGCCTGAGCAACAGAGCAAGACCCTGTCTCAAAAAAAAAAAAAAAAATTTTTTTTTTTTTTTTTACAAATGGCTGTCTGCATATATATTACTACACTAACAGAGGAGAAAACCTTGCAATCACCTCATTAGAGTACAATTACTAGGAGGTGGGGATCCAATGGAGCAGGCCCAGAGTTGTGTGTTTTTTACCACAATAAAATTCTTAAAGTAAATAAATAAGGCTAACACTTTTTTTTTTATTTCAGCATATTATGGGGGTACAGATGTTCAAGTCACGAGGCTAACATTTTTAAAAAGGTTCTCTATTACCTTTCTGATTTAAACAATTGCATGTTTTATCCTAATCATCTCTTTTATGTTGACTCCTACCTTTTCCTCCCTTCCAGTTCGCCTCTGTTTCTCTGCTGATAGATATTTCTCATTTCAGTCTTTAACACTATAATTAACAGTTTTAGTTTAAAGTGTTTTGTATGGCATTCCGAGGTGCTCTAAAGAACAATGTGTTGCAATCTGAAATCCATCCTATTGCATAGGGCTTAGAGAGAACTCAGTCCATTGGATAAACACAAGTTGAATATCCCTAATTTGAAAATCTGAAATCCGAAACTTTTTGAGTTGCCAGCATGACACTCAAAGAAAATGTTCATTGGATCATTTTGGACTTCAGATTTTACGATTACGGATGCTAACTGGTAAGCATAATGCACATATTCCAAAATCTGAGAAAAATCCAAAATCTGAACACTTCTGGTCCCAAGCATTTCCATTAAGGGATACTCAACCTATAAACTGGTGAGCCCACTTTTTTAAAGGGGTAGGAGAAAAAGAAGCAAAAGCAACACCTCTTAGGAAGACATAACACTTGATAAATCTTACCTTAATATCTCCAGTCTCTTTATCCCTGTACTGAACTCCCACTACAGCATCATCTTCTTCTAATAACTGTAGCACAACACCTTCGATAAACGTTACACTAAAGAATAAACAGAAATGAATTCCTAAAGTAGCACACTTGAGCATTTAAATTAGATATAAATTCCTTATTCCTTATCTCCCATTGACCCACACAAACTGGACATGTGTGTGCACATATGTGTGTCCACAATGTGTGCATTTTGAAAAAGGTGTGGAATGACAGAAAGCAAAACCATCATTTATGGGTTTCAGAATTATGTGTCATTTTTATTTTCTAATAACTCAACATTGAATTCATATTACTAATGTAATGAATTTAAAAGTATCCTAAAAAGTAACATTAGATTTTTATCTTAATTAATTAAAAAATAAAATACAGGCAGAGAAACTTTATATACCCTCACACATTGATACACAGAGGGGGAAAAAAGATTTGGAGTTTATCCACAAAATTGTTAAGAGTGGTTATTTCTTTCAGAAGATCACAGATAATTTTTTTCCTTTGCTGATTGTGCTTTGTAGACAGATACTTTTTATAATCTTCTTTATATTTGGGGGTCTTTTTCCATTTTCATAAAATGAACGTATCTTTCTTCCATGGATATCAAGTCCTTTCAGTACTAAAGATAAGTCCATTTACTTCTTCACTTGCTCTGTCAATACTTAAGTCTTTGTCAATCACACGAGCGTTCTCACGTTTAAAACTTTCTCAATTACAGTGTTTAAAGGCTACAGGTAAATATAAGTTAATAATCAAGAAAAGCCAGTCCTGTCAAACTAGGTCCTTAGTGAGAATGAAACAGTAATTTCTCCTTGCAGTTCTCTGTCTTGACTTTTAATAGAAGGTATCATAACTACAAACCCTAACTCTGAAATGGGCACACATGGACTTATCCAGGGGTCCCCAACCTATGTGACTTATATAATTATTTCATTACAGATTATGATGTAATAATAATAGAAATAAAGTTCATAATAAATGTAATGCACTTAAATCATCCTGAAACCATCCTCTCTCCCTGGTCCGTGGGAAAATTGTCTTCCACGAAAGCAGTCCCTAGTGCCAAAAAGGTTGGGGACTGTAATCCAATCACATAAAAAAAAAAAAAAAACACACATAATTTTTTTATTTAGTCAAAGAAAAATTCTCTAATTCTATGTCAAAGGAAAATTCTCTTGATGATTAGTGATGCTGAATTAAAAAAATAAAAAATGTAAAATAAAAAACCAAAGGAAAATTCTCTATATGATATTCTTAACAAAACCACTGAATCTAATACTCTTCTAACTTATGGTTTATTTTAGAATAAACCTATGTTCTAGACTTTGCCCAAAACATTCATAAAAATTTATAAAATCTTATTTGTGCAAAGGCCAAATTTAATGTGTTGATTCTTTAATATTACATATTTGAAGCTGTAGTCTTACTTGGGCTCTGCCATAGCTGCTTTCCGGAGACTCATGATGAATCTTCCATGATGGAAAGCTCTTCCACTCTGCACTTGATTGTTTTCTGACAGAGGGTAAGGAATCTGAACCTCTGATTTGCTTTCCTGATCATGAATCATGTAGCCATGTACAACCTGGGCATCAAGACCTTCCACTGTATCTGCAAAACAATTTGGTTCAAAACAATCAATTTTGTTAATATAACTCAAGAGTTACATCAGGAACCAAGAGAGACAAAGAGACATCAAAAATTGGTTTCTGTGTTGATAAAGCTAAGATACAGTTTCCAGAACTAGACAATTAATACAACAATTTGAGAAATCTTGAAGCTTCTGGAGGACAATGGAAGAAATTAGCAACTCATTTAAAGATAATGACCAACTATTTCAGATCTGTAATTCCATTTCACTTCAGAAAGATAAGCAAGAAAATGCAACATGAAATGAAATAAACCACAATCCTCTCCTGAGTAAACCTGTTCTGTCCACAAAGACAAAGGAACACATTCAGTCCTTCTTAATACTTTTTTCAATGTATGAATATGTA
>NW_012152840.1:8649248-8680662 GCF_000956105.1 Propithecus coquereli | reverse complement strand
ATTAAGATTCCAGTAGTAATAGACAAAAAAGTATATCAATGATTCACATAAAGCAATACAGAAATAGTGAACAAATCAGGAAAAATGTTCAAAACTTGATTTAAAAATATCAGTGAAACAATAAGACACCAAATCTATCCTAATCCCCAGCAAGACTATGATAAAACTAATAAATTCATACATTACTGGTGATGCTATAAACTAATATTACAATTTAGAAAGTAATTATACCAATAATTACCAAGAACTATGAAGAAGTTACCATCATTTAATATAATAATCTTACTCTTAGAAATTTATCTAAGAAATTATCCTAAAGACATAATATTTAATATTTAATAATCTTTAAAGTTACATGGAAGAACTACACGTTCACTACAGGGTTATTTATATAAAGAATAAATGAAAATAATCTAAACATTAAGTTTGAAAAGTAAAGTCCATTATAAAGTATCAACTGAGAAAATACTATGTGTAGGCTTAAAATGATAATGATAAAGAATGGTTATGATGATAAAGAATGGTTAACAGAGTTGGAAATATATTTGTATTAAGTAAAAAAGTGGCCTTTATCATGTATATTAAAATAGTGACATAAAATATGTTTAAATATGCTATGGACCGAATGTATCCTCTGCCCCAAATTCATATACTGAAACCCTAATCCCCAATGTGATAGTATTTGGAGATGGGGCCTTTAGGAGGTGATTAGGTCATGAGAGAGGAGCCCTCAGAATAGGATTAGTGCTCTTATAAGAACAGACAGGAAAGAGCTTTCTCCCACCCACATCCTGCCCCACCACCACCACCACCACTACCACCACGTGAGGACACAGCAATAAAGTAGCTGTCTGAAAACGAGGCCCTCGCCAACAACCGTACCATGCTGGCACCCTGATCTTGAATTTCCCAGCCTCTGGAAGCCTCTGGAACCATGACACCTGGCTAATTTTTCTATAAATCACGCTTTTAAAATATGAAATTTAGGCTGGGTGAGGTGGCTCATGCCTTATAAGCCCAGCATTTTGGGAGGCCGAGGTGGGAGGATCACTTGAGGCCAGGAGTTTGAGACCAGCCTGGGCAACATAGTGAGAACCCATTTCTACAAAAAATTTAAAAATTAGCCAAGCTAATTAATTTTTGTGGTCCAAGCTACTTGGGAAGCTGAGGCAGGATGACAGCTTGAGCCTAGGAGTTCGAAATCACAGCAAGCTATGATAGTGCCACTGCACTCCAGCCTGAGTGACAGAGTGAGACCCCATCTTTTAAAAAAAAAATGTGAGATTTAATAACTCCTCTTCTTAACTTCTCCAGTGGCTTCCCTCTACAAAGTCTCTGGAATCCAGCCCCTCATACCTATCTAACCTCCTCTCTAGATGCATTCCTGTTACTCACACCATTCCTGTCAACATAATCCCTTCCTCATTCCGCAAACCCGCCAGGCTGGCTCCTCCCACAGGGCAAGGCTTTTCTAGGTGATACTCCTTCAGCCTGGAATTCCTTTCCTCCAGACATCCCCAGGGCCCACTCCCTCATCACCTTCAGTTCTTTACTCGAATGTAGTCTTCTCAGTGAGGCCTTTCCTTTCACAATCACACTATTTTAAATTGCACACACACCCCCATTCTCTATCCCTTTTTTCTGATTTTTCTCTAAAGCCATCATAACCATCACATGTACTCTATATACTCTAAATTTTATTTATTCACTATGTTTTATCACCCCATCCCTACTATCCACTGGAATGTACAGTGCACAAGGGCTGGAATTTTTGTCTATTTTGTTCACTGCTGTAGCCTCAGCATCTAGAACAGAACCTACCATATAGTTAATGTTTAATAAGTACTTGTTGAATGAATGAATGAATGAATGTCACTCATTTGGTCACCTCCTCCCTCTTTTGCATCATCAGTTTCTCCCTGTCACCTCTGTCACCATGCAAACATACTCTAGTTTCAAAATACACCTCCTTTTTCCTCATATCTCCAACTCACTACTGCCCTATTTCTGTTTTCTGTCATTTAAAAAACTCCTCAAAAATGTTTTCTACTCCCAAATTTTTAAATCTCCAACTTATTTCAGTCTGGGTGTTCTTGTCAATGTCACAAACAATCTCCAAATTACCAAATCCAGTGGTGGTTTTTCTATACTCATCTTACCTGACCTTTCACATTACACGGCTGTCCTTTCTTTTACTGATACATACCTATTCCTCCCTACTAGAAATATTCTCCTTTCTTGGATTAAGTGACACCAAACACAAAGGCTTTCTTCTACCATTCCACCAGCTCCTTCTCAGACTCTTTTTGCATTCTTCTCTTCTTTGACACAATCTTTGTAATCAGAGTTTCTCAGGACTTAGTTTTATTCTATCTTACCTTTTCCCCCTATACCCGCCTTAGATGGTCTCAATCATTGTTGTGGCTTTAAGTACCACAGATATGCTGACAGCTCTGAAATGTGTAACTGTGGCCAGCCCAAACCATTTCTCTGCACACTACATTCATATATTCATCTCCACTTCAGTATCTCAATAGGTTCCCCTCTAAATATCCCACTATACCTGTTCCTGTTCCTCTCCAGGTCTTCTTCCTGTGAGCAAATGGTACCACCATCTACCAGTTGCTCAAGCTGAAAGCTAGGAATCACTTTTGATAGCATCCTTCCTCTTCCTCATATCATGCCAATCCCTTAGTACATCATGCCATTTCTGTGTCAATTTTATCATGAATCTGTCCACTTCTCTTTATATCCTCCCTCCGTGACCACGCTAGTCCAAACCACCATCATCTGCCATTTGGATCTGGCAATGAGTCCCCACTAGACTCCTAGCATTGATTCTTGCCACCCCACCACCAAAATCTTAATAGTCTACTCTCCATACTGTATCCACGTATTCCTTTAAAACAGCATTCTAGGCCCAGCATGGTGGCTCATGCCTGTAATCCCAGCACTTTAGGAGGCCAAGGCAGGCGGATCACTTGAGGCCAGGAGTTCAAGACCGGCCTTAGCAAAAGCAAACCCTGTCTCTACAAAACATAGAAAAATTACCCAGGTGTGGTGGTGTGCTACTCAAGGGGCTGAGGCAGGAGGATAGCGTGAGCCCAGGAGTTTTAGGTTGCAGTGAGCTATGATGATGCCACTGCACTCTAGCCCGGGCAACAGAGCAATACTGTGTCTCAAAAAGTTAACATAACATGAAACATAACACAACATAAAACATATAACAAAACAAACAAAATAAAATAAAATAGTATTCTATACAAGGCAGGGTGTGACCCCATGGTGAATTGTGAAATGAGTTTCAAGTTATAAACTGTAGATCAGGTGAAATCATGATAAGTATTTAAAAAGTAAAATAGAAAAAATTTCAGTCAGATTGATATATGTGTATATGAACTGAGTCAGGATGTAAAAGCAAGCTTTTTCTCACCTTACTGCCTGGGTAAATTTTGTACTCTACTCCTCAAGAATAGAGAGTTTATTTGTCTCGTTCACCAGTATATCCTTGGTACCCAGTATAGGACCTCATGCCAAGTGGGCAGTAAATAAATTTTTCCTAAATGAATAGTTGGTGCTTAAAAAGCATTGGCTGGATGGATAAAGGATGCTTAAATAAAAAAGTCTAGGTAATAAAATTATAACAAGGCACATGATATACACTCTATAAATAATAGTTCCCTTCACCTTTCACTAAATTTTGTGTCCTCATTTTAGAGTTTTCCAGTCCTTAATTTTGACCATTACAATTTTTTAGCCATTTCATTATATTTCATAAAATCTACTTCATATTTCCTCATACCATTAAATGCTTATTTTATGCTTTGCTCTCATTTTTATGCAAATTTATTACTAAATGAGTATAGTAAATTTATAAATGAAAACAAAATGTAATATCTTTTTACTAGTCATAAGACGTTCTAAAGTGAAGAGTGCTTGCTTATGCCACATAACTCTAATGAAAATCAGTATGAACCTACCTCCAAGATCAAGGTCTTTAAGAACATGGTAACCACCTGGCTGCAGAAATTCTCCAACTATTCTGTCAGGCTCTTTTAAATCTCTCTCAATCACGGTCACCTTTCTTCCATCTCTGGAAAGCACCGCTGCCAAAGCAGAGCCAAGTATACCAGATCCCACGATGATAACTTCGGGATCACTTTGAGAAGATATTGATGTAGAGGCAGCTGCTCCCATTAAGGTTGTTTCTGAAATATTGGTTCCTTTTCTGCGCTGTTTAAAAAAAGTGAATTATGTTTCCAAATTTATTACATTTAAATCATACTACTATTCTTTGTAGATGCACTGAACTTTTGTATCTTGGGCAAAAGCTAGAACCCAAACATTATCAAACCAAATGAACTGTTACATTTTTAAATCTGGATCACATATATTATAAAAATCAACGATATCAAAATATTGCTTAAATAAAAATATATATTATCCCAATAAAATTAAGTTTTTAAATTAAACTATTCAGCACCTTTTAGATATTTCCACTACTCTTTATTTTCCTTCTGAATTTTCATTTGAAAAATCTATTTTAATCTAAAATCACTTTTCTATAACAAAAAGTTGTCAAATCCCGACTAATGATCTATTAATTGAAGATTATTTAAATCAACAAAATTATAAAAGAACAAATGACCCATACTGCCCCTTGAGATTTGACTTGTTTACAATTTTAATCCTTAACACATAATCACATATTTAGTTTATCCCCATATTCTAAGGGAGCCTCGTCAAACAGTTGGTCCCCAGATTTAGGAACAAGGACAGACATTAAATCTATCGCTGGCTAGACTGACAGCAAAAATGTTAACTTTAATCATAAGAAGATGAAAAGTCCTGTTTTGAGAGATTTATGACCATTGAGAATAACAGTGTGTATTGGCTTTTTAAAATGACTGCTTCAATCTTGTAAATAAGTATTTATTCTTGGTAGGCGGATCACATATCTGAGTACATTTCGGATACAGAATTACAAGGAACCATTTTCCTTGATTTCTCTGACCTTAATGATTAAGATTAAATGCCATTTGAAGGGGTTTCAATAAAAGAACACAGGCAAAAGGATGAAGCCTAAAATCCTCTAGAACTTTAATGCTCTGTGATTCTAATATTTACCCAGCACTCTTTTACCTCTATAGAGGATTTGTCTATTTCACTTGTCTATTTTTTTAAATTTCTCTTGGAGAAATACTTTTCTGTCCTTTACTAAGGGAGAAATCAATAGTCTATTCTTCCCATTGGTATTTACTAATGGCCAGAAAAACTGACTATATGTAAATTACTGTTCTGGAAGCAAGATAAGCATAAGATAAGGCAGTCACAGCATTCCAGCCACCCAGACTAGTGTCAGTTACCCTGAGGGAAGTTATCTTAGACAACAGTACAAAAGATTTCAAATTGAGAATTAAAGATACCCTCTCCCTCCTTTCCCATTCCTCCAACCCACACTCACCATGCCACCGAACTAAGCTCTACTCAAAAGCTTCCTCCTAACAGATGTATACTTCCTTTAGATCAGCAGTCCCCAACCTTTTTGGCACCAGGGACCGGTTTCATGGAAGACAATTTTTCCATGGATGGCAGGGGGGGTGGGGAGGTGTGGAGCTCTGCTGCCCTGTCCCTAACAGGCCCAGAGTTGAGGACTGCAGCTTTAGACTAATGTTAATACTTACTATTATTTATTAGGCAGTTCTAAACCAGGTATTTTACAGACATTAAATCATTTAATTCCCTGACTACCGGCAAGAGTGGTGCCATTCCCTTCTAACAAAAGAGGTAACTGATTCTTACAGAAAATAAGCAACTTGCCAAAGGCCTCACATCCAGAATTGGTGGAGCCAAAATTTAAATCAAGTCCCTCTCTTCCACAAACCTTGCTAATCTATACTGCACATATAGTAAAATAATGTAGACCCAGAACTCTATCTGTAGGTCACTCACCCTAATTTCAAGCCACTATCATCCTTTGCTGGGTCTACTACTATAGTCTCTTGCCTGATAACCCTGCTTTCCCTACAATCCATTCTCCATACAGCAACTGGAATGTTATTTTTAAAAACTAAAAATCAAACACTATTACTCCCATGCTTATAATCCTCCAGTGCTCTTAGGGAAAACTCCAAACACTCATGGCCAACAGGCCCTAAATGATCTGGCCTCAACGACCTCCCCCTCATCTCCTACCATTGGCCTCCTCTGCTCCTTTTGCGGGCATCGTAACTACACATGTATTTGAAGACCCAGTCTTTGCTTTCAGGATATTACTGCATGGATTTACTCAGTGCTCCATTGTGGGGGGAGGAGGGCTTTTACCCAAGGCTTTAAAATGTTGAGCATTTTTACTCTGCCTGCTTTTCAAACTGGTGTCACTTTCCCCAGTCAGCTGTCACTTCTTATAAGCAGTGGACTTACCCGCGGCACATCTCTTTCTTTGCAGGTACAATGCAATCCTTACCCCAAGGATTCAAATAAAACATTTTTTCCATCGCGGAAAGTGATTCTGTCCTCCTTTAAACTGAAATTCTAACATTTCATAATCAAATCAACATCTAACCTCCATCTGAGGCTCACCAACGCTAAACGAAAGAAATGTTTTCAGTCATTCGTAAGGATGTAGCCAAGGCACAGTCAAGAGCTTTAAAAAAAATCCAACTAAAGTATCTGAGCTGCCACCTTTTGCCTTTTAAAGAGGAAAACTTATATCTGAGTGACCCCAATCCTAATCTTAAAATAAGACACTCATTCATTTGCCCACTTTGAAATCAACCTACCCTCCTGGACTCGAGCTGCTCCTTATTTTCCGATCCAGGGGGAGTCTTGGCCCACAAGAAGCCAATGAAAGGCAGAGCTGAGAGAATATCCGAGAAGACCGCTAACTGGGAGCCGCTCTGCTGGCGCCCCAGGAGGCCTCCGTTCCGGTGGCGACAGCGGTAGGAGAGCACCAGGCCCAGCGAAAGGAACACCAGCACGCACAACAGGAGCTCCTTGTTGGCCAAAGTGATGAAGTCCCCGCATTTCTTATAAAAATAGGTAAAAGTGGCAATGCCAAGAAAAGTCCACATGGTTCAAAAGGCTTCTTTGGTGGCACCAGTCAAGGTTGAGATTCTCCCCTGGTGGGTTTAGGTTCTCCCCCAAATGTGGTACCCACAGGAGCACGAAGAACCAGCCAAACTCCAGTAAACACTGTCACAGGATTAGAAATCAGATCAGACCAATTTTAAAAATCATATAAAGTCAGTATAAAATTATCTTAAGGGGAAAAGTTGTAAAGGACTTAGAAAGCAGTATTTAAAAATCGCCTGCCCCAAGCACTCCCGATTAGACACGCTCCTCCTCTTCCAGGCAATCCATAAATTCCTCCTTTTTTGGATGAAGTTTCCTGGGGGGTTGTTGCGGGTGATGTTTTATATTTTGATGTTGGCTCGTCGTGCGGCAAAATTTTTCTTTTCTCTCACCAGCAGCAGGTGCCCTTTCAGAAGGAGATGGCGAGAGGGCGATCAAAGAAATATCTGGGCGCTGGGGAAAAACGCCGCCTCGTCACTGGCTACAGCCGCCGGAGGCTCGGAGCTGCGGGCCAGCGCGGAGAAAGGGTCTCAGCCCACCCTCAGGGGAAAATTCCTGGCCGCCTTCTCCAACAAAAGATGGCCTAGGATCAAGAGTGCGGCGGCAGGGCAGGGCAGCCACCACCTCGGGACTTCTCAGCAGGCTCCGGACTCACCAGCCCCGGAACTGCCCATCCGCGACTTCACTTCCCCGCCAGCGAAAGGCGGGCTCCAGAGAGACCTCAGACTGCGGCGGCGGTGGCGGCTCCAGACGGCCTCCTCACCAGCATCCCTCGAGGGCAGCGGCTCTCCCAGCGCGGCGCGGGCACAGTAACCAGAACAGCCGCCGCGTGCACCCCGCTTGCCGCCGGTCCACGCGCCTCCGCGACCGGGCAGGCTGGGCCCGGGCGAGGGACCAGGGGGCGGGGCTACAGGGGCCAACCCGCCCCGTCCCTCCTGCCCCGCGCCCAGGCCCCGCCCTATGCCGCCGCCGCCGGCCAATGAGGGCGCGCACCGTTCAGTAGGCCGAGATGGCGCTATGCTGCTTTTGGCCAATCGTAGGCGGCGCAGCCCGCGCGGCAACGCCCAGAGAGACGCTAGGGCGATGTTGCGTGGTGTGGAGTGGGGGCGCGGGGAAGGCGTTCCGCGGCTGGTGGGCGGGTGAGGCGGCTACGGCAGGCTCCCGGTTGGGGGCGGCGCTGGGGGTCACGCCCGGTCAGTTCCCCGCCGCAGCCCCACCCCCTGGAGCCCTACCTGGGGAAAAGGTGGAGCTAGTTCTGAGGCCTGCTGGAGCCTGCTGGAGCTCTGCCCCCAATGTCGGAATGTTTCCTTGCATTTGCGAGCATTTATTGAGCGCCTTATACGTGCCAGGCCCTGGGGTCAGAAAGATGAATCAGACACAGCTTTCGTGTCCTGTGCCTTGTGTTTGTAGAGGGCGGTAGGAGGAGCGGTAGGTGCACGAAGAACGTGACATTCACGCTGAACCTGGAAGAACGAGTGTGGGCGTTTGCTCTAAGAAGAAAAGGAGAGGATGTGCCAGGTCCTCAGGCTACAGGTACACTGATGAGCTAGCCCCTGTTCTCTCAAGGAGCTCAGAAACGTGGGAGTAGGGGCACTCGACAAAGAAGTCAAATACATAGTCGCGTGTCATAAGTGCCCTGAGAAAAGGGTGGACAGGAAACCATGGAAACGGAAGGCAGTCCTTCACTGGGCCTGGAGGGAGTTAGGCAAAGAGGTGTCCTCGGGAGAGGTTACGTGAATTGTATCCGGGACAGGCAGCCCAGAGGGAACAGTACAAGTTGTGCTATGATGAAACTTCCCTAAAATTTATTGAGGCCTAAGACCACAGTGCCTTTGCTCACCCTGTTTTTTTAAACCTTGTGATTTATATGCAAGTCCTTTCTGCCGTTTGAAGCGTGGCTGAGTTGTCACCTCTTCCACCCAGTCTTCGTTGACCCTCACCAAGTCACATAATAGTTTATTCATTCTCTCTTAATCTCTTCTCTGACTGTACACTTATGGTTGAGTCCTATTTTCCCTGCTAATCCCGAAATTTGTTGAGGGAAGGATCTGTGTCTGATAAATCGAAATCACCCATAGCACCAAGCACAATGCTTCGAGCTTAGTTTATCCTCCATAAAAATGTATTTAATGTATGAATGAATGATGAATAACAGTAGCATGAAAGCAGAACTAGGTGACTGGCTACCACTAACCAGTTTTGTGATCTTGGACAAGATAAGGCACAAGTTGCTCAACCTGTGGTGGGAGAGAGTGATTTCTTCATGAAATCTAAGATCTCTTGCAATCCTGTGCTGTACATTTGGCAAGCGTTAAGAAAATATGGCACCTCTTAAATATGATTTAAGAAATGAGGCACCTGTCCTCAACTCTTTGACTCCAAATGCTACATGTTTTATCTGCTAATAAAATTTATCTGTCTGGCTGGCGCGGTGGCTCACGCCTGTAATCCTAGCACTCTGGGAGGCCGAGGCGGGCGGATTGTTTGAGCTCAGGAGTTCGAAACCAGCCTGAGCAAGAGCGAGACCCCGTCTCTACTAAAAATAGAAAGAAATTAATCGGACAACTAAAAATACATAGAAAAAATTAGCCGGGCATGGTGGCGCATGCCTGTAGTCCCAGCTACCTGGGAGGCTGAGGCAGAAGGATCGCTTGAGCCCAGGAGTTTGGCAACAGAGTGAGACTCTGTCTCAAAAAAAAAAAAAAGAAAAAAAACATTTATCTGTCAAAACACTATCACAGGCATTAATTTGACCCTCAGAACAACATCGATTTTTAAAATGAGAAAAATGAAATTTAAAGAGATTAAATGGATTGACTAAATCACAGCTGTGATAAATTACATCGTAGTAATATTAATAAAACAAAAAATTAAAGTCCTGCCTCCAAATCTGTGTTCCCCAGTACTCTTAATTATCAATAACTGCCTTAACTTTCCAAGACTTTTATTCTTTCCTCTACGATATTCCTCATTGTTATCAATAAATTTGGCTGTTTAAAATATACATCAAATTAAAAAGGACTGAAGAAAAGAGAATCATTTCATGTGTGGGAAATCATTTTCCTGACAGTAATTCTTCAATAAACTTCTTATTGATACCTATGAGTTCCTATGTTGCTAAAATGATAAAATACTTGAGCAGCTGATTCTCACACATGAGAATACACTATCACCAGGATGACTGTTACTTGCTTATCGAGCACTTGAGATTACCATAGGAGGATTTTTTGTTAATAAGTCGGTAATTTTTTAATCTCTTGAAAGCAATTTTCTTCATATCTTTATACCTGCACAAAGTCATTTTTACAGGGTAAGGTCCTTAATCCTTTGGGCAGTTCAAGATCCACTTCTGAATTTGGGGCAAACAGAGCACTTGTAATACCTAACATGGGGCACAACATGAATACCTGTATTTTCTGAACTGAATTAAACGTTATATAAGCATTGCTTAAATATTTTGAATCTTTCTATGGCTCATTTATTCAAAAATGGAAATCTGTCATTTGGACCTGAAGCAAAGGCAACGAAATATGAGAAAAAATCAGCCACTTACTGGCAGAAAGTAATAATACTATCAAGTGGGTCCACGAGAAATATTAATACTTTTGTAATCATAACAAGAGCTAACACATATAGTATGGGTAGCACTCTAAGTGCTTTTCATATTTTCATATTTTGTCCTCGTGACAACACTATTAGGTAGATACTATTTTTAGCCTTGTTTTACAGACAAGAAAACTGATGCACAAAGAAGTAGTCACAGCTACTCTAGTTCGGGAATCTAGGAATGTTTGACTTTGTTTTTCTTCCCACACAAAAATCTAGTTATCTTAAAAACAAAGAGCAACATTCAATCTCCATTCCCTTGCTTAAGCACCTCTGTTGTCACTTGTTGGCCCAGTTTGGCACATCAGGCTAGCCCTGTATCTCAAGTGCCATTCTCAGTGTGGGAAAAGTCTTGCCCCCTTTCTTCAACTATCCATTCCTTAAGATCCAGATTAATCATCATCTCTTTTTCTTCAAGTTTTCATAACTCCACCTCTTTGTTGTAACAGTCACTAATTTGTATTATAATCATCTATTCACATATCCTTTTCCAAAGTATTCAACTCCATAATCCAAGGATCATGTCTTATTCATAGTTATATATTCAGTATTTGGTGTATGGTGAGCATGTTTCAATGTATTGAATACAACCTTTCCTTTTTTCATTTTGTCCTACCCCACTTTTTGGGTAACAAACTAAGAAATTCCTTTTTCACTGATGTTTTTATTTGAAACACACTGGAAATACATTAGATTGAAACCCTCAAAGCTTGCTTACTCACCATTTACTTCATCCAAGCATCGCCTTGTGTGAATTCAATCTCACCTGATGTTAATATTGCTAGGATAGTTCTATTATGATTAGTAACCTATGCTTTTATTTTAATTTTTCTATATACATACACATAAATTCCATTTATATTCCCATTTCTATTTGTTTTAACACAGTTGCATTTATCGTACTTGATTACTATTATATTGGACTTTTTTCTATTATCTTATGTTGGTTTTACAATCCTTTGTTTTTCCTTACTTTTTTCATCATCTTAGCTCAGCTGCCATAAAAAAAAAAAATACCATAGACCAGACTGCTTGAATGACAAACCTTTATTTCTCACAGTTCTGAAGGCTCAAAGTCTAAGATCAAGGTGCCAGCAGACTCAGTTCCTGGTGAGGGCTCTCTTCCTGGTTTGCAGACAGCTGCCTTCTTATTGTACCCTTACATAGTAGAGAGCAGGGAGAGGAAGCAAACCCTCATGTGTCTCTTCTTACAGAGTACTGATCCCATCATGAGCGCTCTCCTCAGACCCACCCACCTCCCAAAGATTCCCCCCTACCCGCTACTGTCACTCATGAGGTGAGGGTTTCTTCATAGGGGTTTGGAAGACAAACACCTTCAGTCCCTGACAACCTCTCTTGCCTTCTCTTGGATCTATACCTTTCCCTTTTGTACTTCAGCAGGTTTCAAGGAGGTGAGTTATATTTCAAATGTTTTAGTGGTTACTTAAAATTATAACACACATAATTAGCTAAAAATTTTTCAGAAAAGATAAAGTTACCCAATTTCCACCTTCCTTTCCATGGTCAGGACCTTTGGATTACTAATCATTGCATAGGGCTTTGCTGTAACTTCTTAAAAAGGCATAGAAAGTTAGTGAGCTTTTTAATTAGTAAATAGCAAATTATATTTACAAATATATTTTGTCAATCAATGCACCCTTCGTGACCTGAATTTTACTCTCCTCCCCACCCTGAGTTTTCCTGAATTTTACTCTCCTCCCCACCCTGAGTTTTCTTCTCCTTGCTGAATCACCTCACTTATTAGTTCTTTCAGTGAGGGCTAGGGATCAGTTATCTCTCTCAGACCTTGCATATCTAAAAATTCTCATTTTTGTCCTCCTTAAGTGATAGCGTGTGGCTGGGTATAGAATTCTAGATGAAATGCTGCTTTTCCTCAGCAATTTGAATTTAGTGCTATACTGTCTCTCAGCATCCCCTGTGGCTGATCAAAACTATGTCTTTATCTCTTCTCTCTCAGAGATTTTAAGGTTTTCTCTTTGACACTCTTCAATTTTATTAAGACATGTCTTCTTGTGGGTTTATTTACTTTTTTCCTGCATGGAATAAATTATGCTTCTTTCAGCTGAAGATTTACTTTATTGGGTTCTAGAATATTCTTAGCCATGATCTTCATGAATATTTCCTCTTCAATTCACTCTATCTCCTTCTGAAACTCAACTACGTTGGACCTTTTCAATCCATCTTCTAAGCTGCAACCTCTTTTTAAAAATATATTATGTGTCTCTTTAAAGTGATCTATTAGTTTTAAGCTTCACTATGTGTTGATATCCAGGAGGAAGCCTCCAATTTTGATCAGCATTTTGCATATCTGCAGCAGGAGGGGCGGTTTCCTGCGTTAGTTCAGAGCGCCACAGCGTGTCCCGATTCTGCTTCCTTGGTGCTTTGCATCCCATGCAGACCAGGTTTTCTGCATCGTCCATCCATCATTCCATCCATCATGACAGGACAGGCTTGGGAAATAAAAGCATTATAATACCCACCTTTTTTATTTCTAGAGAGTTTTCTAGTCACATCCCAGCAGTGGTAGGAGTAGCGCTGGTACCACTGCTATTTCTCCCACTGCTGGCAGAAAGGGCAGTTCCCGCACCTCCAGCAGTAATAGCGGGAGTTACTACCTCCTCCGAGCACCACGGCCACGGCCACCACTGGTGTGATGGGAGCAGTCATCGAGGAGCAGCAGAGGTCACAGTAACCGTTCTCTGCTGCGTGGCCAGCCCCAGCTGTGGCAAGTCCTCAGTCGGTGTTGGCTCAGCGGGCTAGCCCTTGGCTGTCACTGGGACAGGACTTTTCATGCATCATCTCACTGGGTTCTCACAGTGACCCTATGGGATGGCCCGGCCATCTACCTTCTTCTAAGAACGATAAACTTCGCACAGTGCGACTATGCAAGTGACCCAGGGGCACAGACAGCAAGTGGCTGAGTCAGGATTTGAAGCCATGATCTCAGCCCCTAGGACAGACGAGCTTGATCACGATGCCTCTCGAGCCTCCAGAAAGGACCAGGAAGCCAGAAAACTGTCACCTAGACTCAGGGACATGCTAAGCAAACACGTCTTTCCATGTGCTAGCTGATCAGGGAGTAGGGGCCTGCCCTTGGGAGGCTCTCGTTCTGAGGGGAGGCTGACACGGAACAGGTAACTGAGCACATCGAGAGCTTTCCAGAGCATGTGCCAAGGAGCCGAGGAGACTTGCTCAGGCGATGGGGGTGCGGTTCCCAGCAGAGGAGGCTCAGGATGGGCCACGGTGAACAGCTGGGCACCACGGAGGACAGAGTACCAGGGGCCGTGGCCATGAGCCGTGGAAGGCTGAGAAGCCAGCAGGGCAGGGGGCCTTTTCTTGCCACAGTAAGGACAGAACATCGACTCTATAGAAAACAGGTGGGCAGGTGGGTTTTAAGTACACAGACAGCATCATACCTCACTAGCAGTCAGGGAATCTGGTCACTGGAAGCCCTGTAAACAAGGACTTCGGGTTTAGAAAGGGTTGTCTATGTGTCGCACCAGCATTCTGCATATTTGGGTTTTCTCCTTTCTGTAACTGGTGCATGGAAAGCCCTGAACGGAAGGAAAGGCGCTGGTTGTGAGGCGTGTGTCCTTTGTACTGTCCACGGCACGGTGGACTCGGGCAGAGCCCCTTTTAATTTTCAGCCACATCCCAATTCATGGGGGGGTGAAGTACAATCAGTAGAATTAGCTCCTCCAATGTGACAAGAAACAATATGAATGAGGGACCTAATTTAGAAGAGATGTGGCTGTGATTTAATTCAGGCTAACAGGTTAATGCATTTTTTCCCTAATTTCAAACTTGGGTGCACCGCACTCATCTGCACTGGTCCGCGTGGGTCTCATTCAATGTTCTCAAGTCACTTTCATGCATAAAGTTGTTTATGCTTAGCTAGATTACGGGCTGCAGGCGGTTGGGCTGTGGCTCTGCTTCAGGAAACTTCCAATGCGGGGGCTGCCACTCACCATCAGATCAGGGGCTCCCTGAGACGGAGCACATCCACCCATTCATTCACGTGGTCATTCAGGGGCTCTTCTCTGAACACCGGCCGTGCATCAAGCATGCACAGGGGCTTGGAGCTGAACCTAATGTGGCCCCCGCTTTTGAGGGGTGTTCACTGTGCTGAGGGACCTGTAGCACAGAGATGGCCACAGAGAGTGGTGGGACACAGAGCACAATGAATCCCATGGAACCCTTGGGAGGGTCTTCAGGGTGGTAAGGCGTTTCCCGGGACACTAGGGAGAGTTCAGGGCAGAGGCAGCACTCGTGTAAGGCGTGAAGCAGGCAGCCCTCTCCCCACTTCCAGAGTGTGAGCGGCCCTGGGAGGTGGCGCTGAGCTGAGCCAGGAGGTGATGGGAGATGCTGGCTGGGCTGTGCTCCCCAGCAAAGGGGCCTCCTGCAGCCTTCATCCCTGCAGTGGCTGGGACTCACCGAGGGTTTATCCCGGTGCTCAGAGGCAACGTTGGTGTCTTAGAGCAGAGCTTGTCATCTGCAGATTCTCACTCTGCAGGTCTGGCCAGGCCCTGAAGTCTGCATTTCTACCAAGCCCCCAGGTGACACCGAGACTCCATGTCACAGGGCCACCCTGTGAGAGCAAGGCATAGAAAGACCCACCTGGCAGCCAGTTTGAAGGGAGAAGACAGGCCGCGGCAGGACAGGCAAGGAGCTAGCTTCAGGGCTGGCCGGCACAGGGCAGTCCAGTCCAGGGGAGGGACAGATCTGTTTTACCTCTTCTTGTTCTCCCCAGAGACGCCAGAGCAGGGATGTCACCTTCCTCCTTCCTGCTTGTTCCTCTGTACATTCACTTACTTATGCTTTCCTTTGCTCAAAGGAAACACAAGAAAGAAAATACATTGTTAATGACTCCTATGTCCAATTTGGATAAATGCAACTGTCTGGAAAGCACATAAGGCAGAACAGACCCAGGTCCACAGATCCTCCTCCTCCAGGAGGCCCGTTGTGACTCTCCAGCCCATGGTGAGCACCTCCTTCTTCCAGCTCTGACGACACTTAGTGTATGTGGCCCAGACTTTGCTCTGGGTCAAGTGTCTCCCACCAAAATCCTGACGTCTCTGTGAACAGCCCATTTTCTTCTTTTCTTTCACAGGGCTCAACTCAGGGCTCAGCCCCAAGGAGAGCTTCATTGTGACCATCGGATTTGGGAAGCAGGGATCAGACCTGTCCAGTACACTGGCACCCCCACTAGATGAGTGGGAGACCCTGGGCCAGAGCAGACAGGTGACACCCCATGCGATGAGGGAAGAGCCTCAGATACCATCTCCCAGCCCATGTCTCCCGGGAGAGGCTGATGGTGTCCAGGGAGGAGGCGAGAGGTCCAAGGTCTGTGGTCCAGCCCTAGCTGTGTGGCCTGGAGGAGGTGATTTCACATCTCTGCGCCTTTAAACCAAACCATAAAGCCTAGATTCCCAGGGAGGAGTCTCTGGAAGAGTTAATGAGGCCACCACGCTTTGCAGGAGACCATTCTGACTGCTTAATACATGTGCACAACTCAATAATAAAGGGAGAGTCTACCAGACCCAATATAATCTGAAATTAAAGAAAAATGGAATGTATTAAAAATGTATTGCAGAGTTAATAGAAGATGTCAGCTTGACAGCCTGAACCCCACCCGTTATCCGCAGACTGGGAGGAGCGTGCTCTGGGCTGTCAGCTGCCCCCAGTCTTCTCCTGTGTGGCAGGAGGACAGGAATACGAGGGCTGGGGCTGAGGCCACTTCAGAAATGGCTGGCCTCTGCCCTGTCACCTCCTTCCCAGCCCAGTGTTGGCAGGGGCTGCTCCCGGGGGGTTCCCCCTTCTTGGGGAGCCGTCAGTCATCACTCTCAGATGCACAGTCCCCCTGCGAGAGGCTGCCGCGCTTGCCTGGCAGAGTCTGCCTCTCACTGTGTTCTTCGGAGCCTTGTATGTGCCCACGATGCCCCATCTTGGTAGCCACGATCTCTCCCTGCCACTTTCAGACTCATTTCCAGGCGACTCAGACTTATTTCTTACAGGACTTCCATTGACCCTGTTTGAATTTTCTAGGAGGAAAGTCAGGATTTACAGGAGAGGAGATAGAACCTGGATAAGCCCTTCTGAGGCCTGAGGCCAGGTGGCCTTGTGCGGGTGCTGCACATGGGCCACCCACATGGACACATGGGCTGTGCTGTCTTGGGAGGCCCCAGACCAGGGTGAGGTGTGGGATCCTAGGGACATGGCCATTTCTCGGGTTCTACTCCCTCTTCTTCCTGCAACATCTCTCCCTAGCCCAGCCTTGCTGGAGGATGCAGCCCCTCATTCTGCCCGTGTGGCGTGGGCTCCCCTGACAGCAGAGAAGCATGTGACACTGGCCTCACCCTTCCTAGACCTGCTTCCCCAGCCCCCAGGCCTGCTCAAGGACAAGTTGTGGCCTGAGCTGTCCAGCCAGTGGGAGTGTTGGCACTTCAGCAGGGCTCTTGGAGTGGGCTTTGCTCTTTCCTGAGGGGCTCACACCTGGGAGGCTGGGAGGCTGCAGCCACTGTGCAACCTGAAGGACCTGGAGGTGCTGCCATAGATCCACCACGGAGCCCAGGGAATCTAAGTCACCTTGTGAAGCTACAGAATGAAGTCACTGTGGCTGGAGGCAGAGCTGAGAGGTGCCCTGAATCCAGCAGTGAGGTCCACCCAGGGCCTTTCTGTTGTGCAGTCATGGAGTCACATGCACACACACACACACACAGACATGCACATGCACACATGCATGCGCACACATGCAGCACCTATACATGCACATGAACATACACATGCACACATGCATTCATGCACATGCACACACACACTATTCTTTTCTTCTCTGAAGCCAGTTTGCATTGTTCGCCTTCCACCTGTGCACCTCACCCCTACAACAGCAAGCCCCTTAACTTCCTGAACAGACCAATCTCAGGGGTGCTGGGTGGACCCCACAGCAGAAGAGAGAGGCATGGTGGGAAGGAAGGTTCCACATGAGACACCTGGTGCTCAGATGGAGGTGAGTGAACCGAGGGATGAAAAGGAAGAATAAGAGGGCCCTGGGGGGAAGCCACCTGTGTAGCATGGCCCAGCATGGGTGGCAGGATGGTGACTTGGAGCAGGGAAGCTCTGGAGGGAAGGAAAGCATCCCACATGGAGTCAGGCCAAATCCTGGCTGTGACCCCAGGGTGGGTTGTAAGTGTCCACAAATTCTCTGATACTCCATCCTTCAAAGGGTGGACCCTAAGTCCCCTCTTCTTAAGCGTGGGCTGTACTGAATCATTTATTTCTAACCAACGGGCTAAAGCAGAAGCCAGAGTTTGCCATTTTAGAGTCTAGGACATGAGGCCCCACAGCCTCCTCCTCCTCCTCTCTCTCTAATGACGTGCCCTGGGGACAGTAGCCGTGTGTGAGGACACTCAGGCAGCTCTCTGGGGAGGCCACGTGGTGAGAGACTGAGGCTCCCGCCAGCGGCCGTGTGAATGGACCACCCTGGAAGTGGTTCAAGCCCTGGTCAAGCCTTCAGATGACACAACCCTGGTTGATACCTTGACTATAACCTCATGAGGGACCTTTAGCTGGGCAAATCACTGCAGCTCACAGAGACTCGCTGTCCTCCCGCTTCAAGGGGAGCCAACAAGAGTGAATGCTGGGCCTCTGGTGAGGATGAAATGGGGTCGGGCATGTCTTTGCCACGGCACCCAGTAAGGAGGGGGCAGCCGTCCTGGGGGATGCTGGGGCACCATGGAGAAGGTCGGGGCAGAGAGCATGGGGCAAGGGGTGGGGGCTCCCAGTGGCCGTGTCTGGAGCTGATGCGACCCTGAGAGAGGTGGGCAGAGGGGCAGTGGGCTGCAGGGCGGGGCTGCTTAACTGGTAGAAACAGCTCTTTGCCTTGGAGGGGTGGGCGGGGCCTCTGCCAGGTGCTGCCTTCCTTTCCCAAACCAAGACATCCTTTTTCTGTTTTCACTTCTGGCCAATTAGTGTATCTTAGGCTGGTAAAAACAAGAAGCAAAACAGAAAACAATTGAGAAAGAGCAGAGAAGGCTCCAGGCAGCGGCTCTGGAGAGAGCAGGCATTTTGCCAAACATGGTTCTTCTGTTCTCTCCTGGGCTTGTCACCTCTTTCTCCCTTGGGCCTGTAGTCACAGTGACCTGCTCCTGTGCCCCCCACCACCCTCACCTGCACCTGTGCCTGCAGAGCTAAAGTTACAATTTGCATGTTCTTGTTTATGAAAGTCCAGCAAGGAATTTCCTTATGAATGCTCTTTGGGGCAGTTCTTGCAGAGGCCAGACGCCTTTTACCTCTCCCTGGGGGATCTGGCTAATGCACTTTGTTAGGAACAACTGTTCCTTTGAAAGGGGGTGTTGCATGACTCAGCTTCTAGGCTTGACCTTCCCTTTTGCATAAGGAGTTTGCAGTGGGGGCAGGTGGTCTGAGATTTTTTTTTTCTTTCCAGTACACAGGGCATAGTATCAGGACTGAACCCTGTTTTAGGTGTCTTTGGCCCATTCTCTGCTGGACCTATATGCGCTACATCCCTGCCTTTATTTTCCATCAATGTTTTAGCTAAAGTTGTAAAACCTTATTTATTTTGATTATGATAAAATACACATAACAGAAAACCTCCCAGCTTTGTACGTGTACAGCTCAGTGGTGTGAAGGACACTCACACTGTTGTGCGAGCATCACCACCATTTATCTACACAGATCAGCTCCTAAACTGAAACTCTACCCAATAAGCAATAACTCCCTAATTCCCATCCCCCTGGCAACCACCCTTCTACTTCCTGTCTCCATGAATTCGACTACTCTGGGTACCTCATACCAGTGGAATTTGACACTATTTACCTTTTGTGACTGGCGTATTCACTCAGCACAATGTCCCCAGGTTCATCCGTGTGGCAGCATGCAGCAGAATCTCCTTGCTTTTTCAGGCTGAATGACAGTCCACTGTATGTGTAGACCATGTTTGGTTTATTCTTCATCACTGGTGAACACCTGGGTTGCTTCCCCCTTTCGGCTATTGTGAATAACACTGCTATGAACGTGAGTGGACAAAAATACCTCTTCGAGATTGTGCTTTCAATACCTTTGGGTATATGCCCACAGGTGGGATTGCTGGATCACACAGTAACTGTTTAATTTTCTGACGAACCATCACACTATTTTCAACAGCAGTACCACCATTGTACATCGTCTCCACCAGTGCATGAGGGTTCCAATTTCTCCACATCTTCACCAACACTTATTAGTTTTTTTTTTTTTTTTTTTGAGAAAGAGTCTCACTCTGTTGCCTGGGCTAGATCAGCCTAGCTCACAACAACCTCAAACTCCTGGGCTCAAGCGATCCTCCTGCCTCAGCCTCCGGAGTAGCTGGGATTGTAGGCACTCACCACCACGCCTAGCTATTATTTTTTGTTTGTTTCTATTTTTAATTGCCTGAATAATTTTTGTTCTTTTTTCAGTAGAGACTGGGTCTTGTTCTTGCTCAGGCTGGTCTTGAACTCCTCACCTCAAGAGATCCTCCCACCCGGCCTTCAGAACTGCTGGGATTACAGGCGTGAGGCACCATGCTGGCCACTGACACTTATTGTTTTCTGGTGTTGTTTGGATAGTAGCCATCCTAAGGAGTGGAAAGTGGGTTTCCATTGTGGTTTTGATTTGCGTTAGTCTGATGACTAGTGATGCTGAGCACGTTTTCAGGAGCATGTGGCCATTTGTATATCACCTTTGGAGAAATACCTATTCAAGTCCTTTGCCCATTGTTTAATTGGGTTATTTGTTTTATTGTTGTCAACATGAGTTCCACCCTGCCCCCCAGCCTTCCTCATGGAGCTCCAGACACCCCTGCCCAGTGGGGCCCACCAGCCTCACCTGCAGAGGCTATGACCACCTTTAACTCCCCAGGCCAGACTGCTCACCTCCTTTCCCCCATGCCAGCCCCTACCTCTGTGCTCCACATCACAGCAAAAGACCGTCATCAGCCTGGTCAACCTGGTCATCCCAGCCCTCCCTCTCCTTAAGCCCCATTTCCAGATGGTCACCGGCCTCACCCAATGGTCCTAGCCAGGTCCTATCCTCAGTCTGCTGCCTGGTTCCCCTGCAATGACCCTCTTTCTCTTGAATTCCATCTGGTGCTGGGCAACCTTTCCAAACACACCTCATCTATATCACTCTTTCCTTAAAAATAAAACCCAGGAAGTCTAGCATAAGCTTCAACCTCTTTACTGTGAAATGGCAACAGAAGCAGATAATATGTATTGAGTATTTGCTGTTTGAGGTACCAGTCTAAGTGCTTCAAACATGTTAACTCATTTAATCTTCACAACACTACTATCTCCATTTTACAGCCCAGGAAATGGAAGCACAGAGAGGTTCATTAACTGACCCAAGATCACACAGACTCCCGGTGGCTGAGCTGAGATTTGACCCAGATATCATGGCTCTAGAGCCCACACTTTTAACCTGTACCAAACTGCCCAGAATCCAGTGAATTTCATGATCTAATCACAAAGCCAGACCCCACTTCCCTGACACCCTCTGTTCCAGACCCCACCCCCTATGCCAGGCTCTGCCCCTGAACCTCACACACTTCTGCCCATGCCATCCCCTCCCAACCACTCTCACAGGCTCCTGGGACAGCACAGCTGTATCGTCACAGTCACAGGGTGCATGTGTCTGCTCTTCAGAATTGACCGTGTTCCAGGCACTGGGCTGGCCCAGAGCAGGGGCTCCCAATCGTGGTGCTAATGTCAGTGGCCAGGTACAGCGGGCGGAGCACTGGCACACCAGTCAGGAAGCTGTGGTGCCAATCCCAGCTCTGTGACCTTAGGCCAATCATGGATCTCTCTGGGCCTCAGTTTCCCCATCCATAAAACAAGGGACTTGGAATCAATAATCTCCAAAGATCTTCACCTCTGTTGGTCAGAAGATGCTGTGGATTTTTATCTAAGATCTTTGCCCCTGAGTTATTGTTAAACAAATTCCTATCTACAATTTCTCAGCTGGAAGGTGAATATATTCACGTTTACACCTGAGAGGGAGGAAGTGTCACCTCAGTGCTATTGTTTTTATCGCTCCAAAAATGGGGAAAACACGACCCGACCTTTACAGCAACAATAATGGTTTGGTTGCCCCAAAAGGCTCTTTGCAGTCACTTCAGTGGACCTCCCCATCACAGACCCTGACACCAGAAAGCCCTTCTCATCAATGTGCAGGACAGGAACCTTCTCAGGCCCACCCAGGACACAGTAGCTCAGAGAGGCCGCACCATCCCTATGGAAAATAAAACAAACCTGCTTTTTACACATGGTGGTGGCCAGGGCCCGGGTACAAGGCCAGAAGACCCAGCAGTCTGTGGTTCCCCGTAGCTCCTGGGAGCAGAAGAAAGCCCAATCTTGGCCCCACCGTGCCTCAGGACCACGTGCCGTCAGCTCTCTGCAGCCTCAACAGTCACTCAGGGAAAAGTAATTCAGAAAACCACAGGTCCAGGGCAGAGAGGCTCCTCATGCTTCCGAAACAAGCACCTGCTCCAGGTCACCCAGCAGGGAGGGAGGGACCGTGAGGGTGGAGTTTCTTTCCTCAGCTGCGTGGCACCTTTGTTGTAAAAGACTGTTTCTGTGGCACATTGTTTTCCGTTTCCTGAATCGAGGCAGCCCAGAGCACAGTGGGGTTTGAGTCCGACAGAGAGGACGGGGTTTGAGACGGACAGAAGCCACGGCCAGGCCCAACACTCCATGCCAACTGTGGTGTGCACATCGTGTCCCCTCTCTGGGACTTGGTTTCTTCAGGCATGAAAAGGGAGCTCAGTAGGGTAAGAATGGGCCACTCGCTGAGAAAGGGGTTGTGAACCACTGCTGCTGGGCACTGGGTGGGAGACAAATCATGCAGCATGTTAATATCCTTTTACATATTCATGAATATCATAGAGAAACGCAGGGAGGAAAGGCCTCCAGCTCCCAAGGCCAGCCCTCCTTCACCTCTCTCTGGCCAACCCCTGCAGACCCTCTCTGGACAATTTTAAGCAAGTGGTATTGCCGCCGCCTTGACTTTCTCCCCCCACCAACCCCCTCCGCTGACCCTGAGGAACCGCTATGCATCCTTAAGACCCCTAGCTCTGGCTGCTCCATCTGGAACATGCCTCCCCTAAATCCTCATGGGGAGCGCCCTTCTTAGGGCTCTAGCTTAAACATCACACCTCACTCTCTTGCAGCCCTTCTCACCCTCGCCTCCTGCAGGGCACCCTGTCTCATTCACCTCTGTGTTCCCGGAGCCTAGCACGGAGCCTGGCACTTAGTTAGTTTTGGTCGAATGACCACTGTGTGTGTGTGTGTGTGTGTGTGTGTGTGTGTGTGTGTGTGTGTAAGTGCTCCTGTGGCCCCTAGAGCCCTCCACTATGCAACTGCTATTAAATGCAAGTCATCCTTACAAAAGGCATCCCCTTTGAATCAACTGTAGGAATCACATTTGCAGACATGATTTAACACGGCGCTTCCCAATTGGTACTGTGCACCCCCATCGCCCAGGGATCTTGTCGGAGCACAGCTGCTCCCTGGACAGGTCCGGGCTGGGGCCTGACAGCTGCATTTCCATCCTCCTGGGTGATGCTGACACGGCTGGCTCATGGACTACACTTTCAGTGGCAAAAGTTGGAAACACTGGGGTGTTCGGAAAATTTAACACTTCCAAGTTGGTACTTTTGCCCCTTTTAAATACTGAATTCATAGCTAGCATGAAAACATTTCTAGGCTACAGGGAGGAAAAAGGCACGCATGGGTTGGAGGAATGTAGAAGAGCTGAGGAGTCCGCAGCGAAGAGGACGCAGAGGTTGCCCCCGCTCCAAGCACATCACCAACAACCATACCCTTAAAGCCCCCATGGCTCCCGACAGCTGTGGCACGTGCGTCGCTGGATGCAAGCGCAGCGTCACAACCTTGCTGAACACGAGATCTGAGTTATGCACCTGTTCATCTGGAGCTTCATAAATGAGTTGGGTGACATTAAGATTTGTTCTGCTTCTATTCCAGGGTTGAGCATTAGCAGCTTGTCACATGCCTGGAGAAGAGGGCAAGCTTTATTTCCTGTGTGCCCTGTAGTCACATCTAGGCCAGGTGTCTGCCTCTCCCCTAGCAGCCAGAGCTGGGGGAGCAGAGATGAGGAAGGGAGCCTCCTCACCTGCCAGGTGGCTGGAGACCTGAGGGGAAGGGCTGACCTTTACAAGAGGCCACAGGAATGATGGGAAAGGCAGGCAGGCTCACGTCTGTGCACCACAGTGGGAGCTGCTCCAAGGAGCCTAACGCTGGCCTCTCCCTCTGATCCCAGTTAGAGAGAACCTCACCTGCCAGGCCCTGTGCATGGGGCAGCATGCAGAACTACAGGGCCCAAGGCCAGGTGTCGCCCAGGTGTCGCTCTGCCAGGACTGAGCCTGGGGAAGGCACCACCTACACTCTCCTTTCTCTCATGGAGATACCCTGCTCCTCACTGCCACCATATCAGAACAACCCCTCCCACCGCCTTGGCCCTGCCTGGTTCCCTCTGTCTCATCACACTCTTGCAGGCTCCACACAGACCACACGCAGGGCTGTGTAGTGACCTCAGTGCAGCAGATGTTAAACCTCGTAACATCACATCTGAGCCCATCACGCCCAGCTGCTCCAGGCCCTCGATGGCTCCCAGAGCCCGCGGTGGCAGCATCTTCCTGGGAACTCCAAACCCCTTCTCTGCGAGGCTCCTGATGAGCTTACCCCCAAACCCCCTTTTCTAAGCTCCTAGGACTGCTGGCTGCTGTGGCCTCCCAGCCTGGCTCAGGGGCGGTCACATGCTGGGCAGGTAAAGCTGTGCCTAGAGCTCCCCACTGGCTCTGGTAAGTCCAGGAGGACTCCCCTAAGGGCTTGATCCCTGGGCCAGTGTCTAATGTCATCTGAATTGATGGGTGATTTTCCAAGAGGAAACTGGCCTGACTCCCCTCCCTCCCAATGCCTCTGTGTTCTGACTGTCTGCTGCAGCCTGGATTTCTTCATCTGCAAGATGGGTCTAAAACAATCCTGGCCAGGTGCTGTGGCTAACACCTGTAGTCCCAGTGCATTGGGAGGCCAAGGCAGGAGGATCATGTGAGGCCAGGAGTTCAAAACCAGTCTGGACAATATAGCAAGACCTCCACCCCTACAAAAAAATAAAAAAATTAGGTGGGCATGGTGGCGCATGCCTGTGTCCCACCTGCTCAGGAAGCTGAAGCAGGAGGATCGTTGGAGACCAGGAGTTTGAAGTTGCAGTGAGCTATGATGATGCCACTGCACTGTAGCCCAAGCAACAGAGCGAGACCATGTCTCAAAAAATAAAACAAAGTAAAAACACAACCAATAATCCTTGCCAGGCCCGTTTCAAAGAAGTGTGAGATTCACATGACATGATGCAAGGGGCAGCGCTTCCTAAACAGTGAATGAGAGACAGCCTTTGGGAGCTGGGGAGGGTTTTGGTGTCTGGTGAGGCACAGTGGGCTCAGATATCACCTTCTGCCAGAGTATGACTTTGAGAGCGAAGCAGCCTCACTCACTTTGACTCAGATGCACTTACTGCACAGCAAACACATTCACAATAGGTTTCCTCCTATTTTTCTTAAAACATGTATTCTTTGTCCTCTCTCTTTAGCTGGAGGCAAAGTTATAAGCTATTTCTCACTTTTCTGTTAACTATCAGCGAAGCAATAGTGCAAGCACCATGGTAAATGGCAACTGATATTGGACATCGCTGTCAGGGAGACAACAGGGTGTGGTGGGGCCTGTGGCAAAATGGAGAGCACAGCTCTAAATAAAGTGGAGGCTGCTTCTCATCTCCCACTGATTTTGCCACGTGGCAAATGCCATATCTCCAGGAGTAGCTGCCTATTAGATAGGCAGATAGAGTCTTCCTACTTTTAAATGTTGGCAACAAATAAAAGTCGATTCAAAGGCCCGAGTGAGCCAAATAAAACATATCTGTGGGCTGGATGCAGCTTCTCTAGTTCCTGATATATTCAAACTCAATCTTCTGTCAGGTAGGGAAACTGAGGCACAGAGCTGTTATGTGGCCTAGCAGAGGTCACAGAATTTGGAAGTTGCAAAGCGCTGTCTTTATTTGCATGGTACACTCCAGAACTTACTTTGTGTTATTTTTAACTAGGAAGAACATGTATTTGTGTGAGTGCATGGATGTGTGTGTGTATGCATCTCTGTGTGTCTGTGTGTATGTGCACGTGTGTGTGTGCGCATGTGCACACCTGCAGGCAGAGTGAGGGGTTTGGCAAATGGGTGTTTCTTTCTTTGAAAATATACTTCTTTGGCCCTCATTGGACATGCAGTTGAGTTTGAAATAGTTCATTCTTTCTTGGAGGGGACTCGAAACCGTTTCTTTTCTCAGGGCATTTAGGGCATGTTTAGTCTTTTCTTTGCAGCTTAGCAGGACCCAGGGGCTACACAGTCCTAGATTAGCACAGGAGGCCCTTGAAGACAAAAATGCTCTTCGGAGCCATCTTGCCAACTCCCCATTTTACACAGGGGTCCAGAGGGACAGGGACTCATCCAAGCCCCATCTCTTAGGTGACAGGGACAGGCTGGGAAAGGCACGGGGCTGGGCCCTGGGTGGGAAAACCACCAGACTCCAGGGCCTGGCCCAGTGGCTCTGAACAGGTCCCCTCCCACCTGTGGCTCAGCTTTCTGACTCGAGGCAGGGCACAGCCCTGACTCAGCCTGTGACTTTGACCCTCCCGTGGGCCTCAGGTATATCAGCAGGTGGCAGCCCCTGCCCTGCAGGCTTCACCTGTGGACCCCACAAGACAATTTTGGACAGTGTGAAAGGGTGTCACCCTCTGTTAAGTGCTCTGTGGATGTCTGTTAAATAAACACATAAGTAAATTAATGGCCCAGCCCAGACATAATGAGCTCCAGCCTCTCCAACCATGAAGGCACAGCCCAGACCCTGAGCTCAGAATCATTTGCTACTTTTGGAACACATCAAGTTATTTCCGGGGCCTCTAAGCTTTTGCATATACCATTCCTTCCACTTGGCCTGCCAGTCAACCCCTCCCATCCTGAGGCGTCACTCCTCTGTGGTCAGTTCAGCCCCACCTCTGGGCTCCCAAAACACCTTATGCACCCCGACGCCCACCATAGTGCGATGAATTTGTCTGCCACCCCCAGCAGACTGAGAGCTCCTTAGGGCCAGATCTCCCAGCACCCAGACCTGGTCCAGTCCCAGTGTGACCACAAGGAGGGCCACTGGGCTGGTGTCACTTGTTCTCCTGCTCCCGAACAGCCTCTGTGGACCTGCCCTTCCCTGGATCTGGATCTGGTTAGAGAGCTCCTTAGCGAGGCCATGCACCTGCCCAGCCGTGGGGTCCAGAGCCTTGACCACGACCCTCAGTCCAATCGGGCCTTTCACCTGGCTGAGCATGTTCATGGCAAAGTTGTACTGTGACGGGAGCCAGATTGACACCTGGGAAAGACATCAAACGTGTTTTTAGGGAAAGGCCTGGGGCCCCTGCATCCCCCAAAAGGCAGAACTGGACAGCAGCCCCAGACTCCCCAGCCCTCGGATCCTTATGTGAGGTCCTGGAGTGATCAGATCCATAGAGACAGACGCATAATGATGAGTGCACAGAGTGGGGGGTTAGTGTTTAATGGGGACAGAGTTTTGTTTGGGGAAGATGAACAAGAGCTCTGGAGATGGATGGTGGTGATGCTGGATGACAATGTGAATGGACTAATGCCACTGAAGTGTACATTTAAAAATGCTCATGACAGTAACTTTTATGTCATATGTCTTGACTACAATAAAAACAGTCTGTGCTGCCAAGAGGCTCAGAGAGGTAGCAAGCTGGGTCTGTGTCTCAGTGACAGCTGTTAGGAGCATCCACACACCTTGCTGTTCCCTCCAGGATCGACAGAAAGCAGAAGCCCATACAGAGCCTAGAGGCTCCCCTACACCCTGACCCCAGCCACACAACTCTCCTCCTCCAAAGAACACACCAACCACATCGGCACTGCTCAGAACCACTGCCCTCCAAGCAGGGTGAGAGGCCGGGCCCTCTGTCCCATGGCCACAGCCCCTGGGGGCAGCCCCACCTGGGGTGGGGGAAACACCAGGTCTCTCATGACTGCACTCTGGCTCCTGGGAATCAGGAGCCATCCCCTATTCTGCAGCCAGAGCTAACTGCTCCCCCATTATTTCTGCCCCCCTCCCAGGAAGACTGTCCTGAAACTGCCACCACCACCATTCCCCCAACACACACACACACACACACACACACACACACATACACAGAGTTTTCTAGTCTGCCCCAGTCCAAACTATAGCGTGCCCCAGCTGGTCCTGAAGACAGAGGGACAAGGGGGTAGGCAGAGGGCACAGAGCAAGCAGGAACCTGAAGGAAGGAACCTGAAGCCTCCTGAGCCCCCTCGCAGGTGGGCTCCTGCCCTTCCACCAGGAGAGGCAGGCGCAGGGTTTCGGCCTCAGCACCCATGGGAGCGGAATGGAAACCCAGCCCGCGGGCCGAGAGCTCTCAGGGTCGCTGGGATCCAGGGCCGCTGGGCTGTCCCGTCTGTCCCCCCTGTCCCCCACTTAATCCTGGGTCCCAAATAGCTGGGGTAATCCTGGGAATTAATGCTGAGACTTGAAGGAAGAGATGGAGTTGTCCAGCGGGAGGAGGGCTCAACAAGTCCCAGGCTGGACAAAGCGAAGGGTCTGTTCTGGGGCCACCGCGAACCCAATGGACCCAGGCCTGCTTGAGGTCGGGATCTGCGTCTGCTGAACCGCTCCCCACGGGCTCTCGGGGTCTCGGGCCAGGAGTTCTGCCCTGCTGCTCAGAGCCCCCAGTCAGCTCAGCTCCTTCCCGGACTGCTCCCAGGCCCGAGGCAAGGCCGCATCCAACACCGGAGCTCCAGGCGTCGCAGAGTGCCGCGCTGTCAGCGGAGAGCCGGCCGGTGGGAACGCTCTGCAGCGCCCTGGAGCCCCCTTACTTGGGGAGCCCGTCCCCACTGGACCCCGAGCTCCAGGTCAGAGCCACGACCCCGCCGGACGTTCCCGGGGTGAGCCCAGCGGCCTCCTGGCTGGCCCGGGCTCTCCCCGCCTCTGCCCGCCTCTCCCGGCGAGCCCTGAGAAAGCGGGGGTCCCCAAGAAGTTCCCAAGCCCCCGACTCGCCCGCCGCCCCGGGTCCCGCTTACTTGTCACGGCGGCCGTCAAGCTCCGGGATGGCGCCGAGTGGCTGTGAGCCGGCGCACGTGACCAGGTGTCGCGGATGCGCTCCAGCAGGTCGGCGTTCCAGCGGCTCCAGCTCCCTGATGCCCCGCGACGATCCGGGTCAGCTCCGGCAGGTACTCGGCCGCCTTGCGGGGGCGCTCAGCCACGCAGGCCATGGCCCCTGCCAAACGCCGGCCGCGCCTCCGAGGAGCGGGCAGCGGGGCGGCTGGGCGGCGGCGCGGGACACAGCCCGGGGGGCGCGGCGGGCAGGGCTGGCGCTGCCCATCCTCGGCTCGCGCCTCCTCCCGGGCCAGCCCCCTGTGCCGCCGCACCGCCCGCTCCCCGCCGCCGCGCTCCGCCGCCCGATGCCCCACGGAGACGCCGGGGCGACGGGACGCGGAGTTGTGGCCGCCCCCGGCAGGCGCGGAGTTTGCACAGTGCCGCCGCGTGTGGAGGGAGGGCAGGCGCCCGAGGAGGCGGGAGAAAGAGCTTCGGTCCCCAGGACTCTAGCCCCTTCAGCCCTAATCGGCCAGAGCGCCCGGGTCCCCGGCACCTCCTCCTCCCCGGGCAACTACAAAAGCGGCTGGGAGAGCACAGGCCAGCCCTCTTTGTCCGACCCCGGCCGCTGCCCGTTACCAGGCCACACCGCGCCACCCAGAGCCGCGCACAACAGCGAAAAGTCCAAGGAAGCGCTTCGCCCGACCCCACCTTCTCCGTTCCTGCGGCCGCCCGCCGCGGCTCCCCGCCTCTCCCCTAGGGACACTGGCGCCCCGGGGCTTCGAGGCGCCGTCGTGGGGGGACTCCGCCACCCGTCCCCCCGCCGCCGGCGGGCAGCCTGCAGCGGCTGCAGGGACTGGGCTCCCGCGCTCTGGCCGACCGGCGCGAGGCGGGGCCCTGGCAGGGGGAACGGGGCTGCACCGGTGTCCCCACCGGCCGGCTTACGGACTTGCCGCTGCTTCCCGCGTCCGCTGCGTCTTCTCTTCTGAGGCGCCGGGGCGGTAGCTTGTCCCTGGGCTGGAGCGGAGGGCTGCCGGGCGCCTTCGTCGCGTGCGCTCTTCGCTCATCCCGCCTCCCGCCGCCACCGCCCCCTCTAGCGCTGTTGCAGCCGTTTCGCCTCAACTGCCCGAATCTGCTCAGCTCCTTTCCGGAGATCAGGCGACAGGGCTGGAGAAGCAGGCTGGGTGCGCCGGAGCTGGCGCTGCGAGGGCTGCTGTGCCTTAGGCTGCCGCCCGAGGTCCCCCTGGGCAGTTGTCCTGGAAAGGTGCGGAAACGTGACTATCCCAGAGCCACGTCTCCAGTATCGGCCTTAACCTGCGCCTCCACCGCGCGGAGCCAGCACTTCGCAGGAAGGCTGTAGCTGCACCCGCGGCGCCGTTCTAGCTCCGTGGGAGTGGAAAGGGGCTGCAGAGTAGGGACGGCCCTGACAGCCACGCTCGGTCACCGAACGCGCTCTGCGGCCGGGGGCGTGGCATCGAGGTAAGCTGGGGGCTGCGCTCCAGAGGACCCTATTTGCAAAGGGGCGGGGCGAATCAGGGTGGAAAAACGGTCAGGCACTGCAGGGGCCGAGCCAGTGTCTGACTGATATCCCAGAGGCCCGTGAGAGAGAAAACGGCAGCTCAAGGAACGCGCCGCCTACGGTTGAACTGTCACCGGCTCATAGGAGTGCCTTATAATGGGTTTTGCCGGTCATTTCTTAATCTGGCTCGGCTCAGCCAAGCGCTTTCAAAACTTACCTTCTCTGGCAATTTCTACAAAGTTTTGGGGACACTATCACCCATCTTGTCTAGAGCACTTTGGTGAGCGCTATTTATTACCCATGTCCATTTTACAGATGTGGCAACTGAGGCTTCCAGACGCTAACCTAAGCAAGGACACAGCTGGGATCCTCGTCAAGGCAATCTGACCCTACAGCCCATTCTGTTAAGGGGTCTGCAGTTCTACTCGCCCTTAGAACTGGGAATCTGGCGGAGCAGGTCCCCGTAAAGAGGACTGGGGTGAATGTAGTGGGCCAGATTGATGGCGGAAGTGTCATAGGAGTGGACAGAAATACTAATAAATAGCTGGTTGGGTCCTACATGAAGTGAGAGCTCAGAGGATGGAGACGGGAGGGGAGACAGGAGAGAGGAAGGTGAGAATGTGGCCGTTATGGGCCAGGCTGTCCCCCGGCTGCAGTATGATGTGGCTCTGGGTTAAGAACAGGTGCAGAAAAGCTGTTTTCTTGGGGCTGTGTGTTTTCCAGGTGTGAAGTTAAGCATTTTCGGAGCATAGCAGTGTTGTAGTACCTAGAAGACAGTTGCCTCAGTCTGCTGGGGCTGTCATAAAAACATGCCATAGACAAGGTGGCTTAGACAAATTTATTTTCTCGCAGCCCCAGAGGCTGAGAAGTCTGAGATCAGTGTACTGGCAGTTGTGATTCCTGGCGATGCCTCTTTCTGGTTTGCAGGCAGCCACCAGCTATCTGCGTCCTCACATGGCATGCCAATCTCTCTCTCTCTTTCTCCCCTTATAAAGCCAT
>NW_012152840.1:8645956-8647553 GCF_000956105.1 Propithecus coquereli | reverse complement strand
CAGAGATTGCCATTCTCTTTATTATTTCCTTTCTTCTTGAGGACTCTCTCTCTGCTCGGTTTATGCAGCCAACATCTTAGAAACCCTCAAGTGACTACAAGTCAAAATCTTAAATGACAAACTGTCATGTGCACAGTGCCAGACAGTGGCAGATACCACCATCACCTAGCTGCAGACAGTGATGAGGAACTCTTGCCTCTAGGCTGGGGGAAAGGAGAGAAAGGACCCCGGGTCTGAGCCAGGAGTTCTCTTTTGGTGGGTGATGACATTTGGAACCAAGCGGGACCTGGGATATGAGTGCCTCAAGTTTCTAAACAGTGTGACAGAGCCCACATCTTGTACCCTGAGCACACTTCAAGAAATGTGCCCTAGGCAGATGGAAGACACAGTAATGGAGTGAAGGGGCGAGCCAAGGGCCGAGGACCTGAGACGGACAATGGGAGGGATTTGGGCTATTGGTCTCAGCATCTTACCTGGTCCTCAGACTGTGTCCTAAACCTCCTCCTGGGATACCGTAGGCAGTCACCTTTGTTACTGTGACTCATCTAATCGTCCCGATCAATTTTCTAACCTGTTTAAATCCACTCACCTGCCTGCTAGCCCAGCTCTACACTGAATGTTCATGACATCTACCTGTCTATCCAGCCACGTACGTTTGCACTTACTTTCCTGACACTGGGCTAATCTGCAGTCATATATTCCTGGTTAACTACTGCCTAGGAGGTACCCTTTTTCCAGTTTACCTGCCTTCCCTTGGCACAGTTGTCTTGTGACCTAGACCTCTGACCTCCCAGGGACTTTCCCAAGTTGCTTCCACAGTGTCTGCCCACCTTCCTGATGGTTCACTCGCAGCTGCAGGGGACACTCTGTGCTCTGGAACCTCCAGTCCCCGCCCCAACACACAAGCCAGAGACATTGCAGGCTGAGACCTTGTCCCTCCTTGTCTGCTTGTCCTCTTGTACACTGGAGGAAGCTCTTGCCCTCCAGCACTGGGAAGGTGAATGTTGGATGGGTGGGGGGTGGAGGTGTGTGAGCTCCTGGCCTCTTGAGAGAAGAGGATCACTTACTGACCAAAGCTGATTCTCGCAAGCCTGGGGACTTGTCTTGGGGATGAGCCTGGGAACAGTCGGTCCTTCTCTTTCCAGGACTCTCAGGGAGAACTGGCGGATGTGTGTACCTCGGTGCTAGCGGCTCTGGGGTCCCACAGCCCGGCAATGATAATGGATACCCTGTTATATGAATCACAGGATGACAGACTGCCCCCAAGGAGCCTGCTGGTGGCAATGGGGAAACTCCTCCTCCGCCCAGGTCTGGACCCTGTGATGGGAGAGTCCCTGGGAGAAGACGATGGGGCAGCAGGGGAGGGGGCACCGTGTGGAGTCTTGATTCTCCTAACTTCTCAGAGGACAGCTCCACTTGGGCCACGATGGCGCTGTGGGGGGGAGGGGTACAAATCAGGATGCCTGATGTGGGGCTGATGGGGACTCAGGAGGAGTTCCTGGGGACCAGGAATGTCTCAGAAGGAAGAGTATGAGGGTGTGAGAGACTGGGCTTGGGGGGAGACTGAGGAACAAAGATGGAGCAGAAGGCAGAACAG
>NW_012152840.1:8620454-8645472 GCF_000956105.1 Propithecus coquereli | reverse complement strand
CTGAAGTATTTTGAAGCAAATTCCATCCATAAATATCTTAGTGTGTTTATCAAATATGAGAATCTATTAAAATATGTAAGTGTGCTATCATTATTATATTTAAAATGTAACTTTGACTTTAGTTCTTAATGTCATAAATATTCAGACGATGTTTAATTTGGCCTGATGATCTCACAAATATATATTTTTAAAAAATCTGTTCACTTGAATCAGGTCCCAAATAGGCGCAGACATTCCCATTGGTTGGTTGCTTAAGTCTCTTCATCTATAGATTCCCCTTCTGTCACTTTTTCCTTGAAATATATTTGTTGAAGAAACCAAGTAGTTTCTTCTGTAAATGTTGCACATTGTGGTTGTACTGATTCCATCCTCTTAGGGTCATTTAACAAATTCCTTTGTCCCAGTATTTTCTATAGATTATTAGATCTAGAGTCTTGATCAGATTCAGAATTAACTTTTAGCAAGGTTACTTCACAGGTAGTCCTGTTGTATCACTTGAATTTAAAATGAATTTTAAAATATTTGATGTGTTTGAATCAATGAGAACCATTTCTCTTATTAATGCTTCAATTGTGTCATCTTTTGTCAGTGGCGGCCTCTTCAAGTTGGCTCTTGAGTCCTTTTAACATGACTCTAGGAATCTCCAAGAGCTTCCTTGCTTTCCACTGGAATATTTTGTGTACTTTCCTTCCCTGGCCAAGAATCAACTGTTTTTTCAAGAAGATATGATTCCTTTTTATGGAAAATGGTATGTAGAATTACAGTCTTGTCTTGCATATTTAATCAGAGTCTGGCATAAGAACAAATTGCAGAGTTCCCACTGGAGTGTCTCCTGTCTTCAGGAAGGGTGATTTTTGTTTGGTTTGTTTTTAACTGGTGTAGCGTCAGTATTCTCTGGAATTGGAATTGGTTGTGGATTTTTTCATGTGCTGCTATTCTTCATTTTCAGTTGTACATTGCCTTTCGTTTACCTGCATCATTGTCAGATTAGTGGCTACAGATTAGTGGCTACATTGACGTGGAGCAAGGGATGTGTATTTGGATCAGTGGTATTTAGGGCCTGTACTTTACCAGTGGTGAAACATTACACATTGTGTTTCAAATAGGAACTATCCATAACTATATTTCTCCAACAAATTTGTACATAACTCACCATTGAATTTGTGAATACAGTTGACATTTCTTTGTTATTACCAAGTTCTTTTTCTACTGAAGAGTGGGAAGAGGTGGATAGAGGAACTGTGGGGTTTGTTGATCCATTGAAGTGAGCCATAGTCAATATCATTTGAGAGTCACTGCTTCATTTGGAAGAAAGAGGTACTGGTGGAGAGATTTCTAGCACCTAGAGAAGGGGAAAATTGGGAGCTGGGAAAATTGGGGGCTGGGAAAATGTGCCAGACCTACATAGAATGCACCTCTAGGCCAAGAAATCCTGCTCTCAGAAGTATGGCCCTGATTCTGTTCGGAAGCCAGCCTCAAGGTTCCGTTTCTACTCTCTGGGCTCCAGCTAATTGGGCCTCTCCTTTCCTCTTCTTCCCCCTCTAGCTTCTAGAGACGTGGCTGGATTCCCAGAAGGACCATGAGTGGGAACGGGCCATGTGGTATGCTACCTGTGTTCTTGGCTTTACTGTAGAAATGAATAACTTCCAAGTGAGTGGCCACCTGCCCCAGAGCCTACATCTTGGTGCCCCCTCTTGTCACCCTCGTCCCTACCTTTGTCCCCAACTTCATCACAACTGTCACCTGGCCTCGGCACTCAACCTCACCCTCTGCCCCTGGCCCCCTGCTCTGTTTCCTCCTGTGCATCCCATCTTGTTCTCTCCTTTCTTTCCCCTCCCTCTCCCCCACCCCCATGTCTTCCACTTGGTCTTTTTGTGCATCCACCAGTTCAATTTCTTTCCACATGCTTCGGTCTCCATTCACCCCACCAAGCAGTTACTGGACCATCACCTTGGCCAGGCACTGTGCTAATCGGTATAGTGGAAATCTAGGTGACCAGGACAGTTCCCTCAATGTCATGAGGAACTCACAAACCAAGTGTGGTGGGAGAATGTATGGAAACACGAATGATCACAAGTGAGGGAATCCGGGAAAGCTTCATAGAGGAGGACGCATTTGAGCTGGGCTGGAAGGATGAGTGGGGTGTCAAGAGGCAGAGAAGGGGGGTTAGTGTCAGGTCCTGTCCCAGCTGTGCTGGGGTATGTGCTTTCCAGCCACATCTCATCTGATTTCTTCCCTGTTCCCGCACCTGGTCTCCCTTCTCAGGTCTTTGGCACATGTGTCCTCTCCTCCTCGTTTTTCCCCTGTGACATCCCAGCCTGAAGGAGTGGCTGGGATAAGTTGTGACTTCCAGTCTCCTCCCCAGGTGGAAATTCCGTTCACCCGGCTGGGGGACCTGGTGAGGATGCTGGCCGTGCGCTGCTAGGACACAGTGGACGGCGTCTGTTCCTTGTCGGCCAAGGCCACCTACAACCTCTGCTGTGTCCTCCTGCTGCAAAAGCATCTGCATGGCCTCTCTCGTCCCTCCCCTCCAACCTCCTCACACTCTCCGTTCCAGAGAGCCAGGGCCTAGAATTTACCTGAGCACTTTATTTCCACGGAGGGACCTGCCTCCAAACACCTGCAGTTACCATCTGGGGACAAAACACCTGCTCAGGAAAGAGTTCTTTTGAATGAGTTCCTCCCCATCTGGCTGAACTTCATACTCATACCTACTTCTGTCTCTGCTTGGAGGAAGGCAAAGTGGGAGTCCTTAGCCAGGGCCTTCAGGATTCCTTATGGTGATGTCCGCTCCTCCCCTGCCTGCCCCCACCTCTCTCCAAGCCGGCTTAGCTTAGTAGGTGCCTTGGGCTAGGCCAGGTCTCTGAAAGGTGGGGAAGGGTGGCTAAGAAGCCTTCTGAGTCTCTGAGGGGTGAGCTTGGGGCCTTTGCTTCAGAGGTGAGAAGGAAACAATGAGGGCTGTTGGAGGAGGAGGGCAAGAGTGAAGCCTGCAGTGCCACCACCTTCTGTAACGACTTCGTTCAGATTGGCAAAGTGAGGGGGCGGGACCCAGAGACAAAGTGGGGAAAGCTGGGGTCTCTCATTTACCTAATGTTCTAGCCCCCTTGGGTGGGACTCTTGTATTCCCCTGCCTTCCCTCTCTGTGACTGGCTGTGAAGATTTCCTTTCGGGGACGGTCCTGTGCGATGGAAGACCCAGGCCTGGGCTCCCAAATGCTCTCCCTCGAGCACCCTGGGTCCTGATCCTTCATCATGGCCCGTCCCCCAGAAGCATTGGTTTCATGGTCCTGATACTTCCTGAGCAATGTGTATCCCAACTCCTGCCTCAGAGAGGTGGCACTAAGGACCCTAGCCCCAGCCCCTCTCTCCCACCGCTCTGCCTCTGCAGCCTCTGACATCTGAGCCCCACATTGAACCTGAGGTCAGTGTGTCTGGCTATGAGGATGGCGTCCTCTGGGAGCTCAGCAGACAGCACAGTCCTAGGACAAAGGGCATCTTGCTCCCGAGAGGGATTCTCCCTCATCCCCTTCCCAGGCACAGTGGTCCGGGCCATCTGAGGCAGGGTGCCCAGGTGAGCCCAGACTGACGGCCCATGTTGCAGGTGTTTGCAGAGTTCTTCACCCAGATCCAGCCCAGCAACCTGGTGCTGGAGGCCATGGAGGGCCTGACCGACAGCAAGGCTGAGTTTTTTCTGGCTCCTGCCCAGCCAATGGGCACTGTCTTGAAAGAGCCGGGCAGAGACATGAGTGGCACTATAGCAAGAGCTCTGCCCTGTAAATCAGGAGCCCTGGGCTCTCCCCTGGCTCCAGCACCAACCAGATGAAGGGCCTCTGGCAAGTCCCTTCTGCTCTGTTCGTCTTAATTCACTCACCTGTAAAATATAGGCTTGGACTCGATTTCCTCTGTGGTCCCACTGAGCTGTGACATTTGTAATCCTGAGCTCAAAACTGCCTCCTGTGTTGGGGTCTGGTTCCTCACTCAGCACCACCATGTGCAGGGCCGTAGGTAGCTGGAGTGGCTAAAATCCAGAGCATGGGGAAGCGTTGTTGGGGGCATTCACCCTGTTCCCCGGGGTGTCAGGGCTTAGGCTGTGGATTGCAAATCAACAGGCTCATGGGGTGACTCTGACCTTTGAATGCATTGTCTTTTCTTTTTTTCAGTTTAACATGAAAGATTTGGCATAAAAATCTACATTTCCCACTTCCGTGAAAAAAATGTAAAATGTGGTTCACATAGGGCACCTACCTGAGTGGCCACTGTCCCTTTTATAGATAGGGCATGGGCCCTCTCAGACCATCCTACTCTTGCTGGGTCCCCTGACACCCATTGCTCTCACTCACTTATGTGACCTGCCTGGCTAGGGGACCAGAACTGGAAGGACACGCTGAGGGTGTCTGGAAACACTGCACTGGAGTGGCCTTCCCAGGGTTCTGTGTTAAGGACTTGAGGGCCAGGACAGAGCCTGGGCCCCACCTCCAATACCACTTGTCCCTGCAGTATTGAGGGTGGAAATTGATTGAACATTGATCCCAGCTGGAAGGGGAACCCCTGAAGTATCTGCAGAGCCCTTGCCTTCCCTCCTGGTGGACTGATACCTCCTGAGTAACCTGGGAAATCATCTACAGACTTTGGGACAGTGGCTTTGGTGGCAGCTTCAAGAGTTTTTTCTGTGGCCCCTGCTTGTATGGCATTGTGTGCCCCAGAACTCTGCCTTGAGAAGGGTGTCACTGGCAGGACTGCAACTAGGCCCCCTTGAGTTTCGGAGTTGCTAGAAGAGGAGGGTGGGAAGGAAGCATGGAAGGAGTTATGGGGAGTTCTCCTGGCTCTGCCCTGTAGGTTGAGGAAATTGTGGAGGGCGTCCTTGAATGGCTCCACTTGAATCTGGAGGCAACACAAAGGAGGAGGCCCTGCAGGCCAGGTGGTCTCTGGCAGGCAGCAACACCTGCACTGTGGTCCTCATGCTGCTCAGCAAGCCCCTGCCCTGGGACAGGTACCTCCGCCCTGGCCCAGGGGCACGTTCTGTAGCCCAGGAAACCCCCAGTGCCTGGCCCCAAGCCCAGATTAAAAGCCACCCTGCAAGGATGCTGCCTCTTTCCCCCCTTCTCTTTGATCCCAAGAAAGCCTCCTCTCCATGTGCTCTGGCCAGTTTGTCTTTGGTCTCACTTCCTCTGGTCCCTGAGAACTTGCTCTTCATGGGCCTGAGATCAGATTTGTCCTAGGAGTGTGATAACTGGGGCCCATGACATTGCTGTCTCCGGGTTTTGCAGCTCCATTCTGGCCCTGTGGAAGGTATTTGGCACCGAGGGAGACACCATACTCAATGCCCTGCAGCTGCTCACAGACATCCTGGAAAAGACTTGCTCCAGAGAGGACAAGTGGAGATGGACGCCCAGCCTGTGGCGGTCAGTACAGGGAGGAGGGGCCTAGGACATCCCATTCTGGGAGCTTGGGGGCAGAGTTGTGGATCAAAAGGCTTGACCTCAGGGGTCAAGGAGGTACCGGGGAGGGGCAAAGAGGAGAGGATTCACACTGGCTCCTCACAGGAGCACTTTAGCCTCCTTTTGGTGCTTTTGGATCTAAGAATGCACTGTGGAGAAAGGGTGGGGACAAATCCCATTGTATGAACAAGGAAACTGACAGGCAGGGTCACCAGCTTGTGCTCTCTCCTGATTCTGGGGCTGGCCTCATTTTACAGGAAGCCTGAGGGTGTGGCAAGGGGCATAGGAGAGGAGGAAGTTTGGTGTTCTGGAGTTAGTGTGGACAAAGTATGGCAGAAATCATCTTCTGCTGAACATATAGAGTCAGTGTCCCTTCTACTTTTAATGTCAAGTGAGCAGAAGAGGAAGCAGATTGCACGTGGGTGGCCCCCTCATTTTCCTAGGTGTGAGGTGAGGGTGTTCAGTCTTTGGGTGTTTCTTACAAGTCTGGCTCAGTGTGAGTTGCACCTGCTGGGCAGTGACAGGGAGAGGGACAGGGTGGGTGATGTTCTGCAGGCTGTCCACTGCCTGCACCGCCACCTGCATCTCGGCTTTCAAGAAGCCCCATAAGAATGGAATCAGCCTCTTAATAGCCTTTGACTATGTGGAAGAAGGTAGAGATCACGCACCACCTGGGATCCTGCAGCACTCTGGGGACTTAGAGCGCATAGGTGGTGCCTGGGAAGAACAGATGTGGGAAACATAGGGGCTGGATGTGCCAAGGAAATGAAGGCTCAGGTCAGGCACCTTGAGGACACGCCTAGGGAGGCCCACACACTGGATGTTGTGATGTCTTTGGATGAGGGTGGGGGATGTACTAAACCTGGGGCAACTGCGGGACCCAAGGGGGAAAAGCAAATGCTGCAGGGACTCCCAGGTGATCCCACTGGGCCCTCCCTCACTCTTACATATTCTGGGTGCAGGGCCAGCTTACTGATTCCCCACAGGCCAATTTCCTCTATGATGAGGGTGGGATCCTCAATCCAGTGAGTTAGAGTGTCCAGAGAGTGGCGCTTCAGGGTCTGTGCCACTGATGGGCACCAGAGGAGCTGAGGGGCAGCACGCAATGGTTACAGATGGAGGAAAGGTCGTGGGGACCCTGTGCTCCCCTCCAGCCCTCCCTCAGCCCCTGCTCAGGCAAGGACTGCATCCAAATGAGAGCAGTGGCAGATCTGGTCACATGGGGAGGACGCCATGGGGCAGGGCTTGGGGATAGTGCTGGTAAGCCTTGAATTTGGAGCCCGATTCTGGCATCTGTGCATTATTCTGGGAGGACTAGAACTGCTAACCCCTTCCCAGCTTTCCTGGCCTCCTTGAGCCAGTCCACTGATATGCCGGGGAAGGGAACCCATTTGAGGTGGCCTGATTCTCTTTTTTTCTCCTTCCTAGGACAAGTTAGTCAATATCCTATTAAACAGGCAGTCCCTCAGCTACAGGAAGGGCATGGCTGAAGCTGTTGGGCTCTCCCCAGCTCTTGCCTGGGCACAGAAGGCCCTGGCCAGGATCCTCCTACCCTCATCCATGCTGCAGAGTTTCTTCTGCACAAGGTTTGTGATTTGGTGAAGAAAGGAGGCATCGCACATCTTTACCATTTCGCTGGGTTGGGATGCAGGAAGCAAGCAGTTACTAGGGGTGGGGGAAGTGGCCAGGGGCCAGTGTGCCCACAACTGGGAAGACATGCAGGCTGAGGAGTCAGGAGAGCAGAGAGCTAGGAGGTGGGGGAGGGAGGGTGGAAGGCTACTATATTTGAGTGCTAGGACCTGGGAAGCTGGGGTCAGGGGTCAGAGTGGTGCCAAGGACACTGGGGAGGTGGTTCCACCTTGTCAGGTCTATGACCCATATGTGGAAAGATTTGGAGCTGGACAGAAGGCCCCAGCATTGATGGTCATGTGCATAGGATAACACTCCTTCAAACGCAGCTGCCAACCACACTACCTCCAAAGCAAAACTGAAGGCCACCACCATCGGGTTTGTGAAAAGAAAAGGACAAAAAGATGAACAACGTGTTATGCCCTGGGTTGCATTCCCGTGCTGGCAAGTTGGAGACAGTTCTCAGACCTGGTAGCTGGGTTCTGCTCTGCTGCTGACAAGAAGTCATGACTCTATGGCCCCATCTCCAATTGCCCATCCACTCACCCCTTCACCCTGACCCTCCTCCAACCACAGAGTCCTATGAAAGACACTATAGGGATATCCTAGTGGTGGTTTCCAAATGCTGCTCTCACACTTCACCTCCACACCTAATCAGAGCATCTCTCCTTTATTGGCTTCATTTGTTTTCATTTTCATTTCATATTTCATTGGAATCAAATGTGCTAAGGTTAAAAAAAAGTATGACAACCACTTATTTAGGGGTCCAACCACCACCTCTCAGGTGAGAAAACTGAACTCCAGTAGGGGCTTGCACCAGATGGGGCAGATGGTGAGGAAGTGAAGTCAGAGGCCAACCAGGCTGATTCAAATGGCCAACCCTGAATGAAGAGGGCAATGCAGCCTTGGTTCTGTTATCTGCCATGCTAGGGATGGGATGATCGCAGCAATGCTCAATGGCCCATTTTGAGCTAGTGCGCATGTGATAGTTTTCTCTTGGTTCTTACCATTGAAGGACTGATAAGGAATCATCTTTCTGTTTAGCCATTATGCTGTAATGTGCATGTCCAACTTGTTAAAAAGTCTACCTCTGTTCAGGAACTCTTTCTCCTGTCCTATCATGCCTCTGTCATTTGGCACTGTGCCTAGCTCATGATAGATGCTCATGAGGTATTTGTTCAGTTAAAATATAATACACTCCTGAAAGTGTACAGAACTTAGCTGTTTGTGGACATTATTCATTCACATAAGCTAATATAGACTTAAGCAGTTTTATTCACAGCATAACTAGGATAAAAATATACATTTTTAAAAATGTGGCATGCTTAAGCTAAATTCTTAGAAGGGAAGAAAGTTACGAGCTGTAGATGTGGTCCATGGTAGAATTGAAGCCATGATGTTGGTTGCCCTGGCACTGTGCCTACATGAACTGACTTCTCAGCTCTGGGGGTCTAAAGAGAATCACTCAGAGACACAGGCAGTGTGGTCCCCACAGTGAGGAAGCAGGGAAGCCAGTGCACCCTGGACACGCACACTGAGATGGGGATGAGAGGAAGCCGGGCCAGGCAGGGCCAGGGTAGCCACCGCCTCCTCATCTCCATTTTGTGCTCCATGGCTGGAGAGGGAGCCGGTGAGGATCGCAGCCACCTCTGTCCTGGGCCACATGCTGGGGAGGATGTGAAATATAAGCCAGGAGCCACAATGAAAAGGGAACTGTATACATTTCTGCTCCATTGCTGCTGAACATGCGGGAGGAAAACAGTGAGGTGGTCAAGGTGCACTGGTTGTCCGTGTCCTGCCAAGCCCAGGCCACTTCGTGCCCTCTTTGTGCCAGAGCAGAGCCCCTTCGCTTCGGCTCTCTCTTCACGAGCCCGGCCGTGGCTGTGCACTCTACAGCCACCTCCTTCGCATCCTCCTCTGGGCTGGCCCTGAGCACTGTCGCCCTCTCTTTGTCCTCTTTCTGGGGAACAGGTCCTGGTGGCTTCTAGGTGGAAACATTCTGTAAAACAGTGCGAATGGGTAGGCAACATGTACCACATCCACACGATGGAATGACACTAAGCCCTAAAAGGGAACGAACTACTGATACGTACCGTGTCCTGAATGAGCCTCCACAACGCGTGCTAAGTGAAAGAAGCCTGCCACAAAGGCTGTTCCTTATGGAAGTTCTGGACAGGCAACTCCACAGAGACAGAAGTAGATTAGCGGTTGCCAGGGAGGGGCTGAGCAAGGGAACGCACTGTATGTCAAGGGCATGAGGGATCTCACTGGGGAGAGAAGATGTTTTAAGACTGATATATGGTGGTGGTTGCACCATTCAGTAAAGTTACTAAAAGTCATAGAATTATAAAACAAAACAAAAAACACTGAATCATGTTCACTATGTTCAGTTGGACACATTTTTTCAAAAAGCACTAAGAATAAAATTAAAATCATCTTTCATCATCCATAGTTGGGGGAGAATTTTCTTCCAGGCTTTTCTCCACGTACAAATACTTCGTCAGCCCCACTGGGCTCATGTTGGCAGTGAGGCTTTGTAGTGTGGTCACCTCGCGTACTTCATGACACGCTGTGTCCTACGTGATTAACTCTCTGAGGTCAGTGCAACCTAAAGTCACCAGGAGAAAAGTCTGTAAGTTTGGGAGTGGGCAGCAGTAAATGAAGTTAAGTATGCATGCTCAGTGTGCTAGCCAACAGGCGTTTTGATTCTGGAAAGGGAAGAGAGCAGGGAGAGAGCGTGTCTGGGTTTTTTTTTCCTTTTTTCCTTTTGGTGTGCTGTCTGCTGCTCTCCATGCTCTGTGTCCTAGAAGGATGCTCTCTCCCTCCAGCTCCCATGCCCTCGGCTTCCTGTTGGGTTCCCCAATGGGAGATCAGTGGGCAGGATGGAGAGAGGCCGGGGTATTCATTCTCTCTCTGTGCCATCCCTCTGTCCCCAGCCACAGCTCTCTCCTGCAGTCCCTTCAGGTTCCGGTAACTTCTCCCTCCCCTGTCCCCTAGGACAGGGGCCAGGTGGCTGCTTGTCCAGCCCTGGGTGCTTCAGCATCTCTGCTTGGCTCCCTGCCCTGATGCCCTCTGCAAGCCTGCCCTTCATGTAGTCACTCTGATGGCCTCTTCTGAGGGTCTTCTGTTCCCTGCTGTGCAGCGTGTCCTAAATGTACTTGACCAGGAGTTTCTCACAGAGGTCACATGGGATACAGCTAGGGAAACATTGTTCTCTAGCAGCCTTTTAAATGGCTGCATAATGCCCCATATTGCGTGTGTGATGTTGTCATGTATTTAACCTCCTACCACTGAGTGATTGGTTGCTGCTAGAATTTTTCACATCTTTGTGCAATGATTATGTCCTTTGGATAGATTTCTAGAATGGCCAAAGGGCACGCCCACTTAAAGGTATTTCCAGTAGATCTTGGACAGAGCTCTTGAAGCCTGCCCAGCCCAGGGGCAGTGGCCCTACCAGATTGAGGGCACCACTCCCTGCACCCGATGTCTGGGATGTTCAGGAATCGTTAAGAAAGCAGACTTTGGCTGTGGGAGCTGAAGACAACAATTCGGTTCGGAGGCCCCAGGCCTGTTTTGTTCTGGGACTTTGAGGATGCTTGTTCTGTGAGCTCTGTAGCAGGTCCTGCCTGAAGTGCCCTGGCCCTTCTTAACGAGATGTTTGAGAAACGGGTTTGAGTCCCAGCTCGGCCACTCGCCGGGAGTGTGACATTGGCCCATCCTGGAGGCCCTCTGAGGTCTGGCCCTCAGAGCTGTGGAATATGGGGCTTGCGGGGATCAGATCCAATAGTCTAAAGTGCACATCGCTTCGCCCAGCCCATACCGGGGGTGCGACACAGTGGCCGTGTGTCTGCCTTCTCCGAGCCGCACGCACACATCCATGCATAAGGCTTTGGTATTTCGTTGTCTGTGTGACTTTGCCTTCCCTAGCCCTGGCACCAAAGTGGCATTTGTCAGCTCCCTCAGATGCACAAAGTGCTCTGTCTGGCTACTTGTGACTGTGAAGCCATTCAGGCTTAAAATATTTCTTAAAATGAAACTCTTGCTGTTCCAGTTCTTTGCTTTTCTAGGGGAGCCTGAGGCTGACCTTTACGACTGTCACAGAGCTGCCCTGATGGGCACGTCCAGCACCTGGATGGTGCACGCTGTTGCTTTGTGTGTGCCTGGAGTGGTTATTTTGGTCTTGAGCCGATTATTCGCATGAATTTAATTGGTGTGTCCTTCCCAGTTCCATCAGGCAGCCGCGTGGAGCTCGCTCTGTCCTCCCGGCGGGTCCTCGAGTCAGCGTTCTGCACCTCGTCTGATGCTTTACTCTGGAGTCTCTTTCATTCCCCAGGCTGAGGGCTTTGTTTTATCTTTCTCCACATTCCTGTCTTGTGTGCTGCAGGAGCCTTTCTTTGGGACTATCTTCTGGTAACAGGCTACACTCCCTGTCCTACTGGCACAAGGGAAGGTGACAGCAAGTGAAGAGTCACCACCTCTTCACTTGCCAGGTGGCAAACGAGGTGCTGAGTTCGCACCATCTGCGTGTCACCTCCCCTAGCCTTTGCCAAACATACCCAGCATCAGCAGCTACATTCAGCAGGCACTCATTCATTCTACCTGCCCTCACACATGCCCTAGGGCCTAGTCTGGTCCAGGCACTGGGGCTCACCATGCAGAAAGATGTCATCCATCTGGCCACTCCTCACCCATTCAGGCAGCCGGTGCGTAGTAGAGGCCTGTGTCAGTTCTAGTACTCACTTGCAAGCAACCGAATCTGCTCTTGCCGGTTGAAGCAGACACAGAAGTTGTTCCAGGATGTCAAGTGCTGCACACCGTCTGGGAGGTTCAGAGAGCGAGCTGCACAGTCAGGAACAGCACCCACCTGAGACTCCACTCTGCTCCCTGGAGACTGTGCTCTATTGGACACCGGCTCATGCACCCTGGCTGCCCCTGCACACTGCCATCTCTGCTGCCCTTGCCAGGATGGAGGGACCACGTCCTCACCTCGAGGCTTCCGATGGAGTTCCTGCAGGGAACGTCCTCCTGACAGTGAGGCCCCATGCTACACGGAGCTGTGAAAGGTAGCTTCTCTGTTTTTCCTCAGGGAAGGGAGGGCACAGGGGAGGGATGTGCTCTGAACTCCAGGCAAGGGGATCCTGGCCAAAGTCACAACTCAAGCTCGCTGCCTCCTCCCCTCCCTCCAGATCTCCAGAGTCACTGACCAGGCCATGGTCCCTTCAGTCCATAGCAGGCCATGCCCTGCACATGGTAGCATTTGTTTACAGGACCTTGGGCCTGCCTGCTTCCCCTCCTCCCACTAGGAATGTCCCCATCGGGGTGGGAAACAGGGAGAACACATAGTATGAATCTTGAAGATGCCTGAATGCCCACTCACCTCCTCAGAGATCTGCCATGGAGACTCTCTCCTTGTTAGGAAGCATTCCAGCAGAGTCGCCTGGGTGGTTAATGGGTTCTGGAGGCTGTGGCATGTATCTGCCTGCAGTTACCAAGGGCCTGGCTTTGTTGGTGTAAATTGGAAAAATCTAGAGTAGTTGCTGGGCCTCTTGGGGTTAAGCCACCTGAACGCTCATTAGTCGCCTCCGAGCCCTGCACACAAGTATCCTGGGAAACCAGCAGTGGCCTGGCAGCTGATGCTTCTGAGGGTGGGGGTAGGTTGGGGGCTTGGAGATTGGGTTCTCCTTCCCTGGGCAGCCCCAGGAGGTGCAGACATCTTCCAGCTTCATGAAACGTCCTCCTCCAGTGAGCATGTGTGCAAGACTAGGTTAGAGGCAGAACTGGAGATCCTTGAAGGGCACCCAGATAAGGGTAGCTGCCCTTCATTGAAGACCTGCCATGTGCCGGGCACATGGCTAGCTCAGTGGATCCTCCCAGCCTGGGTTGTTATTAATTACATCCCCCATTTTACTTATGGGGAAACTGAGGACTGGGGAGGTAAGGCCACACAGCCTAAGTAAGCCACACGAGTGGCATTCGATGGAGCCAGTGAGTCCGTCTCCAAGGCTGATGTTCATTCCCCAGGCTGTGCTGCTCCCTGTCTCCCCAAGCTGAGGACTGGGAGTCTGAGGCTTAGAGGCGTGAAGTGACCTCCTCAAGGTCATGCAGCGAGCCTGTGACATTGCTGGGCCGAGTCTCCTGAGCCTTCTACTGCAGGATAGTAAATGACATATGGATAATATCCCTGCTCCACTCTGATGGGGCATAAGGCAGGAGGGCAGGGCTGCAGCCCCAGGGAGTGTGTTGGGACTAGGTTCCGTGCAGGGTACCAGCTGCTGCCCACGCTCTGTGAAAGTGGGAAAGAAAATTCGTGATGGAGCAAAGGCAGCAAGGTCCAGAGTTGGCCCATCCTCCCTGGGATGCAGATGGATTACTCTTTCCCTTAGGAGGAGGGAGGGAGCTGTGGCCTTGGACTGGAGAGTACCTGGCCACCAGGCTGCTGGCGTTATAATGGAAATGCAAAGTCCAGGCCCACTGGAGACCCTTCCCTGTGGTCCTGAGAGGGCACAGAGATAGGAGTGTACTGCAGGCACAGCCCAGCCCCAGGATCTTGGAGGGGCAGGGGAGAGCATTAGGGCAGGGCCTGGGCTGCCAGAGCATTGCCCAGCTAAGCCGGTCCAGAAGGAGCCTGAGGGCAGCTTGCACAAGGAAGGTGGCACATACACGGGGGCCTTGGGGAATGATTCTGCAGCTGTTCAGCAAATACCTGCTGTGCATTTAACTGGGCCCAGGGAAAGGAATACATTCCAGGGAATGGCAGTGCAGGCATGCTAATTTACCCATATTGGAGTGGGGGAGGGAGAGAGGGGTGGGGGCAGAGAGCATGCAAGGGTGCCACTGGAATAGTGGACACCATCTGCCTTCTGTTTCTCTTAACATGTGCTTGCCCAGAGTGCGTGAGAATCGGGAATGGGAAATTTTAGTTTCATGGCTTAATGGGCCATGTGCGTCTCACCTTCTGGGTGTGAGCCCAGTGTCTGAGGACATGTGTTTCAACCCCTGAAAGTGAGCTGGCTGCCTTGTCTGGGCTCAACCAAAGAGACAACGGCCATCCCTCTGATGGCAAACAGCACTGAGGACACCAAGCAGCTGGAGGATAGTGGGTACCCTGAGTCATCACTCCAGCCTGGGCAGCTGCTACTTATGGCCAGTTCATATGCTGCTTCTTGAGGTCATTGGTCTGGGTGTGACATTTGCCCACATGACTGACTTTGAGCCTCTGGTTGTGTCTGACCCCACTGCCCTGCCTGACTTGAGATGTGGCCTCCCTGTCCTGGGGCAGCCCCCAGGCACTCCTCGGGCAGGGCAGTGAGGGCTCGGCCTCCCAAGAGGTGGACATGAAGCAAATTGGAAACCAGATGGGGTTTGTGCGGGCAGCCTGGGGAGAGGGGCAGGTGGAACAGGAGAGAGGACAGAGGGGATGGAGCTCATCTCGAATCAGCAGACCGGCTGACTAAGGAGGGAGCTCAGCCCCCCACTTCACTTCTGAAACTATTCATTTGTTTCCTCTCGCGAAGCCATTGAGCCAGCCCTGGCTGTGGGTCAGGCACGAGCTGCTCTGGGAAACGGACACGTAATTGAATCCATGCAAGAAACCATGGGCTGGGGACTAAGGCGGATGTGTGTTTGAGGGGCTTGGACTCCAAGGAGATGAAAGCAGGTATGCCTGGGTGGGTTCCTGAGTATGGGTTGTTACTGGTAAATAGGAGTTCACCAGGTGGACAGGGATGGGAGGAGGGAACAGCATGTGCAGAGGTGTGGAGGGGTAAGCAGTGAGATTAGGGTCCTGAGAGCAGTTCTGGGATCTGGGATGGAGAAGACACTGGTGGCCCTGTGTGGCCTTCGGAGTTGCCACTTTTCCCTGCCGCAATGGAGGCACTAAGGGTGTGTTCCAGGCAGGAGGATATGTCCTCCATGTTACTCTCCAGCTTGCCCTATTTGATTTAGCTTTGAGTGGCTGTTGCACACCTAGTTACTACACAGTGTCCAGCCACTCATCATTTTGCTACATCCATCTAGCCACCCACCCACCTAGTCCTTGCCACGTTTTGAACCACCACCTACTTATAAAACCTGAATTGTAAAGCTGAATTATTTGGGAAACTGATCTGGGATGTATGTCCTCCTCTAGTAAGCTCAGATGGTGCTGGGATAATAGGCTAGGGATGAGTCAAGCTGTGGTTAGCGAGGATGCGAGCGGCGCCAGGAGCTGGGGAGGCTGCTTCGGGGACCCACATTCCCTTCCCACTCACCCACCCAGGACCTCAGGTGCACAGAATGGAGCCATCGTAACTCTTGGTCCATGCCTGGCCCTATTTCTTTATTATGACAGTACACAAATAAACACGCAGATGTGCACTCACCACCCACACTGGTAGCTAGAATAGCGTCAGTGAGATGCATCTCCCCAAACGCCCCTGCCTCCTCACCCGCAGGTGACTGTCTCTGGGTCTTGTGTGTAACCTGCCCTCCTTCTGTTTTTGTTTGTTTGATTTATTAAGTAATGCACACAAAAGGTGTGGTTTTTTTAGTTTTGCCTATGATTTTCAAACTTTTAATTAGGGTATAGCGTGTGTATAATAAAAGGTGCACATCCTGGCTGCGCAATGGTTGAGTTTTACAGTCATATGCACTTGTGTACGTGAATGTATCTAAGTATCTACCGCTGAGATGAAGATGTAAAGCCCCAGAATGCTCCCTGGTGCCCCCTCCCAGTCATTAGCGCCCCCGCCCCAACCACTGTCTCAACCGGGCTTTGTACGGTGTCCACACGGACTCAGAAGGCATCTAGTCCTCTGTGTCTGGCTTCTTCCATGTACCCTCCTGCAAGACCCACGTTTGTCTGTGTGGCTGTGGTTGGTTCATTTCACTGCCCTGCAGCATCCCCTGTCTTCCGGCGCATGCATGGCCATGTGGGTATGTACCTAGGAGTGGACTTGCCAAGGAGATGCAAGTGTTCAGCTTTCGTAGAAGCAGTTTTCCCAATAGTGTTTTGCGTTCCCTCCAACAAGGAATGAGAGTTCCTGTAGGTCTGCAGTCTCCCAAGCACTTGGTGTCGGTCTTCCTAACTTTAGCCATGCTGGTGGGTGTGGGGTGCTGTCTCGTTGTGGCTTTCATTTCCTTTGCGCTTTCCTAATGACAAAGGACGTGGAGCGTCTTGTCATTGGTCTCCCAGCTGTTAGACTGTTCTCTTTTGTGAAATGTCTTTACAGAGGTCCCCCCCTTATACTCAGGGGAAGTGTTCCAAGACCCCCAGTAGATGCCTGAAACTGTGGATAGTTCCAAACCCTGCATATACTGTGTGTGTGTGTGTGTGTGTGTGTGTGTGTATACATACTATGTTTTGTCCTTTACATGCACACCTGTGATAAAGTTTAGTTTATAAATTAGGCACAGTAAGATTAACCACAATAACCAATAATAAAATAGAAAAATTAATAATAATATTATTAAGTATTAATATTATAACAATATTTCTTAATATTATTAAGAAAAATTATAACAATATTCCTTGAACACTGGCACTGCGATACCACAACAGCTGATTGGATAACCAAGCCGGCTGAGTGACTAATGGCAGGTGACATGGTAGACGGCTCAGAGATGCTGCACAAAGGGATGATCCACATCCCGTGTGGGACAGAGCAAGGGTGGTGAAAAATTTTGTTATGATACTTATAACAGTGACAACTTAAAACTTATGAATTGTTTATTTTTGGAGTTTTCCATTTAATATTTTCAGAGCACAGCTGACTTCAGGTAACTGAAACAGAGGAAAGTGAAACTGCAGATAAGGGGGAACCACTGCTCACTTTTTATTGGGTTGTATTTTTATTTCTGACTCTTTTGCTCACTTTTTTATGGGGTTGTCTTTTTGTTTCTGAGGTAGCTGTAGGAGGTTTTTTAATACATATATTATGGATGGGTCCTTTGTGAGATTTGTGTAATGTGAATATCTTCTCTCACTCTGTGGTTTGTCTTTTCACTGTATTAATGGTGTTTTGAGCAACAGAGTGTCTTAATTTTACTGTAATTCAATATATGTCTTTATATCATCTCGATAAACATTCTTTCTTGGTGACATGTGTTGCAAATATCTTCTCCCAGTGTTTAGTTTGTCTTTAAGGTTTCTTTTGACACCGCTTGCTTTTGCATTTACTTCAAAACAGATTTTGATGCACATACCAGGCACAGTGCCAGGCACAGGAGGTGTGTAGTGAACAAGACCCAGCACCTGCCCTCGAGACATGTGCAGGCTAAAAGGAGACGAGAGAGGGATGATGCAACATGGCTTCTCCGGGCAATACGGATGGTCATGGGGAAAACCCTTAGGACTGTGGGCATACGGAGTAGGATCCCCTACCCAGTGTGGGGTGAATATGGATGGCTTCCTGGAGGTGGTGACATCTCAGCTGAGCCCTGAAGAATAGAAAGAGTTCAGGCAGGCAAAGAGGGGAAGAAGGATCCAGGCAGAAAGAATTACTCATGTAAAGGGCAGAAACATCTGGAATGCCCTTCCTCCATCTCCCTGCTTATTCCAGCCCTCTGCAGGCAGCCCCAGGGTGGCCCAGGGTTGCTGCACTGGGCGAAAGTATGACTTGGGAATTTGGTTCCCATTCCTGCTGCAAACAGAGCAAAGCTTGGGTGTCCTGAGGAGGACTGCCCACAGTCACCCAAGCTCTGTGCCTCCTGCTGCCAACCTTCAGGTGTAGGAAGAGGGCCTAGGTCTTAGCCCCAGAGACCCAGCCCTTATGCTATGCACAGTCCCAGATACAGTGGGGAGAGAGCCAAGCATGCACACCCGCCCCATCAGAGCATGCAGAGCATCTGCACACAGCTGCCCGAGTACGTGTGAGATGAAATGTGCTGTGTAAATGCATTCAAGGAGGAAGCAAAGTAGGAAAATGGAAAGAGAGAAAGACAGAGGGAAGGAAGGAACAGATAAACAAGAACCCAGCAGGGACTTGCACTTATATAGGACAGTGTTCTTTGGAGGTGCATGCTGAAGTCTTTAGGCGTGAAGTATCATGATTCTAGTAACTTATTCTTTAGCGAAAAAGTATGTAAATAAGTACTTAATTGAATGTTCATAGTCGTAGGCTAAAACGTAACATTGCTGTTTTTGTAAGTTGAGATGGCTGCCTATTGACAGTGTGATACGGGTCAACTTAAAGCTCTTTTTCTATTTCTCTCCCTGAAGATGTTTGTAATATGATGTTAAAAAAGAAAGAATCCCTCCTTGAAAAATGAAACCCAAAGAACATAACGAAATTTCCTCATCATTGTTTTCTGCTCTAGAGCAACTTAATAAGAACTCCAATTGAAGAGCTCAAAAATTAGAAGATTAAAAAAAAAATCAGGATGAGATGAAAAAGGAGATTGGAGACCTAAGGAAAGAATTGATATCAAAGCAGTATCATCAAGGAGCTAATAAATAAATTAGGAAGAGTGAGGAATAGAATCTACATTGCAGAAATTGAAAAAAAAGTCAGGAAAGACTTAACCACCGTGGATGCAGCTGAAAGAAGGAGCTGGTTGGTAAAAGCGAGTAAAGGAAACCGCGTGGCACAGAGGAAAACGCGACGACTACGTGAGCACAAGCCGTGTTCCTGAAGCTGGGAGGCTGACAGTCACACAGAAGATGCCTATTTCTGAACTGGAAATGCAATTTCAGCCCTAGGGCACCAGAGCAAAGGAAGCCACCATTTACCACAATTAATCCCAGAAACTAATGACTTAGCAGGACTAATTGCTGATTTTGATTTTTATAATTATTCTCCCAAGTCATGCATAGCACATTCAACCCCATCCCCTGCCCGTGACAGCCCTGGACAGCAGCTGCTAGAAATAAATAAGCCAATACAGGCTGTTTTTCTAAAACTACTTACCTGATAGAATTAAATACCACTATTCTTGTTCTGATGCATGGGGCAGATTTATTGTTTCCTGGTCACCTCTCCTTTCCTGCCTCAGTGCAAGGGGACAGCACTCCGCTGTTGCCGAGTGATACTCAGTGTATTGGTGGAGAACTGGTCCTAATGTGCAGAGTCAATGTGCCTTCATTCCCTGCTGACAGAGACAGGAGACAGGCATTAGTAGGCCTGGCCTCTCTGCCATGTTCCTGGATGCACGCTCTAGAACAAATGCTGAAATTCTGATCTGCAACTCCCCATGATTCAAAATGACCCCCTCCTCTGTATGATTTATCCTTGGCATTTATCAACCGTGGCTCCATCTCCAAGCTCTGGGCAGCCCTGGGGCCTTGTGTGGAAGGCATGTGGGTGCAGGTGGCTTTTTTGGACTGCTTTCATTCTGGGGTTTTGGGTCTCGTGGGCCTGAGAGTGGTGGCCAGCAGGCCTGGCCCCACCCTTTCACTCCCTCCTCCTCTCTAGGTGAGTGCTCCCCGGCCCAAATAGGAGTCATCGAGACCTCGCACCCAGAGTCCCTCCTCGGCTGGCAGCGGCAGTTCCAGCAGTTCCAGCTGTCTCTGATTTCCCAGCACATGATGTTTTCACCGTGCAAACGGGCTTTAATGCTGCTCTGGGTAAGTGTGCAAGGATTTGAAAGTGCCTTGCAGACAGTCTTTTCCCCACGGACATCTCAGGTCTGCTGCGCGTTCAGCTCACAGCGGCCATCTGTCTGGAGGAGCAGAGGTGCTGAGAGCCCAGGCCAGGAATCGACACCAGGGCCCTGGCCTCTGTGGCTCCAAGTGGCCACCAGGAGGGGTTGGCCTTCCTGAGCTGGGTCGTGGCTGTTCTCAGCACCACCTACACCCATCAGAAAGGATGCAGAGTTCAGAGTGAAAATCCCAGGTCGGGGTCCTCCTCTGCTGTTCCTGCTGTTCTGCCTGTGGGGGTGGAGGCTGCTCCCCTCCAAGTCTCCTCTCGTGAAGTGGGGATGATGGGACCTTGCCCTGCCTGCGTGGAGCAAGTGAGAGGTGGCCAAAGTATCCTTAGTAAATAGTCAAGGGCTGACCGTGGGCCGGAGTGTAACTGCTGCACAGCCGGGAGACCAGCATGGTGGAGCTGAGGCCGCACCGTGGGCTGTGGTCAGTGTCCAGGAGATGTGTCCTGTGGGCACACTCAGTGCTGGGCCCAAGCTCAGGGTCTGGCACATAGTAGGTGCTCAGTTGGTCATCCCACTGCCCTATTTGATCCCTAAACCTGCCCCAGGAAGGCTGCAGTGTTATCCCTCTGGACCAAGAGAAACTGAGGGCCACCAAAGACACCATCTCGCTGGTGTGGCATTGGAAGGGACTCCACCCTGGCACCCAGGTTCCAAGGTGTGCAGGGCTCACAGGGCCTGCTCAACAGTGCTCATCTAACGCCAGGGCAAGGAGCCCAGGACAGGAGCCAGAACAGTTCCAGTCTGTGCCTTCACGGAACCTCCTGCTGCACCTGGCTCGTAGCCATCCCAAGTCAGCCCTGGCTCGACCCGCAGCCCAGTGCTGGGTTGTATCTGCCACTTATTCTCCCTCGTTCCGGGCCAGGCTGGCTGGGGCCTGAGGTGCAGACCTGGCCCTGACACGCTTCTTCGTGCCCCAGGAATGTCACTTAAAGGAGGATGATGTCAGCTATGTCGTAGCATCACCCTGACACCAATCAGAATTTAAAGAAAAAGAAATTGAGTACTTCAAGTATAGACATTATGAGGTCTTTAAAAGCTTAAAGTTATTACAGATTTTCAAACTATAAATAGAAAGGTCCCTGAAGCATTGTACAGGTTTAAATTTCTAAGAAAACTATATATCAATCTGTATAACCATGTGAACAAGAAACACTTGTTTTCTTTAAACAGGAAAATGTTCTTGCGACCAAAAAAGGAAAAAGCCACTGTGAGTTCTACCCAGCCCTGATTGGCCCATTTTTTCCTCTGACCTCATAAAGAGCCATTGTTACCAACTTAGTAACACCTGTATAAGCCCCTGCCTCGGCCTAGGATTTCAGTCCTTATTGCCCAGGAAGCTGCTTTCAGGTGACCTGTGGAGTTTGACCATAGGGAGACTGCTTTTTCCTTATTAGTTAGCATTATTAGTGTAGTTAGTATAGTTAACGTTGTTTGTTAGTTGTGTTAGTGTAGGATAGTTACTAGTTTGTTAGTTTTGTTACCATATTATAGTTTTGTTTGTTGGTTTTGTTACCATACTATAGTTAGTATTGTTTGTTAGTAGTCTTATCATAGAGTAGTTAATATTATTTTTTGTTAATATTAGGATTGTATACTTAGTATTGTTTTTTGGTAGTGTTAGTATAATTAGTATTGTGATCCTGTTTAGCATTATTTATTAGTATTTTTAGTGTAGTTCATATGGTTAGTATTGTTAGTATTGTCAGAGCAGTTAGTATAGTTAGTACTCTTAGCCTAGTGAGTATAGGTGGGCAGTGCTCATTAGTTAGCATTGTTCATGCAGAGTTAGCGTCATTAGAGGTGACCATGGAGCAGGCCTTGGACCCCAGTTCATCCACTGAGGACTTTAACAGTTATAAGCTCCTCAAGACAATTGGCTCAGGCAGCTTTGGCAAGGGGATGCTGGCCCAGCATCTTCCTACTGGGACCCAGGTGGCCATCAAAATTATGCCCAAGCAGACCCTCCCCAGCCTGGAAAATGTGGATATGGAGGTGAAATTCATGAGGGCCCTGAATTATCCGAGCATCCTTAAGCTTCTCAATGTCATCAAGAATGAGGACATCCTCTACTGAGTCACAGAGTATGCCAGTGGCAGGGACCTTTTCTGGCACATAGTGAGACAGCGCTGCCTGAATGAGGAGGAGGCCCGGGCCAAATTCCAACAGATCCTGGCTGCCGAGCAGTACTGCCACGAGAACCACGTCATCCACCAGGACCTGAGGACCCCACTATTCTACTTGATGAGAATGAGAACATCAAGCTAGCTGACTTTGGCTTTGCCACGACATTTAATGAGGGGAAGAAGCTGGACACCTCCTGCAGAACTCCTCCTTTTTGTGCCCCAGAAATGTTCCTCAGTGAAGAATACACGGGACCAGAGGTGGACATATGGAGCCTGAGTGTTTTTCTCTACACCATGAGCCAGGTGTCTCCCATTTCATGGTGACAACTGGGAGAAACTGAACAGTAACATCACCCATGGAAGCTATGAGACATCTGCTTTCTTTTCTGAAGAACTGACAACATTTTTGAAGAATTTCCTGACTGTTCAGCCCTGGGAGAAGCCCACCCTTCCTGAAATTATGAGGGACATTTGGATCAAGGGGCAGGAGACACTGGAGGAGACCAGGAAAGCCACAGTGCCTGCCAGTCCTCTACACAGCCTCCAGAGGAGTTCCGATGCCAGCTCAGCCCCCCAGCATGGTCCCATGGCCTCCCCGTCCACCCACAGCACCAGCAGCCTTAGGGAAGAGCAAGGAGGAGACACCTCTCCCCAGAAAACATCTGGGGAAGCCAGCTGTCTCCAGGCTGGGCAGCCAGATGGGAAGATCTCAATCTTGCCCTCTGAAGATGGCCAGTGCCAGAAGGGGCTCACTAAGAGATTTGCCAAGTTTATGTTAAGAATGTGCTATGTCCTGCCAGCCTGAAAGATCTGCCGCAGAGGGCTGAACAAGGTGGTACCAGGGAATGTGGACAGCTGAAGCACCAAGAGCAAGTTGTGGGGTGGTCCAGCCATGCTTCCTACATCCTATTTTATTTATTATGGTTTTGCTAATATTATTTTTAATAGACAAGTCATAGTAGCATACATGTATGGGGTACAATGTGAAGTTTATATATGTGCACTATGCGGAATGGTGACATACAGCTAATTAACATATCTATCACCTCAGAAAGGCAAATGCAGCATGACATCATGTCCCTGTTAAATCTGCAAAGCTGACCTCATAGAAGCAGAGTAGTTTGATGGTGATGAGAGGCTGGGGGTGGCAGACGGAGGGCATGGGTAATTGGTCACAGGACACAGAGTTTCAGACACACAGGAGGAAGAAGCCCTGACATCTGTTACACAGCAGTGTGCAAGAACCAATGAGAATGTCCTGCACATTTCAAAATACCTGAGAGTCCCCTTCAAATGTCTCCTTTCCTTTAGAGTGGAGAGCTAGAAGACCCTGAGCTCGCTGGATCCTGACAGCACAGTGTGTGAGGTCAGCCAGGCATGGCCTCACAGCTCCGGGTGGGATCTGGCAAGAAGCAGCCCGCAGCCTGCAGAGGCCTCCCAGTGAGCTGCAGCAGGGCCTGGAGCCTGGAGACAAGAGGGCCCCTCTGCCTCCACCAGGTCCCCGTTGTTCCCCAGTGTGGATTTTCTTTGTGCTTAGCAGCCCACTGAGTGGTCATCCAGTGCTGCTGTCCTCACAGTCCATCCCTGGCTCTCACCCCTTCAGCGTTGTCTTTTTTTTTTTTTTATGTCATCACACATAATGATCCAAATATGGGAAATTCAAATACATTTGAATTATTTTGTGAAGTAACTTTATGTCTAGGGACCCACAGTTCCAATTCTCTGGGAGCTATCACCCTTCTAAGCTCTTCTGAACTTGCAAGCTCCTCATTAGGTTGTCTGAGCTACGTTCCTGGTTCATGTTTATCTCAAGGTCTCAATAGATTATTTTGTTAAGGAGATAGAATATTCCAGATTGGTGTTCTGTTGCCTTTCAGTTCTTTCTTGAGAACAGATAAATGTTGAAGGATCATTCAAACCTGTCTTGTCTTGTTAACTTTCTGCAGTTTTCAGAGCCAAAGACACAGGGTGGAAACTGAATTGCAATGTCCTAGATGCTGAAGTTTCTAGTTATGAATCCCTGCGCCAACCAGGAGAAAAAGGTGAGCGGAGAAGCGACTATATTTTAGTCTATTGCTTTATTTTATATTGTTTTAGTACACTGAACACTTTTGAAGGGCATATTCTATTTGATTTAGTGAGAAGTAGTGTGAGCAGTCCCTTTTGTCTAGCATAATAACAGATTTGTTCAGAAGGTCATCCTTGTGAAATCTTGTATCATTGCTATCAGTTTTTCTGATTACAAAAGAGGCAAAGGGAAGATTCGGAGAAAGAGAATCTTAAATTTTGAAAATGACAACTTTTTCTGTTGTTTTGGCCTTGGTATTAATCTAGTGTTTGTATATGTGAAGATAAATGTGCAAAATAATGACACAGAAGTTGACAGTAAGAGCTTCCTTGGGTAAAATAAGAAAGCACTGCAATGGATGATGGGATTGACTTATATTTCCTGTTGAAAAATTTATTGTGATAGCAAATTGTAACATTTTTCAAGACTGAAAGTGTTGTACTTAAAATCGGGAAACCTCAGAATGGGATCATCAAAAATGCAAAATGAGAATTTCCTCAGGCTTAGTCTGATTGATTAGTAGAGTTCATTTTGATGCCAGTGCACATTGATTTATGCTGTTTATATTTTTATAAAGAGCAAGTGAAACAAATATAATGTGACTTTCTAGACTTTGGGTATTGGGCTCTATAGATTCTTAGGTTCAGCAGGTCTAAGTCTTTAAAAAAAGTCAAAGTACATGAAAACAAAACAGCGACCTTGACATCCAAATATTTTTCTAGCTCATTTTTTCTACAGCTGCATGATTGATTTGGAGTAGGAGAGTTCTGGCTTTATCCATCATTCATCGCAGTACATATACAATATAGTGAGAACAGTTATAACAAAAATTAATAGCCATCTAAATTTGTCCCTGAAGTCAGAATTGAAATATTCTCTGGGTTCCCAACCTCTGCTCTTAGCCATGTGTCTATAGGAAAATCAGAAATATTTTACTTCTAACTAACTTGATTTTCACCCTAGGAGGTTATCTTTTGTGTTTTAAATTTTCCCATGGCAATTTTATTCTACATGGGAATAGCTCCCGAAAGAACAGACCCTTTACTGCCTTGAAATCAGATTGGGTCTCAGTTCTACTACCTATGAACATGGGCAGGTTGCTTAGTCTCTGGTTTGTGAAACAGGCAAGTAATAGCT
>NW_012152840.1:8500590-8619769 GCF_000956105.1 Propithecus coquereli | reverse complement strand
CTTCCTTCCTTCCTTCCTTCCTTCCTTCCTTCCTTCCTTCCTTCCTTCCTTCCTCCTTTTCTCCTTGCCTTCCAGAAGTATGAAATGAACACCTCTTGTACACTAGGCACTAAGTACTGTCATCAAGCTCAAGAAATATATTTGCCAAATGAATTTTCTTTCTCAATTTTTCTACTGTGGAGTACATTTAAGAGCCTGGAGTACCAGAACTTCTTAGAGGAAGAGATATTACATTTCCCATTTAACCTTCCTCCCAACTCTCATCAACTTGCTTCTAAACATATTATAAAATTAATTTTAGAGTTATGAATCTAAACTTTAAAAAAAGGAAATAAAATATGAATGAGGATAATCATGGAAGAAATAGCACTTTTAACAAAATATGATATGATTGTTGTGTACAGTTAAAACATGTCATTTTAGTGTCCCTGTACCAAGTGCCCACTGACTGCTAACCCAGATAACAAAAGTAAAAGGCAAAGCAAGTCATGCTGGCTCAGGTTACCTACATTTCTGTGTTGAGGTAGCCTTGGGAAGATGCTCATACACAGAACAATATGTACTAAGTTTTCTTTATCCTGAAAAGTATACACACATGTTTTCCTAGAAGGTATATATGGTGTGTGTGTGGGTGTTTTCATGTGTTTTTATAGTGTTGAGGGATTGGAGTAGGGGTGACAAAACAGGAAAAGCTAAGTATTAATACTTGATAGATAATGTTAAACTTTGATTCAAAAGGGAAAAACAACTGTGCTACCAGAAAAATCTGTGAGGTCAAGCAATGAAACAAATTCTCAAGATAATTGGAAATATATTCATGTCAGGTCTGTGTTGAGTGTAGAATTATACTTAATAATGTATATTTTAAATTACTTGTAGTATTTTTAGACACTCATAGTTTCCATCTCTTGAAGGAGCACTGATGATTTCTGCCAGCTTTTTTTCCCCTCAGCCTTAAGTGAACTGATTGACAGGTGATTATTTTTGGCAAGAATCAGGAAATTGACCAAGTAAAAGTGTCAAAATATTTTTATTTTGAATCATTACTAGAATGCTTATGCATTCCTTTTTACATTTAGACTCGCTTTTGGCTGCCAATATAGGTTACAAGTGCTTTGTAAAGTGAAAAGCAATATATCAACTTTAATTTTTTTACTTGTGAAATGAAAAGAAAATCTTGATCATTTGAAAAACATTAATTTTCTAAAATACTAATTCATGTAATTACGGAGTGTGGTGATAATTTTTTTTATTATGGACAGAAATGAGAGCAAAATAGCTTTTTTTTTAAATTTTATTTCAGCATATTATGGGGGTACAGATGTTTAGGTTACGTATGTTGCCCTTGTCCCCCCTCCCCCCCAAGTCCAAGTTTCAAATATGTCCATCCTTTGGGTGGTGCGCATTGCACTCTTTGTGTATGCATATACCCGTCCCCTCCTCTCTCCTCCCCCCCCCCCCCTCCCCCCTGCCTGACATCCAATAGATGTTATTCTTATATGTGCATTTATGTGTTGATCAGTTAATACCAATTTGATGGTGAATACATGTGGTTGCTTGTCTTTCCATTCTTGGGATACCTCACTTAGTAGAATACATTCCAGCACTCTCCAGGAGTATACAAGAGGTGCTATAACACCATTGTTTCTTAAAGCCGAATAGTACTCTATGGTATACATATACCACATTTTATTAAACCACTCCTGTATTGATGGACACTTGGGTTGTTTCCACATCTTTGCAATTGTGAATTGTGCTGCTATAAACATTTGGGTGCAAGTGTCTTTCTTATACGGTATCATTTGCTCTTTTGGGTAGATGCCCAGTAATGGGATTGCTGGATCGAATGGTACTTCTACTTGTATCTCTTTGCGAAATAGCTTTTTAGAAAGCATTTTCATTGATTTCAGATGAGATATGTCCAGGGGTGTCTTTTAGGGCCAGGGGTTGCATAGACAGCTCTTTACATCATGCAGTGAAAAAAAATAGGGAAGAAGAAGCTGCTAAAAAATGCAAAACAAGATGAGCCTTAGAGGAGAAAGAGGTTGTTAAAATAATCTAGATACCTCAGCTGCAAACCAGAACGTCCTTACTCGAAAACATGCCCTATAGTGCAGTGCTCATAAATAATGTCAGGTAGGAAACCCTAGTGACTTCCTTTCTCCTGTTGCAGAAAACAGAAGCCACTGGAGAACAATGGCCAAGAGGCAGACCTAAGTGGGTGAGTGATAAAATGTCATTGATACGTGTTCTTTTTTTGTAAAGAAAAATTTCTGATTTTTTAATGAGAAAAATTGTATTCATAACTTACATGAATTTCTATCTTCTGGTTTGATAAATCTTTGAAAGGGGTAAGGCAAGTGACAAAGTCTCACCACTTCTTACCATTAGGCTCCAGGTGTTTACTCAGAACACTCTCCTCTCCTGAGGTGACTCCTTTTACTTTCTCTTATCAACATCAAGAGAGTCTCCACTCTTCCTTCAAATGGGGCAACGGTGAGATGACTTGTTTAGTGGGTTGAATAACTAAAGTTAAAGGGTATTATGAAGCCTTGAAAATTGATTACACAGGGTGATAAAATTCAGATGAGACAACTTTATGTTTTCTTTCTTTCCCACCGCCACCCATGGCTTTGTTTTGGACACATCTCACTGTGTAGATGGCTTGTGTTTTCTTTTTCACATTGGTGTGGTTAAAAAGCAAGGGTTTAATTGCTTTTAAACATTGCTTTAAAGCAGTTTTCGTGCTTCCCTTAGTAATCACTCTCTGTGTACTGACATTGGAGACAGTTGTGTCCACGCAAGTGCACTTGGTGCCATAGGCACACAGGTCGTGTATCTTTTGAGGCCAAAATTTCAGTGATTACTGCAAAACTTCAAAACTTTCACCACTCGTACCTTGCTCCCTTTGTCGCTCAATGACTCACATTCTTCTGGTCTGTCTTTCTCACTGACCAGGAGAAAAGAGTTAAAAATTAATAAAACCATTTCTCAAAAAGGATAAAGCCACCCTCTGGGCCCACTGTTGTCCATGATGGGTTCTTTTGTTTTCCTTTTCCCTCTTCCCAAGCTTATTCTTCAGGCTTCGTTTTTTTTTAAGTTTCTTTACTGCTATGCTGGATGATATTTTCCTGTTAGTTTGCCATTCCTTTCTCCTCTAGAGTTCTGTATCACTTTCTATTTATACTTCGGTATTACCTTTTGTTTAATTTGTTCATCTTGTAGTTTTCCTCTGCTTGACATGTATTGGGGTTAGACTTCTTAGCACAAGGAAATGGAATGATCTTTAGATTAAAAACATATCAGTGTTACAGTTGTGAACTAAAATATAATCTTCAGGCTCTCCCCCCACAATGGCTGACTGAACAGAACCCCTCTTGGCCAAGGGGATATCCTAAAACTAAATTGCCTGCCAGGAGGAGGGATGTCAGACATGCCTCATCATGCCCCCTCCCTTCTTAGAGATATCCGTTGTAACTCATTAACAGGCCCTGAGGACAAACCTGCAGGTCCTCAATGTACACAGCAAATATACATCCAGTGTCTTGTCTCTAATTTACAGGCTTACTTATCTTAACATTCCAAGCCTTTAGACAAAAGCTTCATATCTTTAACCAATTACAAGTCAAAGAGCCTTTAAACTCACCTATCACCTGTAAGCCACCCCTGCTTCTAGATGATCCATCTTTCTGGGCCAAAACCAACGTATGCCTTCCATGTATTGATTTATGACTTTACCTGTAACCCCTGTCTCCCTGAAACGTATAAAAGCAAACTGTAACCCAGCCACAGCCAGTCCTCTTCCTCATGGCTTCTTGGGCATGACTCTGTGTCATGATCCTCAAATTTGGCTCAGAATACACCTCTTTAAATTATTTTACAGTTTGGCTTCTTATCTGTTGACAAGATTGGCGCCCAACATGGGGCTCAGAGAAGACTCAGGACCCCTGAAGGAGTAGCCCAAACTCTGTGCCAGGTGCTGGCATGGCCCTTTTGGCACCCCTGACTCTGAGCTTCTCCTCTGGTGAAACTGGTATGTCCCCCTGAGCTCTGGCCCTTCCATTTTTTGGTTGATGGTCTTGGTTTACTCAGAGCTCATTCTTTTCCTAGGAATTGTTGTTTGGGATCCTAATTTAGATTTGGAGGTGCATTCTAAAAGGTCTTCTCCATTGTCTTTTTATCCTAAAATTAATCTCAATTGGCTTTTTTATGCATTTGTGAAAGAGGAAACAGGACTGTCTTGTTTGTAAATGACAGACTGAGTTTCTCAGCTCTGAAGAAGAAAGGACATTTTACTTCTCCCAACCAAAGGTACTCCCAGGTAACCGTGGTCCTGAGTGGGAGTTGCCTGGGGCAATTCAGTGAGGCGTGAGTGGTCTTATAGAGAACCCCTGAACAAATAAATTAAAATAAGGCTCTTCAAGGAAAGGCATATAAGATCTGATCACTCTACATTTTGAGCCCTCTTGGAGGTACTAGACCCCCAAGAGAGAAACTGAGACACATAAGAGGCTGGGACCCACTCAGTGGTCAAACATTGAGGAGCCCCACCCACAATTAGCACACTCTGATTCATGACACCAAACCCTAGACTACAGTCCAGTAGCTTCTTTTAAAGAAAAATGGGAAACAGATCCTTTCAAAATGAGGAAAGACAAAGAGAATGACCCCTTAGGCACCCCAGTTAGTTTATGGCACTTGTACTCGCAAGTATTTGTATAAATGGAAAGGTTCAAAGTCATGCCAGGTTTTCTAGGGTCGCAGCTGGTTATACCCAATTCTTGTGCACAAGTTTTTACAAAAGGGCAAATTATATCAAGGAAAATTCAGAGCTCAAATGGTCAACCTACCAATATAAAATTAAAATGTCTCTCAGGCTTTTCAACCTACCAATATAAAATTAAAATGTCTCTCAGCCTTTCTCTTTTCTGGCTACTCTAAAATCTGCTAACTTTTTATGTTGATGTTCAGATAACTAATTGACTATGGTATTTGCAATTAAAACGCTACCTGGAGATCCTTCAGCCAGTTCTAGCTAAAATGCAAACTGAAAACTCATTTTCGACTGAAGGGAAAAAAGATGGCTGAAGAGGTTTTTTAAAATCAAACTGCCATGGAAACTGCTTTACCCAAAACTCTCATCCACAGGCCTAATTAAGTTACTAATCAGAGCAACTAAAGTTTGCCATGTAAACAAGTTCCCGTTTTGTCAGAAGAATGTAGATCCAATTGTCTTTTTTACAGACTGGTAGGTTGTGTTACCATCTCATGCCTAGAGATTTAGGGTAAAACCTATTAGAACATTGTGTGTGTGTGTGTGTGTGTGTGTGTGTGTGTGTGTGTGTGTGTGTGTGTGTGTGAGTGTATATGTTTAGGTATGTTTTGTGTCTGTCCATGTATTACATGTTTGTGCTTACATGGTTCTGGACTGGCTTAAAAATAAGGGAGCGCCCATAAATTAAATAAACAAACCCAAATGGTTCATGTGAAGTTAGTAATCTTTGGTAAATAAGCTGGGTTAGTATTATTTTTAAAAAGGGTATTATTGGTAAAGTAACAGTAAAAATGTTTTGAAATTGTCAGCATACATTTGATTTTGCCTGGGTTTTACTGGACATTTTTATGTTCTTGAGGTGTCGAGATTTGACATAAAGGTTATAAAACTATAAACTCAGCCAAAGACAAAATGATCTGTGTTTGTACTATTTTTAATAAGTAAGGGAAATTTAATATTATTGGTCTAATAATAGCTAAATACCCTGAGTTATACACAAAAAAATACCTATGTGTTTAATTTTAAGGTCAAAATGTAGAAATGCCTAAGTATCAGCAGATTAGAATAAATAAAATACCAAGTAGATAGAGCACAAAAGCAGAAACTTATGGTCAAAGGTATATGAAAATATTTTGGTTTTGGTCTTGTAATCCTAACTGCAGATACAGTTTATTTCCACTGATTTCAATGTCTGCGGAAAGGTACACAAATGTGTTTCTAACTCACTCTTTCTGTCATCTGAGATTAACAGTACTGTTAGGGATTCACGGCAGTCCTAGAAGTTGTAGCTAAAGGAACTTAAATTACTTTTCGCTTGGTCTTGCCCACTTTTTGTCCTGCTCTTTACAAGCTGGTTGGTTATGTGTACATTATGTGGCTATAGTACAGATTCTGCCTAGGAGAAAAGATCCTAAACTGTTAATTTTTCTATAGTAATTTATTTTAAAAAAAAGAAGTAAATAATTATTAAATTTTAAAGAGAATCTCAAAAGAGTCTTAGTCTTTAGAAATAGTGCATGTACTCAAGTTTATGCCCAAGTTGAGAAAAAATGTTTCGAGACTATTTAGATTGTTTTTAAAACAGCTTAATCTTGATCCTCATGTAAAAAAAAAAAACTGTTACAACTTTGTGTCCTTGTCTGATGTGTTAAAAATTGGTATTGAAGGGTTTTTTTTCAGTCTAAAGTCAAGTAATATCATGCTGAGGGGATTCAGAAAACTATCCTAAAATGAAGGCTTCAGATGCCAAAATTCTCTAACCTTGTCTGGTCTGCACCCCATTTCTTCTAATTCTTCCCTGAAGCTAGCCATAGAAATCAAAATCCCTCTTCCCCAAGGCAGAACATAAAGGCCAGAACCCCTTTCTCTGAAAGCTAGCCATAAAACCTTAAAATTATTCTGTATAAATACTGGCCATATAGTAATTATCTGACCTACTTTGTTTAACTGTAAAACCCCATTCCAGGAAGGGCCCTGCCTTATACCAGGAAGGAAGCAAGGCACACTCAGAAGAAGCCAAACAACGTCCAGGCAGAAAGGCCTTGCTGGGTTCCACTCAGCCTGTTAGAATTAGCTCACGCCCTTTTTGTCCAATCATATTTCTACATGAGTGTCCATACTTTAAACATAAAAATGAACAATTTCCCCTGCATCTTTGAGTGTTCATCCTCAAGGCACCATGTAAAAGTTCTTAGTTTTGTCCTATAAATCTTAATCTCAGTTAAATTTACAGCACATCATTATGGGGACACTGACCTTTGCTCCCTACAGTTTTCCTAAACTTTGGGGACCTGGGACACTTTGATCCTCATAAAATCTATAAATTTTGTTTTGGGATGTGGTGTTTCGGAAGGATCTAATTAACTGATACCTTGTAAACAGAATATATTCTAAAATGTCTACATAGTAGAGATTTATAAAACTTAAAAATATTACCTTGTTTAAAACAAGAAGTCTTATTAAAATACTCACATTTTTCTTGGTTAATATTTATGAGTTTAAGAAAAAACAACCAACACTACATTGATCCCTGCTCTGAACTGTGTATCTTATTTACAGGGTATAACAATAGTTAACCAAAAGTAAATTTAAAGTAATAAGTGGAATCTAAGTGAACTACTAAAATAAATAAATAAATTAGATAAATATGAATGGGAAAACACAAATGAAATTTTTATATAATTTCAAATCTTAAAGTCATGTTATGTTAAGATGATCATGAAATGTCTGAGTCATTTATAAAATACTAAAACATTTCAAACATAAGTTTAAATTTGTATACCTTGATATCTTATTTTCAAATATAGTTACAAATGCTAATAAAACTGGTGACTGATAACAGTTCAAAGTTACTTTAACTTCCTTAGTTTTTCTCAGAGTTGATATTATAATGTATGTAATTGAAACTTCTAGATGGAAGGGAAACAATTCTATATGAAAAAAATTTTTAATAAAAAGCTTATAAGGCATAAATATTAACAGTTTTGGTAAAAAAAGATGATTTTGTCTAATTTATTGTTTTTAAAACTGTTTTAAATTAACTAAATGATTAAAATTAAATGGATATAAAAGTTAAAGGTTATAAAAGGTTTATAAAAATCTTAACTTACCATCAAATTGGTTAAAATTAAATGGATTTGTTTGTAAGATTTTATTAAAATTAACTTTATCGTTAATACACTAATAGAAAAAAAATTTAGTTTTCTCTTTTGGCTGGCAGGAGTAAAATGCCCTTTCTTCTTCGGAGCTGAGAAACTCAGTCTGTCATTGATCTACAGAAAAGACACATCTGTTTCCTCTTCACAGAGCGTAGAAACCCAACTCAGATTAATTTTAGAATGAAAAGGGAACTGAGAAGAGTCTATAGAATCCACCTCCAAATCTAAATTAGGATCCCAAACAACAATTCCTAGGAAAAGAACCAGCTCTGAGTAAACCAAGATCATTAACCAAAAAATGGGAAGGCTGGAGCTCAGGAGGACTTACCAGTTCCGCCAGAGGAGAAGCTCAGAGTCGGGGGTGCCAAAAGGGCCATGCCAGCACCTGGAGCCGAGTTTGGGCTACTCCTGCGGGGGTCCTGAGTCTTCTCGGAGCCCCATGTTGGTCACCAGTCTTGTCAACAGAACAGAAGCCAAACTCTGTAAAATAATTTAAAGAGATTATTCTGAGCCAAATTCGAGGTCCATGACAAGGAGTCATGCCCAGGAAGCCTTGAGGAAGAGGACTGGCTGTGGCTGGGTTACAGTTTGCTTTTATACGTTTCAGGGAGACAGGGGTTACCGGTAAAGTCATAAATCAATACATGGAAGTCATACATTGGTTTTGGCCCAAAAAGATGGGCCATCTCGAGGTGGGGGAGGTTTACAGGATATGGTTGGGGTTAAAGACTCTTTGACTTGTAACTGATAAAGACATGAAACTTTTGTCTAAAGGCCTGGAATGTTAAGATAAGTAAGCCTGTAAATCAGAGACAAGACACCGGACTTATATTTTGTGTGTAAAGTGAGGACCTGCAGGTTTTTCCTTAGGCCTGTTAGTGGGTTACAAAGGATGTCTCCAAGAAGGGAGGTGGCATGATGAGGCATGTCTGACCTCCCTCTTCCTGGCAGGCAATTTAGTTTTAGGATATCCCGTTGGCCAGGAGGGTGTACATTCAGTCAGCCGGTTGGGGGAGTCTTAAGATTTTATTTTAGTTCATAATCATCTTCAATCTTTTTATTTCTTTCCCGTAAAGGACCAGTCTTGTTATTCTTTTCTGAACATGTTTGTGTTTGAACCTTTTTATGTATGTCACTCAGAGCTAAGTATCAGAGCACAGGTGTGGGTTCCCTAACCAGTGGGTTTATCACCTCCCTTCTTGTACCTATGGTTCCAGTTAATCTATTCTTGCTTAATCAAACAGTTCAAACAGTTCATAGTGCAAGAAATCAATTATTTTATTATGTCCAAGAATTCTTCTGGTCAATAATATGGACAGGACAGAGCAGTAAGGCCTCTCTTTGCCCCAGGATGCCTGCAGCCTCAGCTGGGAGGACTCAAGTATCTATGGGTGACTCTGATACTTGTGTCTAGAATCTGGAAGCTTCTTAACTTATAGGTCTGGTGCTTTGACAGGACTGGCTGGAAGTCTAGGCAATCTGGGTGTGTCCACTGGACCACCCACACATGGCCTCTCCAGCTTGGCAGCCTCCAGGTACTCAGCCTTCTGGTATGCACTCAGGGCTCCCAGGGAGAGTGTTCTAGTAACTGAGGAAGCTGAAAGGCCTTTCTTGGAGGTTGCCCATTTTACACCCAGCGGTTTTTATGGCTTTCTTCCCCACCACTCTTTCTCACAGCACTGATGTTTCAGCCAAGCTGGATTAAAATATAGCACAATGAAAGGATGTGTTTTTTCCTTAACAAGTTGTTTCTAATTTGTGGGAATCTGGATTCTGAGCATCTGATCTTTGTACTGGGTAAGAAACCCACGTGAGGCATCCCCCACAGAAACCCTTACCTTTGTGGGAACAGTGGACCATTCTCTTCGACTCTCTTGGTTTCTATCAAAATAATAGATCTGAAATCTAATTCAAATTAGGGGAAAAAACCATGCTTTTGGTTAACCAAAAATTATATGTGTACATGTACACAACTGAAAAATGATGACAAAGAAGTGGGAAATGTGAGCAGAAATTGTGTGATGGAGACTGGGGGTGTTCATTTTCTGTCCTGGGGAGCAGGTAACACAATGGCGAAGAACGTGGACTCTGAAACCAGACCGCCTGGTGCATTCCCAGCTGTGCTGTCTACCAGCTGTGTTCCCTTAGGCAAATGACTGAAGCTTTCTGCGCCTTGGCTGCCACAGCTCTAAAGGGGGAATAGCTACTGTGCCTCATGCTAGGATTGTTATGAGAATGGATATATGTAGACAGCACTTGATAAGGATTCACTCTCAGTACTGTCTCTCCTCAAGCTTTGCGTGGTAAACATGCATTACTTTAATAAGCAGAAAGTTTATATGTGAGTATATTCTAAGAGGCCACCAGGAAAGATCTGGAAAGAAGCAATAACTGCCGAGATGTTTGCCTAGGTGGGAGGAGTACTAGTGACAACTTATGTTTATTTAGCAAATACTCTGTATGAGGCACTGTTTGATGTATTGCCACAACCATTTTACGAATGAGGGGAAGGAGGCATAGAGATGTGAGGGGACTGACCTGAGGACACACAGCCAGTGACTGACTGACAGAGCTAGGGCTCCCAGGGCAGTAGGAGTGCTGAGCAGGTCCTGGAGGGGACCCGTCTAACAGCCTGCAGTGGTGAGTCCACACCCGGCTGAACTCACGATCTACATGCTCTCCATTCTAAAGGTAAGGAGACATGTGAAGGGGACCCTCGGGTATTTTGAAATGTGCAGGACATTCTCATTGGCTCTTGCACCCTGATGTGCAATGGATGTGAGGGCTTCTTCCTCCTGTCTGTCTGAAACTCTGTGCCCAACTATCCATGCCCTCCCTCTGCCACCCCCAGCCTCTCATCACCATCAAAGTACTCTGCTTCTAAGAGGTCAGCTTTGCAGATTCAACACGTAAGTGACATCATGCTGCATTTGCCTTTCTGAGGTGATGGATATGTTGATTAGCTTTATGTCACATTCCAGTAATGCACATGTATAAACTTCACATTGTACCCCATACGTGTCTGCAACTATGACTTGTCTATTAAAAATGATACGAATAAAATTATAATAAATAAAATAAGATGCAGGAAGTGTGGCAGGACCGCCCCACATACTTGTGTCTCTGCTTCTGCCGTCCATGGCTTTGGTCGGCGCCACCTTGTTTGCCCATTTGTGGTGGATGTTTTGGGCCGACAGGAAGCAGCGTATTTTCAACACGAAGTTGGTAAGTCTCCCAGTGAGCTTCTGCCAGAAGAACTGAAATTTCAGAATATTACCAGCACTATTATGCTAATAGTCACACAAATCATATCATATTTGTTAAAAGTACAATTTCTTCCTTGATTGTCCTCCTTCACATTTTTATTTCTTTTTATAAAGCTTCCAGAGTATTAGAACTATGGGTCCCTAGACAGAAAGTTACTTCGTGAAATAATTCAAATGTATTTGAATCTCCCATATTTTCATTGTAATCTGATGCCAAAAATACCCCAAGGCATTGCTGAAGGGGTGAGAGCCAGGGATGGATTTTAAGGGCAGCAGCACTGGGTGACCGCTCATTGGGCTGTTAAGCACAAAGAAAATCCACACTGGGGAACAACGGGGACCCGGTGGGGCAGAGGGGCCCTCTTGTCTCCAGGCTCCAGGCCCTGCTGCAGCTCACTCTACTGTGGCTCAGATGTCGCTGAAGGCCATGGGCTGCTTCTTGCCGGCTCCCACCCCTAGCTGTCACCCGCAGCTGTGAGTATTTTGCTCCCTCTCTGTGCTTCAGCTGTCCATGGCGTTTGCCACCACCACCTTGTTTGCCCATTTGCCGTGAATCTTTTGGGCTGGCAGGCAGCAGCATATTTTCAACATGAAGTTGGCAAGTCTCCTGGTGAGCTTCTGTGGGCCCTGGACCTCTTCACAGGGAGAGGTTTAGGTCTTCCCCTATGGCTGCCCAGCCTGGAGAGAGTTGGCTTTCCTGGAGGTTTCCTGGGGACAGGTGTTTCCTCCTTGCTCTCTGCCATGGCTGCTGGTGCTGTGGGTGGAGGGGGAGGTCATGGGGCCATGCCGGGGGGCTGTGCTGGGATTGGGACTCATCTTCAGGCTGTGTAGAGGACTGGCAGTCACCATGGCTTTCCTGGTCTCCTGTGGCATCTCCTGCCCATTGATCCAAACGTCCCTCATAATTTGAAAGGAGCATGAGCCTCTCCCTGGTGTCAAGGGTCAGGAACTTTTTCAGAAATGTTGTCAATTCTTCAGAAAAGAAAGCAGGTGTCTCAATCATGCATGTATGATGTTGCTTTTAAGGTTCCCCCAGTTCTCTCCATCAAGTGGAAGAGTCCTGGCTGTCATGGTGTAGGGGACAATCCCCAGGCTCCACACATCCACCTGTGGTCCCATATAGTCCTCGTTCAGAAATTTCTGGGGCACAAAAACAAGGAGTTCTACGGAAGATGTCCAGCTTCTTCCCTTCACTAAATGTCGTGGCAAAGCCAAAGCCAGCTAGTTTGATGTCATCAAGCAGCATGTTTTGGGGCTTCAGGTCCCTGTGGGTGATCTGGTCTCATGGCAATACTGGATGGCAGCCGGGTCTGTTGGAATTTGGCTGAGGCCTTCTGCTCCAGGTGGCCATGTCTCATTATGCACTGGAGAAGGTCTCAGGCACTGGCATATTCTGTTATTAAATAGAGGGTGTCTTCAGTCTCAATGACATCCAGCCACTTCAGGATATTTGGATGATTCAGGTCCCTCATGGCTTTGACCTCCATATTGACACTTTCCAGGCCATGGAAGCTGTGATTGGACATTGTTTTGATGGCTACCTCGGTCCCAGTAGGAAGATGCTGGGTCAGCAGCTGCACCAGCCAGTTTTCCTGAGGAACTTATGGTTGTTAAGCGCCTCAGTGAACAAATTAGAGGCCAAGCCCTGCTTCTTGGTCACTAGCTATGCTAAGTAACTGCTAAACAATACCAGCTGTATTACCTAGGCTAGGAATACTGACATTACTAGCTATATGAACCAGGCTAACAATACCAATAATACTAACTATGCTAACTATACTATGCTAACACTGCTGACAGACAATCTAACTGTACTAGGCTAGCAGTACTAGCAAACAATACTGATTATACTATGCTGACACTACTGACAAGCAATACTGAGTGTGCTGACTACACAAAATATGCTAACTAACAAGGATGAAACAGTCTCGCTATGGTCAAACTCCACAGGTCACCAGCAGCGTCCTGGGTGATAAGAACTGGTTATGGAATTACTAAAACCTACACTCAGCCTAGGGTTTAATAATTCTATAACCATGGCTTCTTCTGATGTCAGAGCAAGAAATGGGCCAATCAAGGCTCGGTATAACCCATAGTGGCTTTTTTCCTTTTTTGGTCCCAAGAACATTTTCCTCTCTAAAGAAAACAAATGTTTTATGGTCACGTGGTTATAGAGATTGATATTTAAGTCGACGGTGATACCACACTGAATGGGCCCAATCTTGTCTGATCTCAGAAGCTGAGCAGGGTTGGGTCTACTTACTACTTGGATGGGAGATTGATATTTAGTTTATTAGAAATTTAAGTATATACAATGCTTCAGGGACCTTTCCATTTATAGTAGGAGCTCACAGTGCAGGTTGAGAGAGATTTCTCACACAGAGAGTAAGATATATATGTAAAAAAAGTTTATTTTACCCTTTAGAGGGACAGAGAGAATGAGAAAGAGGAGAAAGAGAGAGAGAGAGAATGGGGGGCAGAGAAAGCAAGGAGATGGCCTGGCATCCCAAAGAAAGAGAAGGGAGATGCCAGCAGCAAAGCCAAGTGGCTTGCTGCTTTTACGGGGACAAAGAGAAAAATAGTAATTATTGTGGAGTAATTAGCAGGTAGTGGAAAGACATTGAGTTGTCTGTCTGTCTTGTTTCTTATGTTCCTGGAAACTTGGTTATCCCTGAAATGTAGTCAGGCCTATCACAGGGATGTGATTTTTGCCCCTGAGATACGGTTTTAGCCAGGAAATGGAGTCCTGGAATTTCCTCCCAAGCTCTCTCATCTGGGAACTTCTCAGGAACACCTTTAGGCTACAGAAAGAAATCCTAAAGGCTGTGAGCTGGTGAATGTAAAGAAAATGATTTACATTTCCTTTCTTTTGGCCCTTTTCTGATGTTTGTGAAAACAGAGTCCCAACAGGTTTCCTGCCAGCAGAGAGAGCTCATAGGATTAACCTTTAGCTATCGTTAGAACATCCGAACATCCGGGGATTAGAGATTTTCTTGTTATTTCAGCAAGGCCCTACTTACAGTTTGAAAATCTGTAATAACTTTAGGCTTTTAAAGACCTCATAATGTCTATACTTGAAACCACACACAAAAAAATCCAGGACTTGGAAGAGAAATTCACTAAAGAAATTGAAATATTAAAGAAAAAATCAAACAGAACCTATGGAAAAGAAGAATTTATTGAAGGAATTACAAAACAGTGGAAAGCCTCAAGAATAAGGTAGAACAACAGAATAAAGAATGTCAGGGATTGAAGATAGCACCTTTCAATTAAACAAGTCAGTCACAGAGATACAGCAGAGAAATAAGAGAAAAGAGCAGAGGCTACAAGAACTGTGGGATTATGTGAAGAGTACTAACATGAGAATTATAGGCATCCCTGAGGGTGAAGAAGAAAATACACAAGGCTTGGACAAACTATTTGAGGATATAATGGAGGAAAATTTCCCTGGCCTTGCTAGAAATCTAAATATCCGGGTACAAGAAACTCAAAGAATTCCTGGGAGATTCATTGCAAACAGGAAGATGCCATGACACATAGTCATCAAACTGGCCAAAATAAATGACAAAGAGGCCCTCTTACGAGCTGTAAGGTGAAAGAGGCAGGTAACCTTCAAAGGAAAACCCGTAAGACTAACTGCACACTTCTCAACTGAGACCTTACAAGTAAGAAAAGACTGGGGCTCCATTCTCGGTCTTCTGAAACAGAAAATTACTCAGCATAGAATCTTGTATCCTGCAAAACTAATTTTCTTCTATGAAGGAGAAATAAAGACCTTCCCAGACAAGCAAAGACTGAGGAAATTCATCAGGACAAGACCTGCCTTCCAGGAAGTACTCGGAACAGTGTTACACACAGAGTTGCACAATAAATACCAGTGTAAAATCATCCAAAAGCTAAAGGTCAAAGGCCAGATACCACAATGGCTCAAGAGAAAACAAAACAACAAAGTTCAACTCAACAGGATAAACAGAAATCTTTCCCCACTTATCAATTCTTTCAGTAAATGTAAATGACTTGAACTGCCCACTAAAGAGACATGGGCTGGCTGAATGGATAAATATACACAAGCCAGGTATCTACTGTCTTCAGGAAACACATCTAACCCACAAAGATGCCTTAAGACTCAAGGTGAAGGGATGGAAAACAATATTCCATGCAAATGGAAGCCAAAAGAAAGCTAGCAGAGCAGTTCTGATTTCAGATAACTTAGTCTTCAAATCAACAAAAGTAATAAAAGACAAAGATGGACAGTATATAAGCAATTCTAAATGTTTATACACCTAACTCAGGTACACCCAGATTCATAATGCAAATCCTACTAGATCTAAACAAAATGATAAACAGAAGCACTGTAATAGCTGATGACTTCAACACCCCTTTGACAGAACAGGACTGATCCTCCAAACAGAAAATAAACAAAGAAATAATGGACTTAAACAGAACTCTAGAACAAATGGGCCTGACTGACAGTTATACAATATTCTACTCAAAAACTACTGAATATATGTTTTTCTCATCAGCTGATGGTACATTCTCTAGGATTGACCATATCCTAGGCTACAAGGCATGTCTCAAAAAATTTAAAAATATAGAAATTATACCATGTATCTTCTCAGACCACAGTAAAATAAAATTAGAAATCAACTCCAACAGAAACTCTCATTTCTACACAAAGTCATGGAAACTAAACAACCTTCTGCTGAATGATTATTGGGTTAAGGAGGAAATTAAGATGGAAATCAAGAGATTCTTTCAACTAAATGACAAAGAAGACACAAGCTATCAAAATCTGTGGGTAACAGCTAAAGCTAAAGCTGAGAGGAAAATTTATATCCATAAATGCCTACATCCAAAAGACAGAAAGATCACACATCAAAAATCTAATGAATTATCTCAAAGAACTGGAAAAGGATGAGTGCACCAACCCCAAACCCAGCAGAAGAAAAGAAATAACATGTGGTGAAAGATCAGAGCAGAACTTAATGAAATTGATAACAAAAAAAAACTGTGTGGAAGATTAATAAAACAAAAAGTTGGTTCTTTGAAAAAATAAACAAAATCGACAGGCCTCTTGCTAGATTAACCAGAAGCAGAAAAGAAAGGACACTAAAAAGCTCAATCAGGACTGAAAAAGGGGAAATTACAACTGATACCATTGAAATACAAAATATCATGTATGAATACTATAAAAGCCTCTATGCACATAAACTTGAAAATGTGGAGGAAATGGACAAACACTTAGAAACACACAGCCTCCCTTGGCTCAATTGGGAAGAAATAGAATTGCTGAACAGACCAATATAAAGTACCCAAATTGAAGGAGCAATACAAATTTTTCCTAAAAAGAAAAGTCCTGGACCAGAGGTTTCACACCTGAATTTTACCACATCTACAAAGAAGAACTGGTGCCTATCCTACAGAAATTATTCCACAATGTAGAGAAGGAAGGAATCCTCCACAACATATTTTCTGAAGCCAATATCACCCTGATACCAAAGCCAGGCAAGGATACAACAAAAAAAAAGAAAACTACAGACCAATATCTGTTATGCATATAGATGCAAAAATTATCAATAAAATCTTGGCAAATAAAATTCAGCTGCTCATCAAAAAAAAAAAAAAATCCATCACAACCAAGTGGGTTTCATTCTAGAGATACAGGGATGGCTCTACGTTTGCAAATCTATGAATGTAATTCACCACATAAATACAAGTAAAATCAAAGACTACATGATCCTCTCAATAGATGCAGAAAACACACTGGACAAAATTCAGCACTCTTTTATGATAAGAACACTTAACAAAATAGGCATAGACAGGACCTACTTAAAAATGATAAAAGCCATATATGACAAACCCACAGCCAACGTCATACTGAATGGGGAAAAGTTGAAAGCATTCCCACTTAGAACTGGAAGCAGACAAGGTTGCCCTCTATCACTACTTCTATTCAACATTGTGCTGGAAGTCCTAGCCAGAGAAATCAGTCAAGACAAAGAAATCAAGGGCATCCAAATGGGGGCAGAAGCAGTCAAACTATCGCTCTTTCCCGATGATACAATCTTATATCTAGAAAACCCCAAAGATTCTACCATGAGACTACTGGAATTGATAAACAAATTCAGCAAAGTGTCAGGTTCAAAATCCATTTACACAAATCAGTAGCATTCCTATACACCAACAACAGTTAAACTGAGAAGCAAATCAAAGCCTCAATACTCTTCACAATAGCAACAAAGAAAATAAAATACCTAGAAATATATTTAAGTAAGGAGGTCAAAGACCTACAGGGAGAACTATGAAACACTGAGGAAGAAAATAGTAGAAGATGAGAACAGATGGAAAACCATACCATGCTCATGGGTCGGTAGAATCAACATTGCTAAAATGTCTATACTACCCAAAGTGATTCTACAGATTCAGTGCAATCCCTATTAAAATACCAACATCATTTTTCACAGATCCAGAAATAATAATTCAATGCTTCGTATGGAACAAGAGAAGACTCCGTATAGCAAAAGCAATCTTGAGCAAAAAAGAACAAATTGGAAGGCATCAATTTACCAGACTTTAAGCTATACTACAAGGGTACCATAACTAAAGCAGCATGGCACTGGCACAAGAACAGAGACATACACAAGTGGAACAGAACTGAGAACCCAAATATAAAACCATCGTCATATAGCCATCTTGTCTTTGACAAAACAGACAAAAACATACACTGCAGAAAAGAATTCTTATTCAATAAATGGTGCCGGGAAAACTGGATAGCCACAAGTAGAAGACTGAAACAGGATTCACACCTCTCACCTCTAACAAAAATCACCTCATGGCAGATAACAGATTTAAACCTAAGGCATAAAACTATAAAAATTCTAGAAGAAAATGATGGAAAAATTCTTATAGACATTGGCCTAGGGAAAGAAATTATGAAGAAGACCCAAAAGCAATCACAGCAACTACAAAAATAAATAAATGGGACATGATCAAATTAAAAAGCTTCTGTACAGCCAAGGAAACTATCATGAGAGCAAACAGACAACCTACAGATTAGGAGAAAATTTTCACATGCTACACATCCGATAAAGGGCTGATAACTAGAATCTACATAGAACTCAGGAAAATCAGCAAGAAAAAAATCAAACAACCCGTTAAAAAGTAGACAAAGGACATGAACAGAAACTTTTCAAAAGAAGACAGATTAATGGCCAAAAAACATATGAAAAAAGGCTCAACATCTCTAATCATCAGGGAAATGCAAATCAAAACCACAATGAGATAGCACTTAACTCCAGTGAGAATGGCTTTTATCAAAAAGTTACAAAACAATAAATGTTGGCATGGATGTGGAGAGATAGGAACATTCATACACTGCTGGTGGGACTGCAAATTAGTACGACCTCTGTGGAAAGTAATATGGAGACACCTCAGAGAGCTACAAGTAGAACTACCATTTGATCCAGCAATCCCACTAGTCGGCATCTACCCAAAGGAAAAAAAGACATTCTCTAAAAAGACATCTGCACTAGAATGTCTGTAGCAGCACAATTCACAATTGCAAAGATGTGGAAACAACCCAGGTGCCCATCAATACGTGAGTGGATTAATAAACTGCGGTATATGTACACCACAGAGTTCTACTCAGCCACATAAAATGATGGTGATGTAGCACCTCTTGTATTATCCTGGATAGAGCTATAGCCCATTCTACTAAGTGAAATATTACAAGAATGGAAAAGCAAGTTCCACATGTACCCATCATCAAATTGGCGTTAACTGATCAACACTTACGTGCACATATAGTAATAACATTCATCGGGTGTCAGGCAGGTGAGGGGGAGGAGGGGATGGGTATATTCACACTTAATGGGTGCAGTGTGCACCATCTGGGGGATGGACACACTTGAAGCTCTGACTTGGGTGGAGCAAGGCAATATATGTAACCTAAACATTGGTACTCCCATAACATGCTGAAGAAAAAAACAAAACAAAACAAAAAAAACCTTAGAAGCCTGAAGTCAGTGGGTTGAAATATTCAACGTTGTGGAATGAAAAAAAAAGTTCTTCAACTACGAACCCTATATCCAACAAACTGTGCTTAAAAAACAAGGGAGAAACTAAGACATTGCCAGGTAACCAAAAGCTGAGACCACCAGACCTGCCCTGCAATGAAGACAGTCCTTCCACTTGAAAGGAAAGGACACCAGATAGGAACTCAAAGGGTTGTGAAGAAATAAAGACCCTCTGGTAGAGGTAAATACATGGACCATTATAAAAGCCTATACTATTTTTGTTTTGTACATGATTTAAGAGACTAATATATCAAGAAATCCTATTCTTGATGTTTTTGGACACATGATGCAAACACATGTAATCTGGTGACGCCAATGACTGAAATAGCAATTAGGCAAGAGAAAGAAATAAAAGGCAGTCAAATTGAAAAGGAAGATGTAAAGTTATCAGTTTGCAAAGACGTGATCCCATATGTACAAAACGATTAAGATTCCACAAAAGAACTGTCAGAGCTAAAGGAAATTTAGCAAAGTGTCAGGTATATGGAATCCCAGAGGACCCCAAATAAACAAAACAATCCTAAAAATGAACAAACTCAGAGGTCTTTACACTTCCTGTTTTCAAAACTCATTACAAACTTCAGTAATCGAAAGAGGGTGGCCCTGGCATGGACAGACTTACAAAGCAATGGAGTAGAACAATGAGCGCAGAAATAACCCTGTTCATGGATGGTTACATGCTTTCTGACAAGCGTGCCAGGACCATCCAGTGGGGACAGGACAATCTCTTCAGCAAATGGTGCTGGGACAACTAAATGTCCACATTCAAGACAATGAAATTGGACCTTGATATAACACCATACACAAAAATTGACTCACAGCAAATTGAAGATCTACATGTTAAAGTCTAAAACTATAAAACTCATAGAACAAAACATAGGAGGAAAGCTTCAGACAATGAGTTTGGTATTGATTTTTGGCTATAACACCAAATGCATGGGCTATAAATTAAAAGTAGGTAAACTGGACTATATCAAAATCTAAAAGTTTCAAAAGTTTCACAGTATCAAAGGACACAACAGAGCCAAAGGCAACCTATGGAATGGGTTTGCCTGCAAATTATATACCTGATAAGGGGCTCACATCTAGAATATGTAGAGAACTCCTACATGGTGACAAGAATAACACAAATAACCCAACTAAACAATGGGCAACAGACTTGAATAGATATTTCTCCAAAGGTGCTATACAAATGGCCACATGCTCCTGAAAACATGCTCAGCATCACTCATCATCAGAGTAACACAAATCAAAACCACAATGGAAACCCACTTTCCACTCCTTAGGATGGATACTATCCAAACAACGCCAGAAGACAGTAAGTGTCGGTGGCCAGTGCGGTGGCTCACGCCTGTAATCCCAGCAGTTCTGAAGGCTGGTGGGAGGATCTCATGAGGTGAGGAGTTCAAGACCAGGCTGAGCGAGAATAAGACCCAGTCTCTACTGAAAATAGAACAAAAATTATTCAGGCAATTAAAAATAGAAACAAACAAAAAATATTAGCCAGGTGTGGTGGCAAGTCACTATAGTTCCAGCTACTCGGGAGACTGAGGCAGGAGGATTGCTTAAGCCCAGGAGTTTGAGGTTGCCATGAGCTAGGCTGACGCCAGGGCATTCTAGCCCAGGCAACAGAGTGAGACTCTTTCTCAAAAAAAAAAATAAATAAACAAACAAACAAACAGAAAAAAAACACTAATAAGTGTTGGTGAAGATGTGGAGAAATTGGAACTCTCATGCACTGGGGGAGACGATGTACAATGGTGTCACTGCGTTGAAAATAGTGCGGTGGTTCCTCAGAAAATTAAACAATTACTGTGTGATCCAGCAATCCCACCTGTGGGCATATACCCAAAGGTATCGAAAGCACAATCTCAAAGAGGTATTTTTGTCCACTCACGTTCATAGCAGTGTTATTCACAATAGCTGAAAGGGGGAAGAAACCCAGGTGTTCACCAGTGATGAAGGATAAACCAAATGTGGTCTACACATACTGTGGACTGTCATTCAGCCTGGAAAAGAAAGGAGATTCTGCTGCATGCTGCCACACGGATGAAGCTGGGGACATTGTGCTGAGTGAATACGCCAGTCACAAAGGTAAATACTGTCAAATTCCACTGGTATGAGGTACCCGGAGTAGTCGAATTCATGGAGACAGGAAGTAGAAGGGTGGTTGCCGGGGGGATGGGAATTAGGGAGTTATTGCTTATTGGGTAGAGTTTCAGTTTACGAGCTGATTTGCATAGACAAATGGTGGTGATGCTCGCACAGCAGTGTGAGTATCCTTCACACCACTGAGCCGTACATGTACAAGTGCAAAGCCGGGAGGTTTTCTGTTATGTGTATTTTATCATAATCAAAATAAATAAGGTTTTAAAACTTAAATTAAAACATTGATGGAAAATAAAGGCAGGGATGTAGGGCAACTGTTAGTAGCAGTTTCAGTTCATGGAACCACTTTGAGAAAGCTATTTGGCAGTAACCGCTCTTCCATGCAGGCCCCATGGCCTAGGAGTCTCACTTTTAGGGACATACCCAACAGAAATGCCTAAGTGTGTCCCCAGAAAGGAAGCTGCGCAGATGTTCTTAGCAGCCCTGTGGATCAGAGCCCCAAACTGGAAGGAACGGAAGTGAGCAGAGTAGCATGGGTAAATCTGTTGCTCTGTATTCACACAACAGCATGATGTATAGAAATGTGGGGAAAGGATGTGCCGTGTGCAACAAATGAGGCATCTCATGAACAATATTAAGCTGGAGAAGCCAATACCAAAGAGTTTATGCTCAGTGGTTCCCTTTGTAGAAACTGCAGCATCAAGCAACATTGAGCTGTGCTGGTAGAAGTCAGGGTAGTGGTTTCCTTGGCCAGGGGCTAGACATCAGATGGGTCTCCAGGAGATTTTGTGGTGCCGATAATCTGTTTCTTGATCTGGGTACTGGATACAGGATGTGTTCAATATGTGGGAAAAGTTATCGTAAATTATATACCCATGTGAATTATTCTGAAATTAAAATTTTTAATTTAAAAACATCAGATTGCCTATCAAGCCCATGATGAAAGAGAGACCCTCAGCCTGTTGTGCCTTCCCCAGCAAACACAAGTTCACGGTTATCATGTGGTCCTCTTTGTGGCAATGTTGCCACCAGGCTCTAAGAAGTGCAGTGGTGTCAGGGTGACAGCTGAGGCCCAGGGCTCCACCACGCTCTTGGTGAGCTATAAACACAGCCACCTGCGTCCCAGGATCACCATCGCTGCCTACCTGCCCCTCAAGGTGAGCCAGGGGCCCTGCCCTTCACCACCCACCCTGCCCACTCCTTCCCTCATGTCAATTACTCACTTGCTCTGATAAATGTGTATGAAAACCCAATTGTTCACAATAGCTTTTGGATAACTCCATCTCCTTGTGGTTTTCTGGCTGAAAGCAGGAATTGATATAGAAGGAGCAGAGCCTCCCCCACAGGGGACATTGGTTGCTGACATCCATGTGATCATGTGAGGTCATGAGGGCAGAACCTTCATAACTGGGATTAGTGCCCTTTTACTAGGGACCCCAGAGAGCTAGCTTGTCCCTTCTATCATAGAAGGATGCAGCGACACATTTGCTTTGTTTTGTTTTACTTACAGAATATTTTTGTTTTCTTGTATGGTTTTCCCTTTCCCATATGGTTGAGATCATGCCACAGGTACAGAAGAAAACAGACACCTCTACCCTTAGTGGGTCCATAGGCTGAGCAGGGAAACAGACCCCCAGGTGATTAATGTCCTTGTAGTAAGATGAGCACCAAGTGAAGTGGGGACCAGAGGATGAGCGCTCTGTGTCACAGGGTGGTGCTGGGTGAGAGAGGACACAGAGGCTACCTGGAGGCAGGAGCGCTGAGCCTTAGGGTGTGAATAGGGGCAGCAGGGCAGCCTCTGTGAGGGCCTAGGGACGACAGAGCATGGTGTGCTGGAGGAGGGATGCTGCTAGTCTGAGGGTGGGCCTGGGGCCAGGCTGGGAAGGCCCAAATCCCAGGACAGACTCTAGGCCTGTATTGTGTGGCGGCCTGAGCAACAGAGTAGTTTAATGCTGTCCTTCCCTCACTCTTCCCTGAGGGCAGCTGCTGCACTCCCAGTGCCTTGCACGTGCCTGGGGTATGGTGGGTGCTCAAATAATCCGACTGTGGGTGAGTCTGATCCGGGCTGGGTCTGGCAGTCTCCCTCAAGTGACATGTGGCAGGAAGCAGAGCCATGCACTGTGCCACCCCAGACAGTGAGGGCTGTCCTTGTCCTCTTGGGAGCCAGCTGTGAGGACTTTTCCATGGGACCCTCCCCCACGGCTCAGGCTAGCCAGTGGCTTTCCCATTTGCCCAGCCCTCTCCACTCCCCCAGTGCAGTGTCTGCCACATGCTCCAAAGCTGGCCATCTGCTGTGAGGTCCTGATGGTCGGGGGTGTGTGTGAGTCACCCACCCTGTGGGGCCTGGCAGGGTGGGGTGGGGCTGGTGTCTGAGCAGGACTGTTGCTCACCCAGCCTCTTTCTGGAGTGTAGGAGCTGGCAATTCCCTCTGCCTTGGTTGAGGGAGGCCTCAAAGGAGACGTGGCCATTCAGCAGGGCTCAGGAGCACCATGGTTTTATTGGGGTTTGTGTTCTGGACGAATAAGTGGCCAGGACCTCAGCTTCTAGGCCTGCTCTTCCCCAGTGGCAGCCTGCGGGCAGGGATGGTGTTGGCCTGCAGTTGGCCATGGCCTCCTGGATCTGATGGTGTTGGCCTTGCCCCTTCAGTACGACCCTCCTGTGCCCGTGTCGGCCTCCATAGAGCTCATTCTGGTGGAGGACATGAGGGTGAGTCTGGAAGAGGTGACCATCTACAAACACCCTGGCATCCAGGTACGGCCCTTGCCCTGCCACGGCCCTGCTGGGGTGAGACCCATTGGGGGACCCTCACCCTCCGACACGCAGCCAACCCCTCCCTGCCGCTCCCTCTTGCAGGCGGAGCTGCCCGTCAGAGAAGGCTCAGGATACTTCTTCCTCAACACGATCGCAGCTGGTGTCATCAAGATGGCCTCCCAGGAGGCCAAGGGGGTCGCCATGGTGAGTAGGCTTTAGTTCCTCATCCGGGCCACTGTGTGGTTAGTGGATTGACTATTCAAAAAGCTGGCACTTAGTCACACCAGCTAGAACCAGCAGGGTCTTTAGATTGTCTGCTTCATTCAGCTACTTTAGTCGTCGCCGTGCTGCCTCCGTAGGTTTCACTCCACATCCCCACTCTACTCGCGTTATGACTTACCTAATGGTTTCCTTTCAATCCATCTTTTAATTAAGACTAAAACATCATTTCATAGGCAGCACTGTAACAACCATGACGAAAATCATTTTTAGAGGATGCATCAGCTTTTTCTATTAAGATTTTTCCCGTGTTTCTTTCTTGACCCTCTCCCTATCCTTGCAAGTACTGACTTAGCTATGCCTGTGTTGGGGGAGGATTTAGCATTCTGCCTTTTTTCATTACGTTATCCTAAGATTTTATATTTTTCCCTGTTGCAATATAGTTTAGGCAATCATTTTATGCAGCCATTTGTACTTTAGCTTTTCTCTTTTTGTGGAGCATGTGGACTGTTTAAAACATTTTGTTTTTTTAAAAAATATAGCAAAGCATAGAATAAAAAGAGCAAAAACAAACAAACGCCAGTGTCCTGCATGTCCACACATCTGCACGATGGATTACTGGGCAGTCATGAACTCGCTTGTAAAGGCAGCGCTTGCCACTGAGTTTGTAGTAAACCCACTCCCGTAAGCCATGAATACCAAGGCTCAGCACTGACATGCACCCGTGTGATAGGGACCAGGCTGAAGGACAACCTGAGGGAAAGATTCTATGCTGTAGAGCAAAGTGCACAGAAGTGCTTGATGAATTTTCTATATGAAAACACCACGTGTAACCACAGCCTAGGTCAAAATATTGAACATTTTCAGCACCCTAGAAGATTCTACCATGTTTCCTGACAACCGCCCCGCACCCAAAAGTAACGATGATGCTGATTTCCACCCTCATGGCTTAGCTGTGCCTGTTCCTGAACTCTGTGTCAGTGGCGCAGCACAACAGGTACCATCTTGCATCTTTTCTGTGTGTGAGACTCAACCACATTGGCACATGCAGCTGCAGTTTGTTCTATTTCATCCCTGCGCAGAGTTCCATTACTTGCAAATGTTACCACTTATGTTTCCATTCCTTTGCTTTGGTCAGTACAAAATGTGTCATTTTGTGGGGATGTGCACTTTCTGAAACAAATAGGCCTCATTTATGTAGAGCAGTTATAGGTTCACAGCAAAGATGAGCTGTGTGAATGTCCAGAGCTCCCACATCCCCCTCCCGCTGCAAACACACAGCCTCCCCCACCGCCCACATCTCCCACCAGAGAGGTGCATTTGTTCCACTCAATGAACCTGCACTGACACATCACTGTCAGCCAAACTGACTCTTGTATCATTAGGGAATGCTCCTGCTAAATCCCTGATAACTTTTGCTCTGAACTCTGCTGTGATCCTTGCTTTCTTTTAATTAGTGTTAGTGTGATGTATTCTTCTCCATCCATTTACTTTTCATGTGATGTGTCTTTGTATTTAAAGTGGGTTTCTCATAGAAAACCTGCAGGCTGATATTGATTTTTGATGCACTCTGACAATCTTCATCCTATATTTTAACCATTGACATTTAAAGTAATCATCGATAGAGTTGGATTAATATCTGCTACATTTGTTACTGTTTTCTATTCGTTGCTGTGGTTCTTTGTTCTTCTTTCTGAATTCCCTTCCTTTTCTGCCTTTTGAAGTTTTAATTAATCATTTTATGTGATTCCATTTTTTTCTCCTTTCTTAAGATACTTCTTTTTTAAACTTTTTTGTTAATTGTTGCCCTAGAGTTTGCAACTAATCTGAGTCAACATTCAAATAACACTGTACCGTTGATGGGTGGTACAAGTACTTTATAATAAAAAAAAATTTCTATTTCTTTCTTCCTCTGCCTTGTATCATTGTTGTCATTCATTTCATATAGACATAAGCATACAGGCACACACGCACACACACACACACACACACACACACAAACATCTACTTACAGTGAATGCATGTTGCTACTCTTATCTTGAAGAAACTTATCTGTCAGATCAATTAAGAATAAGAAAAATAAATGCTTTTATTTTTCCTTTAATTATTTCTTCTCCAGTGTACTTTTTATGTAGATCCCAGTCTCTGCCCTATCTCATGTTCCTTCTCTCTGAAGAATTTTCTATTAACATTTCTTGCTAGGCAGGTCTACTGGCAATAAATTCCCTCGATTTTTATTTGTTTGAGAAAGTCTTTATTTCTACTTCACTTTTTAGGAATAGTTGTGCAGAGACAGAGTTCCATATTGGTGGCTAATTTCTCTCAACACATCCAATATTTCACTCTACTCGCTTCTTCCTTGCATGGTTTCTGAGAAGAACCTGGCATAATTCTTATCCTTGTTCCAGTATAGATAAGGGTTTCCACCTCCCACCTCCCACCCCCCTGGCTTCTTTCAAGATATTTTTCTTTATCTTTCATTTTCTTTTTTTTTGTTTTTTTTTTTTTTTTTTTTTTTTGAGACAGAGTCTTACTCTGTCACCCAGGCTAGAGTGCTGTGGTGTCAGCCTAGCTCACGGCAACCTCCAACTCCTGGGCTCAAGCAATCCTCCTGCCTCAGCCTCCCAAGTAGCTAGGACTACAGGAGCGAGCCACCACGCTCGGCTAATTTTTTTCTATTTTTAGTAGAGACAGGGTCTTGCTCTTGGCTCAGGCTGGTCTCGAACTCCTGAGCTGAAGTGATCCTCCTACCTCAGCCTCCCAGAGTGCTAGTGTTACAGATGTGAGCCACCATGCCCAGCCTTCATGTTTGATTTTCTGCATTTTGAATATGATATGCCTGGGGGTGTCCCTGTGTGTGTGTGTCATTTTTGTTTTTGTTTTTACATTTTTCCTGCTGGGTGTTCTCTGAGCTTCCTGGATCTCTGGTTTGGTGCCTGACATTAATTTTGTAAATTCTCAGTCATTATTGCTTCCAGCATTTCTTCCGTTCCTTTCTTTCTTCTCATTCTTGTATTCCCATTATATGTATGTTACAGTTTTCGTAGATGACCCACAGTTCTTGGATTTTCTGTTCTATTTTTTTCAATCAATCCTCTTCCATCTCAGTTTTGGAAGTTTCTGCTGGTGTATCCTCAAGCCCAGAGATTCTTTCCTCACCTATGTCCAGTCCAGGAATGAGCCCAAAAGGCATCCTTCATTTCTGTTACTCTGTTTCTGATCTCTAGCATTTCTTTTTTATTCTTTCTTAGAAGTTCCATCTTTCTTCCATTACACAGCTGCTCTTACATGCTGTTGGCCTTTTTCAATAGACCCCTTAGCATATTTATCATAGTAGCTTTAAATTTCCAACATTCCTGCCATATCTCAATCTGGATCTGATACTTGATCTATCATTTGAAGTTGTGATTTTATTTTATTTTACTTTTGCCTTTTATGATGCCTTATAATTTTGGTTGAAAGCCAGAGAAGACGTCCTGGGTAAAAGGAACTCCAGTAAATGGGCCTTTAGCAGTGTGACCACATGGTGTTGGGGGAGGGGAGGCATTCTGTAGTTCCACAGTAGGTCTCAGTCTCCTGGGGAACCTGTGACCCTGAGCTGTGACCTTCCCATGTGCCTCTCAGTCTCCTTCCCCAACCCTTCGGTCGAACAGGATGGAAAGAGTGGGCTGGAGTTGGGACTTTCTCTTCCCCTAGGACATTCAGGCTCTGACAAAGCCCAGTGGGTCGGGCCCTCCTTAAATAGTTTCTCAGGAGGGGCCTTCTTAAGAAGGACAGAGTGCTCTCGCTTATTTCCCTTCCCCCTGTGAGAGGCACCAGGGGGACTTTTCTCCAATAGTTCCTGTAAGAACCTGGCAGGGCTCCTAGAGGTAAACTCACAAAAGAGTGGGTTCCCCTCTGGCTGGGCCTCCTTGGAGTGTGTAACTCTCAGACTTGTCCACACGGCGCCTCCAGCAATGTGTCAGCTGCAGGTTAGGTTCTCCTGACCTGGTCCTGGTTCCTGGGGAGCTTTCTGCTCTTTGGTCTGTTCTGGTAAGTTGTGATCTCTGTATTTGCCTGTCTGTCTGTCTCCAATTTTGGGGGCAACATTTTGCCCTGTCACCTCACTTCTTTGCAAGGTTTAAGAACAGTTGTTGGTTTTTGTTTGTTCAGCTTTTGACTTGTCCTTGGGCCAGAGTGATGACTCCCAAGCTCCTTGGACTGGACACTGCGATATGTACTTATTTTGTTACCTAAGGATGAGACTGTGGGACCATGAGGTGTATGTATATTTTTACGGTACTGCCAAGGTATTTTCCAAAGTAGTTGTGCCACTTCCCATTCAGTAGTGTGTCAGAGTTCCACTTCCTCCACATCCTCACTGGCTCCTGGAACTGCTAGATTTTAATTTGAGCCATTCTGTTGTGTTGTGGTGGTGTCTCATTGTGTGTCTGACTAACGAGGTTGAGCACATTTTCATTCCATGTCGTATTTAACTTCTCTTTAAGTCGCTTCACTCCTGACTTACTTACCTGGGACTCTTCTTGCTTTCTGAGGTTAGGTCTATTGGTATTTGGCTGACATTTCCCCTTTACCTTATGCCTGCTGCTCTTTGCCTGCTCTTCCCACTGAATCCTGCCCCAGCTTCTGGGGAACTCAAGCCTCCTTGTGCTCCAACAACCTGGGAGAGTAATTAAGAAAGTACCAAATTCCAACATTCTCTTCTTATAATTAACTCACACCCTCTAACCTCCTGGGAAAGCTCCTTGGATTCCCATGTGAATAGACCTTTAGGAGCCCAGCTGGGTCTCTTGATGAGCCTGATTATGCCCAGGGCTGATGCTGAGTTCAGCACCATCTCAAGCTAGGGCTCTGCTATGCTTTGCTAAATCAAGGCACAAAGAATTTCAAATTGTGATTCCGTGGATTTTTATTAAACAGAAAGTACTAGAGATAGAAACTAACTCCTCTTTGTCATGGCTATAGGTTTCTTCTAAAATGCAGTCAGAATTTGTACTTCACAAATATCCCAAACCAAAATGTAACTACTGAATGACTGTCATCAACACCTGACATGGAGGGCTGGGTATTGTGAAGCCACAGGCTTGATTAAGGGCTTTAGATAATTGAAGTTGTCATGTACCTTTGCGGTAATAAAAATCTATATCTTAACTCCAACAGAAACACTCATCTCTACAGAAAGTCATGGAAAATAAACAACCTACTGCTGAAGGATTATTGGGTCAAGGAGGAAGTTAAGATGGAAATCAAAACGTTCTTTGAACTAAATGAAAAAGGGGACATAAGTCATCAAAATCTGTGGGACACAGCTAAAGCAGTCCTGAGAGGAAAACTTATAGTGATAAATTCCTACATCCAAAAAGCAGAAGGATCACCAATCACCAATCTAATGAATCATCTCAAAGAACTGGAAAAGGATGAGCAAACCAATCCCAAGCCCAGTAGAAGAAAAGAAATAACAAATAAAAGTAAGTGTGTCTGCAGGAGCATGAGTGGACCTGGAAGGTCCTCTGAAACCATGTCACAGTGAAGGAACCAGAACCTCTTACAGCAGAGGGAGAAGAGGTTCCAAAGTCCTGACTTCAAGTCCCAGGTCTGCTACCTCCTGGCTGGGTCTCCCTGAGGATATCACTCATAGTCTCTGAGCCAGATTCTTCAACAAGAAAAGCGCAGATTAGGAACAACCACAGAAACCATCTCAGGGCTGCTGTGGGGCTACCTGAGGCAGAGGATGTGAGGTACTTGACTCACAGAGAATGCCATTTGGCCTGGGGACCCAGAGAGTGAAGCTAGGTCTCCTCTGTGGTCAACTAGCTGGCCCTATGGTCAACTCCCAACTCAGATCATGCAGCTATGAGGTGGACTTTCAAGAAGATAGTGAGCTCCCTATCATCAGAGGTATTCAAACCAGATTTAGATCTGTACCCTCCAAACCAGGAGCCACCAGGCATGTGAGTGCTTGGAATGTCTCTAAGTCTGAACTGCAACATGCTATAAGTGTAAAACTAATGCCAGATTTCAAAGATTTATTACACAAAAAATGTAAAATATCTCAGTATTTTATATTGATTACATATTGAAATGATACTATTTGGGATAAATTAGAATAAATAGAATATCTTATTAATTTTTACCTTTTCGATGTGGCAACTAGGAAATGTTATATTACGTGTGTGGCTTATATTATATGATATTTCAATTGGACAGCGCTGGTCAGAACTCTGGGTGCTCAAAGTGTGGTTCCTGGAGTGGCAGCATCTGCATCACCTGGGAACTGATTAGAAATGCAGAATCTCAGGTGCCACCCCAGCCCCACACACGAAATTGGAAGCTGCATTTCCACACACTCCCCACGGGATTCATGTACACACTAAAATTTGAGAAACCCAGCAGAGACCTTGGCTAGAGGTCTCAGAGGGGTTCCCATCTTCAGGCAGAGTGGGTGGGAACATTTGGCTTGATGCCCGCCCCATATCATGTGACCAGTCCTCCCTCCTGAGAGATGGCCTGGGTGGGGCTCCCAGGCCAGGCCAGCAAAGGCACTGTTGCTGGAAACTGTGATGGTTTTGGGATGGACACACCACCAAAAGTCAAGCCCCATTAGCTGATCCAATCAGAGTGAACCTCAGGACTTTTGCACATGCTGCTGGGGAAAGGCCAAGGCTCTTTCTGGGGGGATTTGAACCTGGAAGTAGCCCTGGACCTGCAACGACCATCCTGCTGCCCCGAGAGGTGGCCCTGGTGTTGCTAGAAGCCAACACTGCCTCTAGTCCAGACCATCCTCTGGCTTCCCAGTTCCTGAGGCCTCCATATAGTCCCCTTTTCACCTAACATGCCTTGAACTGGGTGTCAGTTTCTAGCACCCAAGGGGGCCCTGCCCACTGCATGCCCATGGTCTACTCAGATCTATGCAGGACAACCCGAACACTCAGGGTAGAAGGGGCTACCAAGCACAGGCGGAGCTGGGGACCTGGCTGGAGGGTGAGACAGGGGTTGAGGGCGAGCCTTTGGGTCTCAGCATGGGGTGGAGAGCACTTCCTCCTCAATCCCAGAGCCTTAGCTGATCTCACAGGTGCTCTGACTAAAAGACTACATTTCCCAGAATTCCCTGCAGCTATATATGGCCATGTGACTAAGCTCTGGCCAATGAGATATAAACAGAAGTGTGGGGTGGAGCTTCTGGGAATCTCTTCAAAGACAGGTGGTGGGTCCTGTTGGTCAAAGTCAGGACTTGAGGGCCAGAGCTCCAGAAGCCAAAGACCATAGCCCTGATCCTCACCCCAAGAGGCAGTTCTTGTTAGCAGGTCATTCCCGGGAAGAGGCAACTCACAGGGGTCAGAGCACTGGTGAGGAGCCTGTGACCCTAAATGTGAGGCTTGCTGCTTGTAAAGGTGCCCTGGAGCAGGAAACCAAAGCTCGGAGGGAAGTGACTTCACAGACTGATGGGGTCTCTACTTGACTCCTCTCCCTCTGGTTCCACGGCCACTACCCTAAAAGCCCAGGCCAGGATGATTCCTTCCTGCTGGCCTGTGGGTCATCAGCTTCCCTTCATCCTGGCCGCTCGCTTCTGAAACAGCTCTCCATGGCCAGCACTGAGGCCCAAGCCACTGTCACCTCCTGCCTACAAGACCCAACCAGACACCTGGCTCCCACACTTGCCCCTCTGCAGTTCATTCTCTTCCCAGCAGCTGGAGCGATGCTGCTAAATCCTAATTTGGATGCTGTCACCCTCTTACTCTCTCCCTTCCAGGGGCTCCCCATTCATATCTCCTGACCTGGCCCAACAGATGCTGCACTGTCCAGCCCTGGCTTCCAGAGACTTCCTTTCCCCCCAACCCCACTGTACTCCAGCCACACTGCCTCCTCGCTGTTCCTCAAGCCGCCCACTTAGCACATTGCTGCCTCAGGGCCTTCGCACTTACTGTTCCCTTTGCCTGACCTGCTCTTCCACCAGACATGCCCAGCGCTCACCTCCCTCACAAATCCAGAGGCCTTTCCTGGCCACACATGCTGGAACAGCAGCCTCTAGCCACAATGGGCACCCAATAACTATTTGGTGAATGCAGGGATGAATCAATGAATGACGTCATGAATGAATGAATTTGTACGCAACCTTTAATGAATCTTCCAGAATTTCTATTATGTGGAATCACATGATGCTGCCATTTTTGTGGCTCAAAAATCATTGCATAGCAGTAATTTCACAGGTTCGACCTATCCTCTGGCAGTCATGCCCATGCTCAGAATCCTCCATCAGCTTCCCCCACCTAGAAATTCAAACTCCTTAGGCTGACCCCACACACTTCCTGGCTCAAACGCCCATTCCTTTCCCGGGCCTGCAGATGGGTTGCCCTGGCATCACTATCTCATGGGTTTTCTTGGGCTCCTCTCTTTGCTGGAATCCCCCACAGCCACCTCCGCATGCCCAAGCCCAGTAGAATGTCTCCTGCCACTGGCCTCTGCTCCTCCCTGGTGAAAACTGGAAGTGTTCCTCCTCTTCAGCCTCAGTTCTGCAAAGATGGCCAGCTGGAGGGGGGCTGCTCGACAGCAGGGGCTCTTTGTTCAGGTCCTGGTGCCCACAGCCCTCCTGCTGCACCCCTGCAGGCAGTATTCTCACACCAGCCAATGCATGGGCTACTCTGAGACTGCAAGTTGTGCTGGAACAAACTCAGTCCTGGGAGACCCTGGAACACAGATTTATTGAATCTGGGCACGTCCCTTCTGAGCCTCGTTTTCCTCATCTGTAACATCTCATATATCAGCAAAGCTACGAGCTTAAACTAATTCCAGAGTCTAGGCCTGGGTCCCAGGAATGCTCTGTGTGTGTGTGTGTGTGTGTGTGTGTGCGTGTGTGTGAGACAGAGAGATATTTTAGCAGGAGAGAACAGAAAAACCACAGGTGACAAGCCAAGCCAAGAGAGGCTCATAGGACTGAGATTTTAGTGTCCTAAACCAGAATGCCAGTGATGATGGCATCTCGCTGCAGGAACTGGCCAGTCCCATCCTCTCTCTGGGCCTCAGTTTTCCACCTGACAGGTGAGCCATGGGGTGGGAAGGGGTGGCAAGAGGTGTGAGGCAAACTCTGCACAGCACAGATGCTGGACAAGGACAGAGCAGAAGACTCAGGCTCAGGCCACCTTAGCAGCACAGGGAGGCTGGGGAAGAGTCTGTGCTGGGCGCCCAGTGCTGACTTATATCTTTTGGGGTGGAACTAAGCCTTTGGACACTTTGCAGGGCTTCGTTAGCCCTGGCTTGGGGTCTAAGAATGTGGCTCCCATGGGTGAGCGAGGCACAGGAAGGCAGGGCCTGGTGCCAGATGTCAGCCATTTGCCCCCGAGATCTGCTCACCACCCTTCTCCAGCCTTCTGTGTGTCCGGGGAGGTGGCCTGTATGGCTGTGTCACTGGATTCCCTTACCCTCTGGCTTCTGTTAGGTCTGGACAGTGGGGAGCCCTAGCAGGATATGGAGTGAGGGGGAGAGATGATAGGGTACTTAGTCTCCCGCTCCCTCCCTCATGGTCACCCTGGGCTGGCTGCATGCCTGGACCACAGGTGATAGCTCCTGTCAGGGGTCCTCTCCACACAGCTCTCTCTAGAAACCATCCCCTCTTCCCACGCCCTTCAGGACTGGGGGTGGTAGTGAAGGAGTCCCTGCTTTTGCTTGCAGTGGGGAGCTGCACTATCCTTTGAGGTTTCCTTGCTCCTGCCCACACCTGTTTAAAGTGCCCCTTTATTAAGCCCTCTTCAAATGACAGGGTTGCCCCCAGGGAGGATGCTGGCTGCTCCAGTCCCCGAGAACCGCAGGCCAGGGAAATTGGAAAGGGACCCTGGAGCGGGGCAGAGGGGCCCCGACTCGAACTTTGTCCAGAGTCTGACTCGATCTTCTCACCCTTGATTTCTCTATGGGACAAGTGTGGCCTTCTCCCTCCAGAATACCCAGGTTATATTTCTGGTTCAGGCGAAGGGCAGGGAGAGGGGAGGAAGCCCAGCCAGGCCTGGGAGATTTGTCTCCCGAGAGGGGGACCCACCTGGGCTTTGCGGGTCACAGCACTGGACACCAGAGCAGGGGCTGCAGACTCGAGCACCCGCGGGGGTCATACAGGTGAGACTGGGGACCGCTTGTGGGTCTAGAAGAGACAGCCTCACCTGGCTCCGGCCCTCACTGTCCTGCTAGCATGTGGCCCAGAGAGGCAGCCCTCCCCAGAGGAGCCAGAGAGCCCAACTTTTGCATGAAATCTCTTAGTTTCTAAATACTGGGATTGGTTCAAAGAGTAAATTCTTTTTAATATAGATTTAGGGGCACAAGTCCACTGTCGTTACATGGATGTGCTGTCCAGGGCGGAGTCTGGGCTGTTAGTGTGGCCATCGCCCAAACAGCGTGCGCTGTACCCATTAAGTAATTTCTCACCTCTCACCCCCCACCCTCCTGCCCTTGCGAGTCTCCAGTGTCTATGGTCCCACGCTCTGTGTCCCGATGTACCCATTATTTAGCTCCCTCTTATACCTGAGAACATGCAGCATTTGATTTTCTGTTTCTGAATTACGAGTTATTTCACTTAAGATAATGGCCTCCAGTTCCATCCGTGTTGCTGCAAAAGACAGGATTTCATTCCTTTTTCTGGCTGAGTAGTACTCCGTGGCGTACACGCACCACGTTCCCTTCACCGATCTTCCGTTGATGGGCAATGAGGTTGACGCCGAATCTTTGCCACTGTGACTAGTGCTGTGATAAACAGACGATGCAGGTATCGTTTTGATACAATGATTTCTTCTCCTTTTGGTAGATACCCAGTGGTGGGATGGCTGGATCCGAATAGTTGTTCCATTTTTAGTTCTTTGAGAAATCTCCTTACTTGAACAGTAAAGAAGCACCAGGACATAAGGGGCTCGTCTGCCCGTGGTCAGGCCCCACGCCGCGCAGCTCCCCTTCTGTGACCAGGGCCCCGTCCCTGAAAGGCGGAGCAGCAGCATCGTCCCGAGCACCCTCCGCCCTCACCTGGGCCCCACCACCCGCAGGGCAGTGTGCCCCGTGGGCTCAGGTGCCCCCCAGCCCCACCTGTCCCCTGAACTGTCTTCGGTGATGAAGGTCCCACTAGGACCAAGAGCCAGCTGCACAGAAAGGGGACACCCCCTCAGGGACATACGGCAAACCTCACAGAGCGGGAAGGAGGCCTGGGAACCAAGCACCTGACCTCGGGCTTCCTGAACAATCAGGCTCACTGTTCCTCAGAACCTTACAGGTCCCACCCTGTCACAGGTCAGACGGAGAAACTGAGGCACAGAGTGAGGCCAGGGCTGGCTGTGAACCTGAGCAGGCCTCTGAACTCCGTGCCTCAGTTTCCCTCCTTGCTCCAGGGTCTCCGGCCCTGTAGTTTCGGACTGGGAGATGGAGCATCTTCCATCACCAGGGGGCTCTGGGAGGGTGGGCTCTGGGTCTTCTCGACTCCGGGCAGGCGAGGAGCTCGGGCCCGGGGCCTAGCCTGCCTGCTCCTTCAGCTTCTTGTCCGTGATGCCGTCTTTGGACACGAGCTTGTTGAACACCAGGATCCCGATCACCATGTTCACCTGCCGGGCAGAGAGGTGGGCTGTGGGGGCCGGGAGACCACCCGCGTGCACGGCCAACTGCAGCCACAGCGACGGCGGCCCCCATCCCACCAAGGGTCACCTCCAGTGCCTCCCATCAGGTGAGGACCCTCAGGTGACCCCCGACCCAGGTGCCTCTCCATGCACCACCCCGCACCATCAGCACCTCTGCTCTGCCCCTCACGTCCCTCCAATGCCAGGGAGCTCGGCAACCCCCAGGGCTGAAGATGCCCTCCCCGGCAGGTAGCTGTTTCGGGGGTGCCCTGCATGCTGGCCCAGCCAGGGTGCATTCCTCCCGCACTCTGCTCTGTGCAGGCCACCCCTCGCTCTGATGGCTTCCTCACCTCCCCTGACACTCCCATGGCACCACTGCCGCCTGCCCAGCCAGGCACCTGCACCCAGAAGGTTCTTCTTGTTGTCTAAGGTAAGTCTCTCGTGTTGCTGCCCAAGCTCCCACCAAGATAAGAACTGTTTCCACAGCATCCCTGCGAGCTGCCTCCACAGCCTTGGGACCCTGGGGTCTCCCCTCTCTTCTGGCCTTCTCTGCTGGGATGGGGGCAGAGTCCCAGCTCACTCCCCACCCACCCCAATCTCATTGCCAGAGGGTCCCCGAAGGCCCTCCCTTCAGGCTCCCACTCTGCAGAAAGAAGCAGCTAACTCGGAGGTGTAAGGACAGACCCCCCTCGGGCCCATGTTCCTGCAGCGGGAGGGTGGGGGACCCTGGGACTCGGTGGGACCCTGGACCAGGGACCCCACACCCTGCAGCCCTATAGCTGCCTGAGCGCGTGAGTCCACACACAGGGCCCTGAAGGGAAAGTTCCCAGACTCCGACACCAAAGGTTCAGCCAGTCTGACGGGTGGTGTCTTCCCTGGGCAGCCTGATTTTCTGACGTGGCGGGGCAGGAAGGGGGACGGGCACCCTGCCTGCAGCAGGCCCTGCTCAGCCCCAAGTCCAGGGCTCGGGCTGCACCGTGTCAGCGTCAAGCCCTGCCCTCCTGATGTGCCCTGGGAGGGGACGTGTGGGGCTGGGGACTCCTGCCTCAGGTCCTCCTTCCCCAGTCCGCAGGCGCTGAGGCCAGGCCCTGGAGGTGCTGACAGGCCTGCCGGACTCCCCCACTCTGCCTGGGCGCCTTCAAGGAATGCCAGCGGCTGGGGCACTGGGGAGGGGCCGGGGCTGCCCAGGGATGCAGCCCCACCACCTCCACCACCCTGCCTCCGGCTCCTCCAACTTGTCCCCTGCAGGGTCAGCCCCCACCCCTCCCCCCGCCCCTGTTCCTCTGCCCCGTCCAGCCTGTGCCCCGCCCTCCACTAGGAGGTGGTGCAGCCCTGTGGAGAGAGCACTTAGCGGCAGGAATCTGTGGACGTGGACACCCTCTCCTGGGGGCGGCAGGGGAAGGGCGGGTGAGGGCGGCTCTAGAACCCTGACGCTCCACCAAGGGGCAGAGGCTGGCCCAGCTGGTCTCATGGCTGGATGTAGTGGAGGCCAGTGACCTCAGACAGGTCCCCCAAGCTCCTCTGTGACCCATGGACAATAACCCTGTGTGCAACTGCCACGGCCTGGCACTCCTCATCACAGAAACGTGGGGAACCAGTGGGAAGGAGAGTCCAAAGTCCAAGAAGGAAAGGTCCTCACTGCCAGGCAGTGGGCAGCACAGCTCAGCAGTGGGCGCGTACGGTTCCTCCTGCACACTCCCCATGACTTCCGTCACCCATCCATCCAGCTGTCCCCACCCCTCCCCTGCCACGCACTCGCCAAACCCACACAGATCTCCTGGCAGGTGGCGGTCGGTGCCTGATAGTCAGGTGAGCTCATGCTCACAGCTATGAAAGGTGCTACCCTGGCCCGACCCCTGTACTCCAAACACCCTGAGGGCAGGTCGGAGAGGGGCTGTGGGTGCCACCCACACCTTGGCTATCAGGGCGACCCTGAAAGGGCAGAAGGTCCACTCCAAGGCCTGGCTCAGGGGCAGGTGAGAGCACCAAGGCTCTGGGAGGCGAGGGGCCTGGGACAGTGGGGAGGGGTCCGCGTGGGTCAGTACCAGCATGACAGCAGCTGCCGGTCCCGTGAAGGCATAGAGCAGTCCCCGCTCCAGGGAGAGCCAACAGCTGGGGAGGGACATGCCATCAGTGCCACCCCCACACAGAGAGGGCACTCTCAGCAGCAGGGGGAACAGGCTGTCAGTGCCACCCCTACACAGAGAGGGCACTGCCACCCCCAGAGAGGGCACTGCCAGCAGCTGGGAGGGGACAGGCTGTCAGTGCCACCCCCACACAGAGAGGGCACAGCCAGCTTCTCAGGAGGGAAGGAGATAAGCTGGGAAGCAGTAAAAAAAGCCAACACTTATTAAGCACCTCCTGTGTGCAGGGCAGTTCACATATATTCTTTAGCTTTAGAACCCTCGGGAGCCCCCAGGCAGCCATCGTCGCCCCATCTCGCAGATGGGGACAGGCCCAGAGCAGAGTATGCACCTACTTAGAGCCACACAGCAGGAGGACCGGGCTGGCAAGATGAAGGTGGCTGGACCATCCCTCCTTCCCCAGGCTTCTTCCTGGGGCCTTGGGCACACCCTCCTTCCTGACATGATGTCGATGCCGGGCTGGCTCCCCGGCCCGCTCACCTTAGGCCTGTGATCTCAGCAGCTGGCCCTGTGCTCCCACATCTGGCCTGGCCCCTCCCCACACCCAGGCACCAGCCCCACACTCCTCACTTCTCGGGACCCCGCCCACGGTGCCCACAGGGACTTCAAACCCAGTGAGGGCCGCTCAGCTTTCCCTCTGCCCTGAGAAGTCTGCTCTATGTTGTCTGTCAAACAAACTCCTCTCTACCCTTCAGAACCCCACTTCAATGTCCCCATCCCCTCTTGATTCACCCCTTCCTCCAGCAGGTGGGATGTCCCCTCCTCTCATCTCTGGGGATGGTGTTCAGATTCCCCTCCTGGTACCCACCCCCTGGGTCCTCATCCACGCCTAATCCCCAGCACTTCCCAGGGAGGGAGGCACTCCAGGGCCCTGCTGCATGCTGTCCCCAGGGGCCCCACTCAGCCGGCACAGTCACCTCCTCCTGACTCACCTCCCACCATTACCTCCCCACAGCTGCGGCCCCTCCTGGCTTCAGTTCCCTGCTGCCCTCACCCGGTCCTCCTGTCCCATTCTGCATCCCAGACCCTCTCTCCCCACCTCTGGAACCCACACTGCCTCTAGGATGACCCTGAACCTCCTGGCTTGGCATGTAAGGCCCCCAGGACCTGGCCTCAATGACTCCATCTGTGAAACGGGCCCACTGTGGAGCGGCACCCACGGTGCCTAAGCTCTCACCCTCATGCAGTCCTCCCTCTCACCAGCACTGTGCACAGGCAGGCTCCCCACTGAGCAGACAGGGAAATTGAGGCTCAGATGGGTAATGGGCCTGTCCAAGGCCAGCTGACTAGGAGGTGGGAGGTTCTGACAGCCCCAACCCTACTGCTCTCAATCCCACTGCCCACCATGCTGCCAGGGAGGAGCTGGCTGGCTGAAAGGAAGGGCTCAGCCGCCAGGCCCCAGGGTCCCACCCTCCTGAGCCTCTGCCAGCTGGTGCCTGGCCAGCCCTTACCCCCCGGGCGGTGGAAGGCTCTGGGAAGTTGTGTGGGCACTCACCACACCCCACCGTGCTGACTCACTAGTTCATGGTGCTGTACCCTTTGGCCTTGGTGAATCCTAACTGCTTGGATGGTGCTTGCCCACACTGAGGGCAGGTCTCCTCTCTCAGTCCACCAACTCACACGTTAATCTCTTCTGGAAACACCCTCACAGGCACACAGAACAATTCTTCACCTGCCATCTAGGCATCCCTCAATCCAGTCAAGTTGACACCTAAAATTAATCATGACAAGTCCACCCCTTGTCAACCTGGCACCCATGAGCATCTCCTTAAACCATACTTAATCTCCAAATAAAGACAATAACAAGGTCATAATTCTACTAACATGATACAACTATCCTGCATACAATCGAAAATGCATTAATCCCATCCTCAGAACAGGAGATAAAGCTCTTGAGTGATGTTTACTCTTCTCCTGATATCCCATAATTTAAATACGGTGATGAAAAATTAAAACACTTAAATATTGATATAAAGTCAGTAGATCTTATGAGATAAAGGAATAAGAGAGGAAAGAAAAAAATTTGCCCAAGATATGCATATATATGCACAAAAGTATCTTTTTTTTTTCTGAGACAGAGTCTCACTCTTTTGCCCGGGCTAGAGTGAGTGCCGTGGCGTCAGCCTAGCTCACAGCAACCTCAGACTCCTGGGCTCAAGTGATCCTACTGCCTCAGCCTCCCAAGTAGCTGGGACTGCAGGCATGCGCCACCATGCCCGGCTAATTTTTTCTACATATTTTTAGTTGTCCAATTAATTTCTTTCTAATTTTAGTAGAGACAGGGTCTCGCTCTTGCTCAGGCTAGTTTCGAACTCCTGAGCTCAAACAATCCGCCTGCCTCGGCCTCCCAGAGAGCTAGGATTACAGGCGTGAGCCACCGCGCCCGGCCTGCACAAAAGTATCTTAACAAAAGATATTCCCTTTGCCTTCAGCAAGTACGTCAGCTGGTCGTGGTTCTGTACCTGGCAGTGTGACCGAAACCTTCATTCCTGAAGGGTCTGCGCCATTTGTCGTCCTTCCTCGATTGGGTTGCTGTAGCTTACTATTGACCTTAAAGCACAGGGCATGGTAATAGTAAGAAATGCCCTCAGGCAGCAGTTCCCAGCCTTTTTGGCATCGGCAATAGGTTTCACGGAAGACAATTTTTCCACAGACAAGAGGGGAGGCAGGGGAACAGAGGAACAGTGGAGCTCTGCAGCCCAGTCACTGACAGGCCGTGACCAGTACTAGGGGTTGGGGACCACAGCCCTAAAGGATCTCCTGTATTGCAGACATGCTCTTCCTTAGCTCCACTGTGGAGTACTATTCCAATTTCACCTTGGTAGTCAGGATCGGTCAGCCAGCCAGCACGGTAACTCCCTTCTTAGCCTGTTGACTCAGAGGGCGGAGGAGCTCAAAGTGGCGGGGCAGCAGTCTTAATTATTGTTTTATTAGGTTGGTGCAAAAGTAATTGTGGTTTTAGCATTATTGAAATTCGCCATTTGATATTGGAATAATCAATATTGGAATTGGAATAACTGAATTGGAATAAATGTGGTTATGTTATACATCATTTTAATGCACATTTCTCACTTTATTTTTTTTGATAATGACATTACTTGCTGTTGATTTTATATTTATTTTACACCATGGAAATGATGTTAGACAAAAAGCAACTTTGAGCGATTTTCTTATTCGAGTTCAAAATAGGTCATAAAGCAGTGGAGACAACTGGCAACATCAACAATACATTTGTCCCAGGAACTGCTAACGAATGTATAGGGCAGTGGTGGTTCAAGAAGTTTTGCAAAGGAGACGAGAGCCTTGAAGATGAGGAGTGTAGCCTTGAAGATGAGCGGCACAGTGGCTGGCCATTGGAAGTTGACAACGCCCAATTGAGAGCAATCATCGAAGCTAATCCTCTCACAACTACAGAAGAAGTTGCCGAGGAACTCAACGTTGACCTTTCTATGGTCGTTCGGCATTTGAAGCAAATTGGAAAGGTGAAAAAGCTCAATAAGTGGGTGCCTCATGAGCTGACCAAAAATCAAAAAAAATTGTCATTTTGAATTGTCATCTTCTCTTCTCGTACACAACAACAACAAACCATTTCTTGATTGGACTGTGACATGCGACGAAAAGTGGATTTCATACGACAACCTGCGATGGCCAGCTCAGTGGCTGGACTGAGAAGAAGCTCCAAAGCACTTCCCAAAACCAAACTTGCACCAGAAGAGGTCATGGTTACTGTTTGGTGGTCTGCTGCAGGTCTGATCCACTACAGATCTCTGAATCCTGACAAAACCATTCCATCTGAGAAGTATGCTCAGCTAATTGATGAGATGCACCGAAAACTGCAATGCCTGCAGCCGGTATTGGTCAACAGAAAAGGCCCAATTCTCCATAACAACGCCTGACTGCACATCCCACAACCAACACTTCAAAAGTTGAATGAATTGGGCTATGAAGTTTTGCCTCATCCACCATATTCACCTGACCTCTTGCCAGCTGACTACCACTTCTTCAAGCATCTCCACAACTTTTTGCAGGGAAAACACTTCCACAACCAGCAGGATACAGAAAATGCTTTCCTAGAGTTCATCAAATCCCAAAGCACGGATTTTTACATTACAGGGATAAACAAAGTTATTTTTAGTTGGCAAAAATGTGTTGATTATGATGGTTCCTATTTTGATTAATAAAGATGTATTTGAGCCTAGTTATAACGATTTAAAATTCACGGTCTGAAACCGCAATTACTTTTGCACCAACCTACTGTCTTCTGGTGGAAGCATTCTTCCCTCTGGAACTAAGACTTCTAGGCCAACAGAATATAACATCGTAGGAACAGGAAGCAACAGTTTTGCCAGTGGGTCACTAGGGGTAATAGTGAGTAATGCCACTCCCATTTCCACCCCTTGATTCCTGGAACTGTGAATCCTGGCCATGGGAGAAACGGTACCATATATTGGACACAGATTCAGAGCATATAGAGCCTTGTGGGGAACTTTGCTTCAGGCCTGCAAGGTATTGTCACTGCAACTTCAAAAAGTCATTCCACTGTTCTATGAAGCCAGCTGCTTCAGGATGGTGGGGCACATGGCAAGACCAGTAAATTCCATGAGCATGAGCCCACTGCCACACTTCTTTGGCTGTGAAGTGGGTTCCTTGGTCAGAGCAACGCTGTGTGGAATACTATGGTGGTGGACAAGGTATTCTGTAAGTCCATGGATGGTAGTGTTGGCAGAAGCATTGCAGGCAGGGAAGGCAAACTGTATCCAGAGGGATTATCTATTCCAGTAAGGTCAAAACACTGCCCCTTCCACAATGGAAATGGTCCAATGTAATCAACTTGCCACTGGGGAGCTGGCTGATCACTCTGGGGAGTTGTGCCATGTCTGCAGTGCTGGCAGACTGGGTGGTCAGCAGTGGCCATAGCTAGGTTGGCCTTGATGAATAGGAGTCCATGTTGCTGAGCCCACACATAACCTCCATTCCTGCCACCACAGCCACTCTGTTCATGAGCCCATTGGGTGACAACAGGGATGGCTGGGGAAAGACACTGACTGGTATCCACAGAATGAGTTATCCTATTCACTTCATTATTAAAATCCTCCTCTGCTCAGGACACTCTTTGATGAGTATTCACGAGATAAAATATCATGAGAAGCCTATCCACATACTTCTCCAAACTTCTTTGTCGCCAATTTTCCAGTCATGTTCCCGACCATCCAACCAAACCATTGGCTACAGCCCATGAATCAGCACATAATCGCACATCTGGCCATTTCTCCTTGGAAGCAAAGTGCAATAGTGTACTGAGATCCTTCCGCAAGTGGATCCAGCCTCACCTTCATTCAAGGGGTTCTGAATCTGTAAACCGGCTCCTGTCTGGAATTTGACTAAGGGGCCATGACTCTGTTTTTATAATCCGAGTAGGCTTTTTGTTCACTTGACCTGGGAGTTTTCTGCTTATACAGATCAAGTAAGAATGCAGTGGGCTTCCCATCTGTTCACTTCTAGGAACACCATGACTAATTAGCCAATACCAAAGGTCTACACGAGTCAGACTACTCTGATTGCTGCTTTACCTCTGCTGCCCATCGATTGTGTGCATCTTGCCTTTGGTCATTGAGTTCTGCAACCCCAGGATCCAATGATTCCCCTTCTTTCCCAGTCAGTGCCTTCACTTTAAAAGTAGACAACCTGCTCAAATTCATAATGAAGTCAAAAAAAAAAAAAGTGGACAACCTGCGAGGCTGAGAGTTCACCTCACCAATCACATGATGAAGGTTTGTTTGATTTTCGGCAATTTCAACCCTATGACTAGAGGAGAGAAGATTCTCCTTCAGGGCACACTGAAAAGCTTTTAGGCTATTTATGTGCATCTGGAGTCTAGCATTCGAATCCCTGGGCTCATCCTTTACTTTCATCATTTTGTCCAGTGATGGAACCAAGCAAAATCATTATATTCATGTACAGAGTCACTAAGTTCCTTGCTTCTTAGAAGTATTACTATTAAATGTATTTATTTTTTGTATATCTATAAATGGAGCACACCGTGGATTTTCAGTGCTCTCTATACTATTACATATAGACTCCTTAGCACTTTTACGTCTAATCAGATTAGAGAAACAATTCCAGAAACCCCAAAACTAATTATGGAAATTCATCCTTAAAATTCTGTTTCTTTACAACCACTCCTGGTACCAAAATCTTGTCTCACTTCCCTAGTTCTTAGAGCAGCTCCTAGTGATACCATTGAAACTTGTAACCAGGGCAGCAAAAGGAAAAGCCAAAGTAGTTTTTAAAATGATTCAACCCAAGATGAATCTTAGCTGATCCTAACCCAAGGGGGGAGAGGAGGAAAAAGATTATCTAAAAAAAACTGCCTTAAAAGAAGGTTTTCATCATATTAATGTATTTGTCTTGAATTATAATATGTAACTCTATATATTATTATACATTTTTTTCATATGATTCGCTTTTCTCTGCCCCCTCCCAAAAGGTGTTTAGCAAAAAATTACTTTACTGGAGTAATTTAAATTGATAAAATTTCTATTAACCAATATGCCTTTAAAATCATTTATGTCCGTTGACTTAATAATCCTACCTCTATTTCACTCTAAAGAAATAATTAGATGTGTACACTAAGATTTGCATGCAAAAAAACGAAGAAAAGCAACACTAAACAATCACAACTACAACACCAAAACAAAACCACAAAATTTTGTTCACAGCAGTGTTATTTTTAATAGCAAGCAAGTAGAAACACTACAAATGTCCAACACTAGGATAATTAAATTGTTAGGGCACATCCATTCAGTTTAATAATATGAAGCCATTAAGAACCTCATAATAATTATTTTATTTCATTTTTTAGAAACAGGGTCTCACTATATTGCCCAGGGTGGTCTCGAACTCCTGGCCTCAAGTGATCCTCTTGCCTCAGCCTCCCAAGTAGCTGGGATTACAGGCTCAAGCCACCACACCTGGTTTCATAATAATAATTCTAAAATTACAAATAATATTTTTAAAAAATCAAGACACAATACATATACTGTATGATCCGATTTTAAAAAATATTTACTCATATATATGCTTAGAAAAGAGGTTGTTAGGAAAGACCCCAGAACTTTCACGGTGAGTAATCTCTAGAGAAATTTATGGATCATTTTAATTTTGATCTTCATACTTTCATGTATTTCCTAATTTATAATTCCTTGTAAGTTTGACAATTAGCACGTATTACTTTAATGATCAGAAAATAAGCAATGTTAACGTGGAAGATCTTTCACCTGTATTTATCAGTCTAATTAACTAATATCTTCTTATGTGAACATTTATCCATGACTTAGCATGGCTCAAAATTAATCATGGCCAATTTGCAGCTAAGCTTCCATTCTATCCCTCAATCTGTCAAATGCTAGATTATATACTAATTTTACTTGGGTCAAGCAATGTTAGATCAGAAACCTGGCTGTCTTAACACCTACAAACTACCTCTGCCTGGAGGAGGCTACAAACCCACCATGTCACGACTGCCAGGCACCCTGTTTCCATTTGTATCCTTATAACCAAGCCCCACCCTCTGGACTATCCTCAGCTTTGACTTGATTTCTACTTTACTGGAAGGAGGGGTGCTCTTAGTTGTCTGTGGTAAAAAAAAAAAATACTATAAAAACTTGTCCTGAGATATTAAAATTTAGGAAAATTTGGGCAATATTATATAACACACAAGGTTGAAAGATGCTTAGGTGAGAGTCACATAAAAGCCAACAATGCCCCTAAATATTTTCCCCTTTTGAAAGCATAAAATCACCCTCAAATACTTCTTACATACCTTTATTTGTTAGCTGTTGCTTTATTTTTAAATAATAAACAATACAAAAACAGACAATTGCCTTGCCAGTATCAGGTGCACCACGATCATGAAAAATGAAATAATCCCCATGCAATCCATTTACCCTCCAGCTACAGCCCTTTGCAGCAGCCAGAACTGGCTCCATATTCCTAACATGTGTCTCTACATATTCTTAATAAAATATATTTTGCATCCAAAAGTGAGATGAAATCCTGGGCAACTCAGAAGTCCTAACCTTCCTACCCATCTGCCTTTTGCAAAAGGAGGAAAAAATAGGAGAGGGAGAATAGGATATATCTAAAACTTTCCAAAGCATTATTCCCATAGTACAGATGAGTAGGGAAGATGATGTCCTAGTTATGAGATCCATATACCAAGTATGTTAAGAGGCAAAAGAAAATTGCCAGTACTGGAGCTAAGGAATCTCGGTGTCCAATGGCAAACTGTCCTTGGACACTGGCTCAGAATTAGTGGATTAATTATTGGAGGGGAAAAAAAGAGTTCTGGAGCTGACCCAGAATTACATAATGGGAAAACTCAGGGAAAAGACTCTGTCAAAAACTTATAAACAGAATTCAAGAATCCTACCTACTATTCTGGCTTTGGTCAAGGCAGTCACTAGATAACCCAGTTGGCTGCACATAAATTATAACACATAATTATTAGAATATCCAATCTTTAGACCCAGTACCTTCAAAACTCTATCCCATTTCTACTCTATATTGCAATTCCTTTTGGAGAGCAAAAACCCCAGAGCATATTCCTACAGTCTTATGCAAAATATTTACTAGTCTGTCAAGAATGATGATCCTGAGAGAAAGAACCTTCCTTCTGTGACATCCAATACAGCAGACACTAGTCACATGTGGCTACCAAGCCTTAGCAAGTGGCTAGTGTGACCAAGGAACTGGATTTTAAATTACATTCATCTAAGTATAAATTAATTAATATAAATTTAAATAGCCACATATGGCTAGAGGGTATGATATTGGATGGTGCAGTTCTAGATGCTATAAAAGTTAATTTTAAGTGAATAAAAATGCATTTAAAATATGAATCTTTTTTTCTTAAGACCCAACAAAACATCCGGGAAATCACATTATTTGTTCAAAAAGATCCTTTCTCTGGGTAAACCCATGAGACCAATAATGATTTATCTCTACCCATAAGGCAAAAGAAAATAAGGTAATTCAGTAACAATCCTAGCTTCAAGTTCTCAAGTCCTTTTACTTATTACTCCTAGGATCACTCTTTATGTGTTCCTTTGAAGCTATCCCTATCTTACCTTAAATAATAAAAAAAAATTCTCCTTTTTCTTCATCCTTGGGAGTATCTCTCACAGGACAAATCCAATAACCTGGTGACCTGGGTCTTCCCATCCTCTAAAGTGAGAGGTTGAGATTTTCCAAATGTTTTGACAAATACTCCAAAGAAACTGTATAGCACAATGATCACGATACCTTAATCGTAATGGTCCAATGGAGGGGGTGGGAAGGGTTGGGGGCTGGAAACAACAAGGCTTTGGGACTCAGGAAAAAGATGAATTTGAGACTGAAGATGAAGGGATAAGGGGTATTTCCTTTGAATAGTTTTTCCAAGTCATTCATGAGGAAAATCTCCAACTTCAGGAGACTCAAAGGACTTTATGTGAATTTTCCGATGCTGATTGAGATAGGCACTTCTACTGAAGCATTTCTCACAGCTGGTACATTTGTAAGGTTTTTTTTCTATGTGGGTTCTCCGGTGCCTGATGAGGTTAAAGCTTTGACTGAAGCATTCACCACAATCAGGACATTTATAAGGTTTCTCTCCCGTGTGTGTCCTTTGGTGAATCACCAGTGTGGAGCTCTGACTAAAAGTTTTCCAGCACTCAGAACATCTGTAAGGTTTTTCTCCTGTATGTGTTCTCTGATGTCTAATGAGATGGGAGCTAAGGCCGAAACTCTTTCCACATTCACATTTATATGGTTTCTCCTCTGGCTGGGTTCTACATTCTTCCATCACATTGCAGTTCTGACTCGAACTTTCTTCATATTCAGAACTTTCATAGGATTTCTCTCCTGTGTGTGTTTTCTGGTGTGTAATAAGGTTTGAACTTCGATTAAAATTCTTCCCACATTCTAGACACTGATAGGGTTTTTCTCCTGTATGTATTCTCTGATGCTTTTTTAGAGTAGAATTACAACCAAAGTTTTTTCCACACTCAAAACATTTGTAGGGCTTCTCACCTGTGTGTGTCCGCTGGTGGCGAATAAGGCTGGAACTCTGTCTAAAATTCTTCCCACAATCAGGGCACCTATAAGGTTTTTCTCCAGTGTGAGTCCTCTGATGTTCTGTTAGGACATAGCTGTGGCTGAAACCTTTTCCACAAACAGGACATTCATATGGTTTTTCACCTGTATGTGATCTGTGATGCTGAATAAGGTGAGAGCTGCTACTGAAACTCTTCCCACACTCGGGACACTTATAGGGTTTCTCTCCCGTGTGAGTTCTCTGGTGGATAATAAGATGGGAGGTATTGCTGAAGCTTTTGTCACATTCACCACACTGGTAGGGCTTCTCTCCTGTGTGCATTCTTAGATGCTGAATCAGGTGAGAACTGTTACAAAAGCATTTCCCACACTCAGAGCACTTATAAGGCTTTTCTCCCGAGTGGGTCCTCTGGTGAGAACGCAAATGGGAACTCTTACTGAAGCTTTTCCGACATTCAGAACATTTGTAGGGCTTGTCTCCAAAGGATGAATTCTGCTGGACAGAAGCACTGGTATGTTTTCCTGGGTCCCATTCCTGGTAATTTGGTTTTTCCTCTTCTTTCCCTACAGAATTTCCCCAATTCTCTAACTTGACATTATTCTCATAGGAATCTTGAGACCAAATGTCATCTCCTTGGGATGCTGTCAATGGCATTTCTTTTGTATCCTCATGTTGAGAATTTTGTGGGCCATTTCTTTTAGACCAATTTGAAGCTCTCTCTTTAAGTTTATCTGCCTTAGGATTATTGTGTTGAAAAGTTTCCAAATTATTCTTACTTTCATCTTCTGCAAGAATAAACAAATACACTAAACGTATTTCCAAATCTCTACCAGAGAAGTAAATTCCAAATTGCAGTGGAAGAGAGGGAATAACAATGTAAAACCTCATAAATTATATTACATAAAAAGTTTTTAAAGCTAGTTTTGCTTCTTTTCCCTGTGTTCACCAGAAGCAAGTGAATTTTTTGTACTTAGTAACAATACTAATAAATTATTTGAACCATTGTCAAAAATTGCCAAAAGGGATATCGATCTAAAAATAAATGCATTCAATTTTATTCTAGAAGGCTTAGAAAAAGGGGCATTTGAATAGGGGTGAAATTGAACAGGATCCCATCTGTGGTGGAAACCAGACAATTGCCTTGTTAAAATCTGAGCAAATACTACAGAAATAACAATAGCCACTAGATTTATTAAGAATAGTAGCTTTACACATGGCATCTCATTAATTCTAAAATACATGTGAAACAGATATTATCATTCATTTTTTTTCTTAAAGATGAGAAAACTAAGGCTGAAAGAATTAACATAGCTTATAGTGACAGAGCAGGGAATCAATTTAGGGTTTGTCACATTCTAATGCCGTTCTTTCTACATACTCTGTTAGCACATCTTGTAACAAATTTCCTAAGGATTCAGATCATCTTCTTGATCCCTCACCTGTGAAGGGGCTTTTCAAACTCTCCTTCTCCATGAAGCCATTAGAATATGAGATCAACAATTCTTTTTCTTGTTCCATCACAATGATCACAGCAAGGTCAGGGATCAGAAATCCTGTGGAAGGAAACATATTATGCTTGGAGACATTTGTTAAAGTGTATTCTTCCTCCTTCCTTCCCAACCATTGCAACGTAACAATAGTAGGCACACAATTTTCTGTCAACCATGCTGAAAATGAGAAATATGGCTCTTGGAAGGCCTATTAGAAAAATCTTATCTCAGAAACAAGTATTTAGACTTGTTAGCCTGATTAATCTTTTCTAAAGAAATAACAATTCAAATAATTAAATCTTAACATTAAAGGTCTGAGGATCAAGATTTTAAAGTAGAATGAATACTAATAGTATCCACTCATAGCTTAGGAACACTTTTAATTGAAAAAACAAAGTAATTTTTTAGAAAAGGCACCAATAATAAAACTTATAAAGACCTCAAGGAGTGGGGCTCAGTGACTCATCCCTGTAATCTCAGCACTTTTGGAGGTCAAGGCAGGAGGATCGCTTGAGGCCAGCAGTTTGAGACTAGCCTGGGCAACATAACAAGACTCTATCTCTACAAAAAATTTAAAAATTAGCTGGGTATGGTGGCACATGCCTGTAGTTCCAGCTACTCAGGAGGCTTGGGCAGGAGGATTGCTTGAGCCCATGAATTTGAAGTTACAGTGAGCTATAATTGTGCCACTGCTCTCCAGCCTGGGCTACAGTAAGACCCTCTCTTCAAAAAAAAAACCAAACCAACAAACAAAAAACAACTTTAAGAAATCAACAGAAGGTATAAGAAAGAGCTAAAGAAGAGAAAGTACCCTGTCTAGTTTCAAAACAATAACTTGGTCTTTGACAGAAGAAAGAAACCTTTGAAGTCAATTTCAAAGGAAAGTTAGGATTTATATAACCAGTAATAAGAAATTAGGACAAAGCAGGGCTGGAATAACTATAGCCAATAACCCCTAAATGTAAAAAGGAGAAAGGAGACTAAAGAGAGACCTCTTCCTTCTTTGCTCTAAGTTTCTAAGTCTATTATAATCACAATACCTACTTCAGCCTAAACTTTATCTTCTGGAGCCAACTATAATACCTCATGTACTTTCAGGGAACAGAAGAAGTACCACTGGAAGGCAGTTATATATGGCCTTGGCATCTATTTCAGGGTATAAAGTATAGGATAATTTTTGGAAAAATAAGAGCTAAAAAAGGACATACAAAGGCACACATAGTAAACAAAAAAATAATGTACTGTAATTATAATTTTCACCCTATTACTGCCTATCATGTGCCAGGTAATGAACTAAATAATTTGTACATATTTCTGACTTAAGAGTATCTCCTTGAAGTATATGAACAATTACCAGCATTTCATAGACGAGTTAGAAAAGCAGTAAAAACTTTCCTAAGGTCACACAGAAAGTGGTAGAGCAGGTTTGAGCTCCAAGTCTGACTGCATGCTGACTTTCACACTCTTATCTATTACAGTGACCTAAAACCAGAAGCAGAGCTAGGCATAATTCCAAACTGCAAGTGATCCTCAGAGAGTACCTTTATTTTAGAATATATTAACTGGGTTTTCAGAAAAGAGATCTACATCCCTAAACCTTATACCAAAGTGGGTCGGCATTCTGTAAGCTCACTTACTAACTAGAGATTTGTTCCAGAGAAAGGTGAAACTAATCTAAATTACACATATTCCCAGTGTTTGAGTGAGAAAAACATCTACCTGAATGCAAAAAAAGGGGTTGGGTGGAGTTGTTCGAATGAAGTAATATGTTTTGCTGTCTGAGTCACATATTTTTATCAAAATTTTACAAAGGAAGCATGAGTCTGGGTAACAGATTGCCGTCCCATCACTTTCCCTGCTAAAATACTATTATATTTGGTAGTAAAGGAGCCCTTCTGGCTTAGCAAAACGGCGGAAAATTCAAGGCCATAAATGGTATTAAAAGGCTGTCCTTAAGATGTCACTCCACAGAGAAAGGTTGTTTTTAAGAGCAAACAGGTGATTAGGATGGGGCCATGCTTTGATCAGAAAGCCTTCCAAAGAAAATGCACTGCCTGAAGCTTAGCTTTAAGAACCGCTGGAGGGACCACAGCTTGGAGACACTGCGGGGCGAAGTTCCAGGAGACCAGACCATCTCTGGCAGACAGGATCTTTGAAGGGACGCCGCAGGCGAGGAAGGCGCTGCGGCCGGGCGGGCGGGAGATGCTGGGCCTCCGCCCCTCGCAGCTGCAGGATCCGCTCCGGAACGAGCGCTGCAGCCTGGGCGGTGCAGTTTCCGCTCCTCTTGCCCACAGCCCTCGGCCCCCTTCCCCCGCCCCAAGAAGGAACTCACTGTTCTGGGGCTGCACCCCCGGCGCCCCGCACCCCTAGCCGCCCCAGCGGTCCCGGAAGAAGGAGCCCCTGCTCCTTCTCACCCCGCCACCCAGGGTCCTAAACGCTTAAACTCGGAGGACAGAAACAGGAACTTAACCCATCTTCCCCGGCGGGCTTTGCCGGAGCCTCTCTAGGAAGGAACGACGGCTGACTCTCGTTGATCTTAACCCTTAGGGTCCTGGACCAGAAAGGAGCGTGCTGGTGAATTTCCTTTGCTTGGGCAGTGACTCGCCCCCTGTGAATCTCATTCCTCTCACCGACAGGATAAGGGTCTGGTTTGGAGCTTAAATTTTTCCTTGCCTTCAGAGCATCATCACGTTTACCATTGTCATCATCATCCTTAGAATCAAAATCAATCTAGTATTTATTAAGTATCTATTGTTTCTGTTCTCACAACTGTGAGCATGGATACGTATTTAGCTATCTGTGAAACAGTTGGAGAGCTAAGCATCTATCCACACATAAAACAATTAGTTTACAAGGCACCTTTGTTAATTACACGCACAGAAGCAGTTAATCTCTCCTTTTTCATTACGGAGAAAATAGACACCAATCCCTCCATCTCTCCCATACCAAACACAAATCGAATTAAGTTTGGACGCCCCTTCCCATTCTCTTTCTTCCTCCTGTTACAACAGAGGATCTCTTCTTTGCATTTAAAATAGCCTTTTAGGCCGGGCTGGGTGGCTCACGCCTGTAATCCTAGCATTCTGGGAGGCCGAGGCGGGCGGATTGTTTGAGCTCAGGAGTTCGAAACCAGCCTGAGCAAGAGTGAGACCCCCGTCTCTACTAAAATTAGAAAGAAATTAATCGGACAACTAAAAATATATAGAAAAACTTAGCCGGGCATGGTGGCGCATGCCTGCAGTCCCAGCTCCTCGGGAAGCTGAGGCAGGAGGATCGCTTGAGCCCAGGAGTTTGAGGTTGCTGTGAGCTAGGATGACGCCATGGCACTCTAGCCTGGGCAACACAGTGAGACTCTGTCTCAAAAAAAAAAAATAAATAAATAAATAAATAAAAAAGCCTTTTACTGGTACTCACTTTCCTTCCCACCTTCTAGGAAACTTCATAGTATCAACAAAGCTCTCAATTACCCCACCCCATCCCCAAATAGTCCCTCAGTTTTCTTTTCTCTTCTTTTTTTTACTCACAATGTTTCCATTTCATTGCTTCTCCACTCCCCTTAACAATTGTCCTGCAACAAAAGCAACAAATCCCTAACATCACCACTGACCTCCGGGTTGTTAGTGCAATTGGTATTTTTCAATTCTCAGGTCCTTTTTCAAGAGTTTGAGGTGGCTGAGGACTCCCTTCTTCTAGAAACACTCTTTTGAGGTGATACCACATTTTCCTCCTTTTCCTCTGACATCTCTACTCAATCCTGTTAGTCTCTTTGCCAAGTCTGGTCTGCATTAAGTGTTGAGGTTCCTCAAGGTCACTCCACTCCTCTCCTCTTATCACTGAATGTTCTCTGGCCACTCCCACATTTTCAAACACTACCTAAGCAGACAATTCAAAAATTCACGTTCCCAGCCCAGGCTACACATCTGAGCTCTTCACTCTTATAATCCAATGGTCTACTTCACATCTGATATTGGAGGTCTCAATAACACCTCAAAACCAAAATGTCAAAAATCAAATTCATGATCTTTTTTCTCTCTCCCTGTTCTCCCCCATATATACATATAAACACAGAATAAAATAAACCTGTTCCTTGTTAGGGTGGAAAGCCTAGTGGGTGCTCACAGCATGAGTAGAGAAAGATTTCTCATGCAGAAATTAAGATATAAAAGTAAAAATGTTTGTTTTATCCTTCTTAGAGGAGAGAGAGTGAATGAGATAGAGAGAGTGAAAGAGAGAGGGAAAAGAAAGGGGGAAGAAAGAGAGCAGGGAGATGGCGTGGCATCCCAAAGAAAGAGAAAAGGGAAGCCAGCAGTGAGGCCAAGTGGCTTGCTGATTTTAAGGGAAAGAAAAAATAGTGATGGCAGTTGATAACAAAAGTGGCAGCAGGATGTCAGAGTTCAACACTTGGTTTCCTGCCTTTCCTTGGAGAAGGGATTTTCACAGGAGATGTGACTCCGTCCTCTAGATATGGTTCAGGCTGTAGTTTGTTCTTCTGCTGTTTACTCAGGAACTCTAAAAGCAGATTCTCAAAAAACAATTTTGAAAGAGAGATTATGTCTCTTTTCTGTCCATTCAGCTCTTTTTAGAAGTTGTGCAAAACAGAACTCCTGCAGGGTAATTCTTGTTAGTGAGATAACTCACAGGATTGATCTTTAACTGTTACTGGGGAAATTGTAGGATTAGGTGTTTTCCTGTTATTTTTGCAAGGCTGCCCCTTTCATTCCTTTTCTAATATTCTTTCTCTCAACCATTCCTCCAGTTATGTAGAAGCCCGGAAGTCCCTCTTGTCACTCCCCTTTGCTACCTTGCATATACAATCCATAAATAAGCCTCATCTATTGTATATTTCATAAATGATTCTCAAATCCAGATGCGTATTTACCACAGCCACCTCTAGTTCAGACAACAATCACCTCTCAGCTGAAGGATTTCCATAGCCTCCTAATAATCCTATAGATGTCCATTCTTGCTCCCTCTCATCTGTTCTCTTCATTGAATCCACAGTGATCTTTTGAAAAGATAAATATGATTCTATCATCTTCCTTTACCTACTCATCCTTCAGATTTCAGCTCACACAAGCTTCCCATGCCCTTCCTAACAGGGTCAAATACCTGCTATACGCTCTCCTCGTATCATTCCTTCCCATTGCAGCCCATCTCGTGACTGCAATGTTGTATGTGTTTGTGTGATTGATGCATTATTTTGCCTCCCCATCCAGACAGCAAGCACCATGAGGGCAGAGCCCACCTCCATTTTTGCTCACATTTCTATCCTAGAACCTAGGACAGTGTCTGACTCCTTCACTCATTTGTCTAACAAATATTTGTTGAAAGCCTACTTTGTGTCTGCTACTGTGTTATCTTAGGCCCTGAGGATCCAGCAGTGTACCAAACAATGTGGGGAGACCATCAATGAACAATAATAAAAATTAAACAAAGAAATACATGTTAAGAGGTGATGAGCGTTATTAATAGAAAAAGAAGTAAAACAAGTTAAAGAAACAGACATGCTAGAATGCTGGGGAAAGTGTGCTATTTTAGTTAAGATAGTCAGGGAAGTCCTCTCAGATAAGGGCTATTTCAGCAGAAATATGAAGGAAGGGAGGGCATGAGCCACAGTGTAATCTAAGGGGTGAATAATTAAGACACCAGAATAGTAAAGGAAAAGATCTTGAGGTAGGAACATGCTTGATGTGCTCAAGAAACAGTAGGGAGCAGAACAAGTCAAATGAGCAAGTTAGAGATAAGATCAGAGATGTATCAAGAAGACTGATCACATAGACTGTGAGTAACAGACAGAGAGGTGAGTCACCCAGATTCCAAGGAAGGAAGTGTTGCCCAACTTCAGAGAGTGCTGTGAGCAGAAAGCTTTCAGGTGTTGGCCCCTTCAGGGATTGCTTCAGTTGCAGGCAAGAGCCTCTCCCAAGTTCACACCCTTTCCAAGGAGGCCCACATCCAGTGACTGATCAAGGCAGTGGTATAAAAGCCTGGCCATTTTGTCCCCAAACAGGATAACTCTTAAATGAACCATTTCAGCTCCTGAGTTCTTGGTGGGCTTGGTGGGGGAAGCTGTTGTCAGGCCCCAATCACAAGTCAACTCCCCTGCTCTTTGAGATGTCCCACCTTTTCAGGCCAAACCAATGTATGCCTTCCATGTATTGATTTATGACTTTACCTGTAACCTCTGTCTTCCTGAAATGTATAAAACCAAACTGTAACCCAACCACAGTGAGCCCACTTGCTCAAGGCTTCTTGGGTGTGGCTCTGGGCCATGGTCCTCAAATTTGGCTCAGAATAAACCTCTTTAAATTATTTTACAGAGTTTGGCTTCTTTTCCGTTGACACTATTCACTTTGTTCTAGACTTTATTTTTTTCTTTTCACTTAACAACATATTATGGAGAGTTTTCTATTACAGACATTTATCCTAGAGCTCTCCTATTCTTTTTTAACAGTTGCATAGTATTTCATTGTGTAAATATACCATTATTTATTTCCTCATCCATGGGCCCTTATATTTCTTCCAATCTTTTGCTACTACATATAATGCTGCAACAAATAACCTATGCTTTTGAAAGCTATGGTGGAGATTGTGAATTGGTTTGCTCAATATCCATTCCAACTTTCTTTGATTATGCTTCCTGTTGAAATAAGTTGGTGTTACGGACTGAATTGTGTCCACCCAAAATTCATATGTTGAAGCCCTAACCCCTAATATGGCTATATTTAGAGACAGGGCCTTTAGGGGGGTAATTAAAGTTAAGCGAGGTCATGAGGGTGGGGCCCCAATCTGATAGTACTGATGCCCTTATAAGAAGAGAGCCACCAGAGATCTCTCTGTCTGTGCACACAAAGAGGAAAGACCAGGTGAGGACATAGCAAGAAGGTGGCTGCAAGCCAGGAAGAGAAGCCTCACCAGAAACTAACATTGACAGTACATTGATCTTGGACTTCTAGCCCTAGAACTGTGAGAAAATAAATTTCTGTTGTTTGAGCCACCTAGTCTGGTATTTTGTTATGGTAGCCCAAACAGAATAATACAGTTGAAGAAGCTGAAAATTACACTTCCCAGAACTCTTTGAAGCTGTAAAGGTAGTAGCTGTGGCAGTAGCTTTGAGTGACATTCCTGGAAGCTCAGCCCACAGTCTGTTTCTTCAGTACTCTCAGTGATTTCAAAAGCCATTTAATGGCTGGGCATGGTGGCTCACGCCTACAATCCTAGCACTCTGGCAGGCCGAGGTGGGAGGATTGCTTGAGGTCGGGAGTTTGAGATTAGCCTGAGCAAGAGCGAGACCCCTGTCTCTACTAAAAATAGAAAAATTAGACAGTGATGTACCTGTAGTCCCAGCTCCTCAGGAGGCTGAGGCAGGAGGATCACTTGAGCCCAGGAGTTTGAAGTTACAGTGAGCTATGATGACAGACACCACTGCACTCTAACCCGTGTGGCAGAGCGAGACCCTTTCTCAAAAAAACCAAACCAAACAAAACAAAACACCTTTTACTCCTTATATCAGCCCAGGTGAGTTCTGTTCTCTGAAACTGACCCTCATAAGTACAAAAGTAAGGGGGCTATAGAACTGGATTTAGGGTTGGTTGAAGGCACATGCGCAAAGGTTTGGGCGAAGTGGCCCGCCTGCAGACGGAACTTCCAGCTGTATGGCATGCGGCAGGAGGCAGGAACTAGCACCACAGTCCTAGCGTGGTGCTGAATGAAGAGCACTTTGCCGTCTAATGGACCAGTCTAGCCATGGGCAAACTGTCATTGGAAAATGGAGGAAAAGGGTCCTTGTTATGTGGTGACAGAAACTTGGTCACACTGTCACCTGTGCTAACATAGAAAATAAGGAATGTACCCAGTGAACTCAATCATCTCAGTCAGGGGCCGGCCAACTTGTTCTGTAAAGCAGCAATCCCCAGCCTTTTTGGCATCAGGGACCATTTTCATGGAAGACATTTTCTCCACAGACCGGAGGGCCGGGTCGGGGGATGGTTTGGGGATGATTCAAGTGCATTACATTTGTTGTGCACTTTATTTCTATTATTATTACACTGTAATATATAATGAAATAATTGTACAACTCACTGTAGGTTGGGGACCTCGGCTGTAGAGGGCCAGACAGTACCTGTTCCGTGCTGTGGACCATATGGTCTCTGTTGCAACTCAACTCTCCCATAGTAGCACTTGCTCAGGCTGGTCTCAAACTCCTGACCTCAAGCAATCCTCCTGCCTAGGCCTGCAGAGTGCTAGGATTATGGGTCTGAGTCACCGAGCTGGCCTCATTTCCCTTATTTCTTTTGTTCTTTCATTTATTTATTTAGCAAATGTTTACTGCCCCCTGCTGTTGACTCCCTGAGAGGGTCAGGGAGGGAAAGGCGCAAAAGAGGCTTTATTTTCACGTGCCTCTCTCTTACCAAGGAGAAACATATTTTCCACCCCTCCCTCCACACTCCGTAGAAGTCCTTTCTGTCTCATTGGCCAGAACTTGATCACATGCCCATAGCATAGACCAATCACTGCCAAGAGGGAATGGGATTGCTGTGATTGGCTGAGGCCAATCGTAGTTCACCCTCTGGAACTGAGCACACTGCTGCCCAAACCAAATCAGTAAAAAGGGGAGACTGGCAGTTGAATAAGTAACAAACTGTCTGCCACAACAGACGTGAACAGAAGACAGTAAGAGAAGCCTCTGGGCAGCAGTAGCCACAAGCTCTTTGAAGGGCCATGGGCCTGAGATGATTCCTTTTTATATAACTTAAATTCTTTCACCCATAATCTCACTCCTTTGGGGCACAAACTTCTTTCAAACTCATCCCAGAGTTTCCCCTAAAGTGACACTAAATGGACTACCCTGGGTGTGACTGCTGTGTACTTCATTTGCAGTGTTGTAAAAAGTATTATTATAATATCAAAACCATGGAGAAAGAGGCTGGCAGACATACGGCTGGAAGTTCTGATTGCGGAATTCAGCCTCCACGGGGGTCTCCGCTCCATACGGGCAGATTCCAGCTGTGCACCTGGCTCTCCTCGCTTCTGTGATTGCAAAAATGTAAATATTCCGCAGCTTCTCCACCCTTTTCTTGACTATAGAAGCACCCCAGGAATTTGCTAACTTAGCACATTCATTTTTTTCTGCAAACTAGCCTTATACAGGCCTTTTCTCCTTCTGATCAACATTGCACATGCAACACCTACCAGGACAGCTGTCATAGGGAAAGGCTGCCACGTGAATAGGAAAATTACTGCACAACTTGGTAAGTGTTGTAACAGAAATTTAAAAAAAAATTACTTTGGCCCCATAGGGAGCGGACTAACTCTCCACCTCAAGCAGCAAGGGAAATGCTTTGCAGAAGAGATCAATTGGACTTTGAAGGATGAATAGGAGTTTGCTGGTTTTATTAGGGGAAAAAAACGTATCAGGCAGAAGGAATAGTACCTGCACAGGCACAGAACTCTGTAAAGGTCAGTTGTTTGGAGAATGGTCAAAAATTCAGGGTTTAAGGAAAACACAATACATATTGGTGGGAGGAGAAGGGAGAAGCAGGCAGGAGAAATGGGTAAGTAGACTGGAAGAGGCCAAATTTTAATGGGTCACAGAGACTAAGCTGAGGAATTGAATTTAAATCCACAGGTAATAGGAATTCAGTTCAATTCAATTGGTGTTTTTAAGTGTGACTGATGCACTGGTAAAGGAAAAACTAAAGAGGAGACTTTTACAATAATCCAGGTGAGAGATAGTGAGATTGAGAGCTAAGGCATGGACCAGGAGACCGGTGGTTGAGGACAAATTTCAAATAAATTCTGATGGAGAACTCACAGTATTTGGGGACTGATTCAATGTGGGAGGTAAGGGAAAAAACGGAGTTGGTGATGACTCTGAGATTTCCATCTTGGGAAACTAGCTGAGAGGTGACAGTATTTGCCACAATTAAAGACCAGAAGATGACAAAACAGAAAACCATGGGAACTTAACATATGGTTTGAATTCTGGGAGTGATGTCTGTTTTGAATGTAGAACTATAAATGGGAAAATTTACACAAGCACACCCCACAGAATGTCTCTCTGGCTAACATTTCCCATAGGATACTTGTTGGTTTTTCATTATACAAAATTTATAGAACATCTGGAGCTTCTTTTCGGGGTGATGAAAATGTAATAAAATTAATGGTGATGGTTGCACAACTCTGGGAATATACTGTATACTTGAAAGGGGTAAATTTTATGGTGTGTGAATTATATCTGAACAAAGCTGTTGTGAAAATTTATAGAATGTACATATAGCTCAATACATTTATGTGGGAAAAATATACATTTATATTCCCAAACTTAGTACAACAGTTTTAACAAAATAGCAAGTAGGGAGGTCTTGAGTGACATTCCAAATACAATTGATAAAACATCAGAAATATTGTAGATCATACATTCTCAACAGGAGTGATATCGCCCCCAAGAGGACAAAAGTTGGTTCTTGACGGGAGGTGGGGGAGTGAAAAAATATTCTTTTTATACATAAAGCACAAACACACATAGAAGACTTAAACAGATATACAGTATATCTGTGGTGTTAGATTTTCATGGGGAGGATTGGTTAGTAAAAAATGTCTAAAAATATGGAGGGGGTGGGTGATAATGAAAAAGTGGAGAAACACTGTGTACATTTTTTTTTTTTTGAGACAGGGTCTCACTCCATTGCCTGGGCTAGAGTGCAGTGGTGTGATCATAGCTCACTGCAACCTCAAACTCCTGCGCTCAAGCAATCCTGCAGCCTTAGTCTCCCAAGTAGCTGGGACTACAGGTGTGCACCACCATGCCTGGCTAATTTTTTCTATTTTTGGTAGAGGCAGGGCCTCACTCTTGCTCAGGCCGGTCTTAAACCCCTGATCTCCAGCAATTTTCGCGCCTTGGTTCCCAGAGTGCAAGGATTACAGATGTGAACCACCAGGCCCTCTGGCTGCTGTAGATGTATGGAAATACACTTCCCATGCCAGCAAACAAGATGTCCATGTAGTATGATTGCAACATGGGAGAAGTCATGTTACCACAATTGACTAAGCAACTCTTTGTTAATCATATTAATTGTTTGGTAATCATAAAGCAAAGTTTAAGCATTTTATATTCTAACATTATAAGCATTTATATTTCTTATATATAAAAACAGTTACTGATTTTAGCTACACTTTAGGAAAATATTTGGAGTTTTGGGGTTGAAATAAATGCATTAAAGTTTTCCCTATATAAAATCATGAGAAATAGCCTCTCAGTTAGTATTTCCACACAGAATCAAGAACAAATTACCAACCTCAGTGGGAGATGCCTGAGTAGGGATATGGGAATCAGCAAGTCAGGGCTAATAGCTTCAGTCATGAAAGGAGATGTTTGCCCTAGTGAGGCAAAGTGGTGAGCAGAGTAGACAGGAGAGAGAGGTGTGGCCCAGTAAGAGGAGGAGATAGAAGACTCAACTCCAAGGTGCACCAGCTTGTAAAGTAAAGGGAGAGGGAGATGAGCCCATCGGAAAACCTCCGGAGAAAGTTAGAGAATTAGAAGATGCAGCAGAAAGTAGAGTTCCACAGTCAAAGGAAAAATTTCAAGATGTAGAGGCTGATAATGGGGGGGGGCAGTCAAATAGACCCTTATCTCAATCCATCACTAAAATAAATTCCAGGTGGATCAATTATTTAAATGTAAAATAAGCAACTATTAAAAATACTAGGAGAGGCCTGGCATGGCGACTCATACCTGTAATCCTAGCATTTTGAGAGGCCAAGGTGGGAGGATCACTTGAGGCCAGGAGTTCAAAACGAGCCTGGGCAACATAGTGAGACCCCATCTCTACAAACAAAAAGAAAAATTAGCCAGGTATAGTGGTGCATGCCTGTAGTCCCAGCTACCCAGGAGGCTGAGGCAGGAGGATTGCTTGAGCCCAGGAGTCTGAGGTTGCAGTGAGCTATGATGACATCACTGTACTCTAGCCTGGGCAATAGAGTTAGACCCTATCTCAAAAAATACTAGGAGAAAGATAGACTTTAAGAATAATCTTGAAGTAGGGAAGGGCAAAACATTGCAAATAAAGATTTTTTTCCTGCATGGAAAAAATAACTACATTATAAATACAGTCAAAAGGAAAATTAGTAAACTGGTTTGCAACCAAATTACAGGTAAGGGGTTACTTTAATAAATATAGAGAGCTCCTAGAACTTTCTATAAAGAGAACAATCTTAAAAATATGCATAAAAGACATGAACAAAGAGTTCATAGAAAAAGAAATGCAAATAGCTCTTAAATTGAGATAACCATTTTCAACTCTCAGGTAATCATAGATTAAAAAATGCAACAACATACAGTTTAGCCAGGTCGTGGGGAAAAAGACACACCATATTGCTGGATGGGAGAGTAAGAAACAACTCTTTTATCTCTTAAAATTACAATTGTATTTATACTGTGGCCCAGTGATTCAAGTCCTGTGGAAGACTCTTCAGACATACATGTGAAAGAGTTCTGTTCCTAAGTAGAAAGGTCTCAAGACATATTATTAAGGGGTAAAAAAGGAATATGGTGACCAGTATGCACTGATAGAATTCTATTATGGAAAAAAAAATAAGATAAATTCAAAATTGCATTCCCTGTTTGTTAGGCATGATGAAACTCTGCAAGGAGACGTAAGGAATGAGTAACACTATTTACAGGTTGGACATAGGAGGTAGGTAGATGGTAGGTGAGCAGGAGAGATATTTTTTTCATTGACTATCTCTTTTTCTCTTAACTACGTAAACAGTGCCACTCTTATATCCAGGCAAAGGGGCTCATGCCTTGGGTTCTGAGCTTTAAAGAACCCCATGCTGATTGCCCCCACCCCCACCTCCCAGGGCCAAGGGCACATGCTCACCTGGACCCTGTGCCCCCTCTTCTAGATCACACTTGGGGTACCAGAAGCACCAGAATTCCCCAAGCAAGTGACCTCAAGCTTCTAATACCTATGTGAAACTTTTCCCTGGATCCATCTTCTCAAATGGCTGGCCAGACCTTGGAGAGTGCTCTCCTAGGCCCAACCAACAGGCGAGTAAGGGGTGGCAGCTGTGTGAGGGTGGGGGCTGGTGGTAACTTGGGGACTGGGGTAGCCATACACATAAGCACAAGGCTCCTCGCTCTGTGGGACAGTTCTGGGGCCTCTTTTATACCCTTGCCTTGGACCCCACAGATGTTTAGGGGCCAGCCTGCATGTGAATGTCATATCTATTAAAAAGTAAAATTTAAAACATTTAAAATCAAATGTAACAAATATTCCTCAATTTCTTAGCTTGCTGGAAGAGATGTCAATAATATAGTGACCAAAATGCTTCACCCGCGAGTTTCCATTGTTTTTCTTTTTAACCAAGTGTATTAAGAAGAAAAAGCAGACCACTTCTTATACAATATACAAAGACAGATTTTCATTAAAATGTCTCGGCTGTGACAGAGAAAGATTCTCTTGCTCTAATAAAAGTAAATTTGTTTAAAGTTTCATCAAAAGAGAAGGAGAATATGGATTTAATGGGAGCTTGGGCTACAAATGGAAGAAGGCGGCTCGTTGAGTGGGACATAAAGACAGTACTTCTGAAAATTTGACTGGCAGGCACCCCTTCAAGAATTTGATACCAACCATGGACTTTTAAGCTGGTTATTTTCCATTTGTTCCCTCCGAATGTATTCTCTGACCTTTTCCACGCCCTGGAAGGCTGATCTTTATAGACTGAGACTGATCTTTATAGACCTTTATCTGACCCTGACTCCCTTCTCTGGGTCTGGGTTTGGCCAATGAGAGGCACTGTCTAGAGATTAGGAAGGGCTATGCCTGTTCACTGGCCCCCTCTCAGCCAGCTGTGGCTTGGCAGAGGCTCTGTGTCTCTACCCAGGACCACACCTCTGGTTAGGTGGGGTCTACTAATGGCCCCCTCCCCCCCCACCCTTCAGGCCTACAGGCAGAATGGCTTCTCATGAGTCATCTCATTAGCATAAACTCAGGCCAGGTTCAAGAGGCCCACCCCTAATAACAAAGGGACATTCCAAGGGTTTAGAGGCCGCCTCCCAACAATCCAGGTCAAAGACTGGCCAAATTCTTTATTACATGAAGGGAGGCCTCCTGCTTGCCAATGTGACCCTCTTCCTTGCTCCCCGCTGCTTGCCTCAGATGGAGAACAGCTCCCCACCTCTGCTGATTCCTCACACTGTCAGGGAAAGACAATGACAATCTCTCCCCCTTTCTGCAAGCCCAGGAATTCCCCTGTCGCTGAGAGATGGGCTTGGTCCTGCTCTGATTTATGTGATCATAATAGCTGGCACTAAGTTATCCATTGTCAGCAGGTTTCATCCTTCACAGGGATATTTACGTAAGAGAGGACGTGGTTAAAAGGATGGGATCACTAATCGGCAGGTGGTGCAAAGCTGCCTAGTGAGGGGCTGTGTGATTTCATAATCAGAGCAAATTCTTTGCCTCAGTACAAAATTTGTGACCCTTTATCAAGAAATTGAACCTCTCTAAGCCTCAGTAACTTGGGTACAGTAATACCCATCTTCCAGAGTTAAGAGGTTTGCCCTGATTATGTTTAGCGGTGGGCTTTCTGGTGCTTAGGGTAGATCTCTGGCTCTTTTTCTTTTCTCCACCCTCCCCCTCCCACTGCTTCCTGCATTATTTGGCCTGGAAATACACACAGAAAATTGTTATAGAAATGATCGCTGCTCCAAGTCCTTTGCACTTGACTCAGCACCTCTAGGGTGGAGTGAAACGGACTAGAGACGTGGCTCAGGGAGTGACTATGGGCCGGCACAGAGCACCCAAGATATCGGAAGCCTAAGAACCATCACCCCCCAATGCAGAGGCTTGCCCATCTTGAAATGGGTGCCAAAGGAGACAGCAACGTCTTTCTTGAAGGTGGGTGGAAGGGTGGGTGTGGGCTTTGGGAGGGGAAAGAAATGTCCAGGATGATTTGACTCTGATGCTACAGCAAGTCCAGGGGATCAGCAGAGCAGAGTCCAGATTGTGCTTCTCTCTTGTTAGCTCAGGAAGACACTTTCCTCAGTTATAGCAAATGCTCAAAATTCTACACTGTGTCAGCAGGTGGCTCCAGAGGCAGCTGTTTGCTAAGACTGCAGCAAAATGGAAGTTATGCTGGAGCAAACCAGTCCTGCGTAATGACTAAGAATCTTTATGCAAACATAAAGCAATATTTGTACCAATTTTTACCTCTGTTAAAACTGGTGTAACAGAGGATTATGAGCATGGACGCTCTCTGATTGGAACCATTTGGAATTAATCGCTAGAGAGAGAGAGAAAGAGTGACTATTTTCCTAGGTGTCAAATACCACACTCCAGAATGTTAAGGGTCATTTTTCCTCCTTGGCAACAGATTTTCTCTAATATTAGTTGTCTTCAAATGTTCTCATCTCGGCACCCCCACTCCGCCACTGCAAGCCAATCATCCTCCGGAAGACAAAAGATCGAGACTAGGCAGACATTATTCCTGGCTAAATGGGAGAATTCCAGTGCTTGGGGCCAGTTCTAGTTCTTGGAGCCAGGAAACTGTTGGAAACCTACAAAACTAGTCCCAAATTATGCAGGATGCTGGGAGAGTAGGATATCCTGTTGGAGATATGAGGTTTCAGTACATATTATGAAGCATGGCCTGAGAAAGGGCACCCGATTTACTTCTAATGATACCAAACACCAGAAAGCAGGGTGGTTACCGGTCAAGCTGTGAAAACAGCACAGTTTCTCAAGGATGTCTTTCCATGCTCTCTTCTGATGCTGACCTTCCACCTCCAGCTCTGCACCTGCCCTACAATTTCAGGTTGATCTACCAATAATGAGCACCTACCAGGTACCACCTCCTTCGGACCCTGTATTTTATCCTTTGTCTCTTAACCCTTCCCTGTAGGTGCTGATTTTCTCAAGGGTCAGGTTGAACAGTATCCATGGAATTAAAGATCTAGAGTTGATAGGAGGAAAGGAGGTGAGGGAGAACACTATGTGACTAGTGCCTTCCATGGCCCAGACACTGCACATACGTTCTCACCTGACAATTGTCCTGTAGGAGGTAGGGATTAGTACTCCAATTTTTCACATTTTTGGGGAAACGGACAGAAAGAGCTTGAGGATAATCACAAAACCACTAGGAGGTAGAGGGAGTGAAGACCCTCAACAAAACCTTTTCCTGCCCAGGGGCAACCCTACAGATCTCTTTTGAATCCATGAACCTGTTCCTTCTCCTGTATTTTCTACTGCAGTGAATGCCATCCCCAGGCAACGAGCTGCCCGAGACTGTAACCTGGGCACCATTTTTGATTATGCCTTTTCCCTTACCCCGTAATCAGCCACTCACCAAATTCAGCAGATCTCACCTCCTAAGTAAGTCTCAAATACATCTACTACTCAGGTTCCGCACTGTCACTTCCCTAGGGCAACACACCATCATTTCTCACTTGCCATCTCTCTGCCCCCAGGTTGGATAGAAAGGGCGTGTCTGGGGGCAGGTATTGAGGAAGAGCAAAGGACTGCGGAAACATCCTTATATTTTACTTTCCCTTTCACAATATTAAATCAAATGATAGCACATATGGAATGTTTACAGCCCCATACTTGACTGTAACTCTCAGTACGTGGGGTTAGCATTAATATGGAAATTACATGCAAAAGCCTTCCTCGTTAATGTGTTTACTATCATAACTGCAACTCGGCCGGAGGGTCATTCTTTAACTTCTTCCTCTGTCTAGAACTCACCTTTTAATTCCCCCAAGACTCTTCCTCCCTCTGAATTCCTCATTAAATCCTTTTTGCTTTAGATCTTAGAACAGAATGGTATTGACTTTTATGGTATTCAGTTGTCAAAAAATGTATTCAATCTGGAGGGAAAATACATAAATAACAACTTTAAGTCTATCTACCTGTGCTTAGTAGTATATTGTTTTAGCACTAACAACTGTTGAAAAAAGAGATATTATCAGCTTCCTTTAATGATATAAGTAATGCATTGGATTTCCAAGAGTCAATTTGAAAAGCACTTTTCTCAGAGAAATGTCTCACCTGTCATCAGAAAAAGACAGTCAAAATTGGCAAGGACACAGACATTTATAACTATTTAAAGTAAGTGTGGAAATTCTTCACATTGTAGAACATCAGAATGGGATGTCCTCTTAAAGTTCTAAGAAACATTTGAGAATGTAGGGGAAATTTTTTGACATCCTTGGTTGGTGCTGCCAGAAGTCAGTAGGCAAGTGTTCTGGACTGAATCGTGTCCCCCAAAAATTCATATGTTGAAGCCCTAACCCCCAATGCCACTGTATTTAAAGATAGGACCTTTAAAGAGGTAATTAAAGTTAAATGAGATCATCTGTATGGGCCCAAATCCAAAATGGCTGATATCGTTCTAAGAAGAGGAGGGACATGTGCACAGAGGAAAGACCACATGAGGCTACAGTCAGAAGACGGCCATCTGCAAGCCAAGGAGAGGGGTCTCAGGAGAAAACAAACCTGCCCAAATCTTGATCTTGGACTTGCAGCCTCCAGAACTGTGAGAAATAAATTTCTGTTATTTAAGTCACCCAGTCTGTAGTATTTTGTTATGGCAGCCCTACTAACCTAAGACAGGAAGGAACAGGAATGCCAAATGCCCTACGAAGTACAGGATGGCAGATCCTGCCTAAATGCAAATAGCGTCCCTTTGAGAAGCACTGCTCTGGTCCCAACTCTTCCTTTTGTAGATGACCCCATCTGACTTCTCTTTGAGGGAAGTCACCAGATTTTCTTCACCTCTGTTCTGCCAGTGGCCAGTATGGTGTCTGTCACCCAGTGGGAGCTTAGTAATGGTGAGGGAGTGATATTCTAAAAATTATTCATGTATTTGTGCATTTTACCTTTCGTCTCAGTTCTGCTTGAGGGTATATCACCCACGACTTGGTACGGAGGGGCTGCGAAGAGACAGAGTAGGGGAGTATTTAGCTTCTGATGTCAAAAATAGGATTTTGCTGCAAGATATACCGGACGTTCTTTGCCAAGCTATTGCTTCGAGAAAGGATTGTCTAAAGTCCTTTAGCATATCAAGGGCCTGGTTTGGGACTCAGTCAAAGGATTCTTCCTAAAGGAGCTCCAGGAAGAAGATGAGGTGAGTGGGTCAGGACCACAGTCAGGGAAGTGCTTTGGCTGAAGGTGAAGAGCTTTAGAAAAAAAGTACATAAATAACACTGGGTTTTTGATTTGAATGTTATTGGCGTATGGGAAGAAAAATAAATAAATGAATGAATGAATAAATAAATAACACTGGAGGCGGGGTGGGGTGGGGGAAAGGGCAAGCTATTGACCTCCTTCCGCTTTTCCTGGCCACCCTGTCTAAAAATTATACCCTAGTCCCCTGTGTTCTGTTTTATACTTGTTTGTTTCTTTGTTTTGTATCTTTCTCTTTGACTAAGATGTCAACTCCGTGAGGCCGTTCTTTGTCCATTTGATTACTGCTGTATTCTCAGCATTTTAAAACAATACCTGGCATTTCAATGAATACTTATTGAATAAATGGATGAGTTTTCTCTTCCTTTCCCTGTCACATCTAAAGAAAGAGAAGAAGAAATCATTTAATTTGGGAGGATAGCTTAAAGCTTCTGAAGCCATTCTCTGGATTTTCTCTACTTGCAGAGGAAATCCTAGGCACTGGCCTCATAAAATCGTATCCTGAAAGATCTAAGGATAGACGCAGCTCTGACTTACTGCTCATTGTTCTGCACCCCATGTTTGCTCCCTTTGAATTCCTTTACCAAGTTTATAGTGTGACTCGTGACATCTGTAATGGCATTGGGCCACTAATTATTCAGAAAGTGCACTGATAAGATAGAGCTGATGCTTTGGTGCTCACCCATTCCTGGCAAGCAAAGCTGGGAGTGTTTTCCATGACTGGTCACCCCTTCTTAGCGGTGGAACCTCATGGGTGCTGGGTCATAGTGGAGCTTCGCAGAGCTGCATGTCATGTCACTGAAGGAAGTCGTACCTTCTCTTTGTCCATCATCTCTGTGGGAAGCACACGGGGTGAAAATGTAAAGATTCTGCTTTGGAAAACAATTCTATCAGGAAATCCTGTACATTCAGATCACTGAGTTTTGACAATCCTCGTTGGGACTTTTCTTTGCCACACATACACACAAAATGTCCTAGGAAACATCGGGTCAAGTGACCAAGAATGTGCATTATCACCAAGGATTGGGACCATTAAGTTCTTTGTTTATTAGCATCCGGAAAGGTCAACCACGTTCCTTTGGGATGAATTACATGGCAATGCTTTATTAGGGTGGGAAAAGGAAGGCAGATGGGGAATCCATGAAGGGTGTGACAGTTCACAATGTGATGTTTGCTTAATGTCACATTGACATGCAGAGCAAGTCATTTGTTACCTGGGAAAGTGACTATTCTAAAATGTATTGTCTTCACCTGCATAAAGGAGACACCTAGTGCGTTATTGCATAATAGGTTAAAATAATGAGCTCTTGACCTATGTTGTCATCATAAACATAATTTTTGTCTGTTTAGGGGTGCAATGCTGACCAAGTGCTTCGCACCTAGATGCTACTTATTCTCATCACAAGCCTGTGAAGGGAACCAAGTCCCTTTTACAGGCAGGAAAATTAAGGCTCCTGAGAGGGGCAGTGAGTTGCCCAAGCCTGTGGAGCCAATGATGGAGGGGGTCTCAAGTCCTGGTCTTCCAACCCCCATTGTAGTGTGTCTTGTGCTGTACCTGGACACAGTACTCCATGATGGGTCATAAATAGAGTGATCCTATGATTTATCTCCCAAACCAGATCACTTTGGAGCCCAAACCAGATCACTCTGGAGAGTGAAAGAGGCACTATGAATAAGTATGCTGAGACAATAACTAGAGACCAGGACTGTGCTGTGAACACTTAGATGAATGGTTGCCTTCATCATAGGGCAGAAGCAGAGCGGACAAGTACCCCGCACATCTCCCTGCTCATCTGCTGCAGTGGGGAGACCCCTGCAATGGCTCAGAGGCAGAGACCTCTTTCCTTTGGTGGGAGATATAACTCTTCATCTCTTTTTTTGAAAGTGAGTGACTTTTCAGTCCTGAGTAACACACTTCGGTAAACAGACTTGGTTGGGTGTAGTGCAGCAGTGAGAAGCCAGTTCTCTCTTTGTTTTGTGCCATTGTGTCTGGCCAGTTTAGACCCCAGAGCTTAGAAAATATGGCCAGTGCTTGGAAGATGCAACCAAGAGTAAAGGAGAGAGATGGCTCAGGTCCTATAGAACAGAGCAAGAGGCCAATGAGAATAGCCAGAGAGGACAACCTGGGAAACTTAGGTCTGACAGCTGGGCAGCAAGCAACTAGTATCACTATCAGTGTCAGGGGGCCTCTGATGTGAAAGGCAGATTTTATCCCATGGATAAGGCCAGGAGGCTGGTCCTGGGAGTGTAGACTGCCCCACCTGGCTGGCTAGATCATTTTTTTTTAAATCATAAAGACATTTATTTATTTGCCAAGATGCCTAGTGGAAACTACCTTCTGGAGTGTAGTTCTAGGATGGTTCAATGTCACCAAATGCATATGTGTTTACTATTTTTTTGGCTTGCTTTCCCTGGTGAGTAGGCTATGACTCCCCTCATGGTGACAAGGTTGCTGCTGCAGCTCCAAGAATCACATCCTCACAAGATAGTGTTCAAAACCAGGAAGGAAAGACAGCCAGAGCAAGAATGGCACTTTCTCTGCATGTACCACTCTCTTAATTGGAGGGGGTGGAAAGATTACATTTTTAAAAAATTTCAGAATATTATGGGAGTCCAAACGCTTTGGTCACATAAATTGCCTTTGCACAACCTGAGTCAAAGCTACAAGCATGCCCATCCCCCTGACAGTGCACACTGCACCCATTAGGTGTGACCTTACCCATCCCGTCCTCCCCACCACCTGCCCAATCCCTGGTGAATATTACTTCCATATGTGCACGTAAGTGTTCATCGATTAGTAACAATTTAATTGTGAGTACATATGGTGTTCGTTTTTCCATTCTTGTGATACTTCACTTAGAATAATGGGCTCCAACTCCATCCAGGATAATACAAGAGGTGTTAGTTCACCATTTTTTATGGCTAAGTAGTACTCCATGGTACACATATACCACATTTTATTAATCCACTCACGTATTGATAGGCACTTGAGTTGTTTCCATATCTTTGCAATTGTGAATTGTGCTGCTATAAACATTCAAGTGCAGATGTCTTTTTTATAGAATGTATTTTTTTCCTCTGGGTAAATACCCAGTAGTGGGATTGCTGGATCAAATGATAGTTCTACTTTTAGTTCTTTGAGGTATCTCCATACTGCTTTGCATAGAGGTTGTATTAATACTAGTTTGCAGTTCCACCAGCAGTGTCTGAGTGTTCCTGTTTCTGTGCATCCACACCAACATTTGTTGTTTGGGGACCTTTTGATTAAAACCATTCTCACTGGAATTAAGTGATATCTCATTGTGGTTTTGATTTGCATTTTTTCATGTTTGTTTGCCACTAGTCTACTTTCTTTCGAAGTTTCTGTTCATGACCTTTGCCCACTTTTTCATGGGGTCATTTGATTTTTTCTTGTTGATTTGCCTGAGTTCTTTATAGATTATAGATACCAGCTCTTATCAGATGTATAGCATGCAAATGTTTTCTCCCATTCTATAGGTTGTCTATTCCCTCTAATGATTGTTTCCCTGGCTGTGCAGAAGCTTTTTAATTTGATCAGGTTCCACTTATTTATTTTTTTTGTTGCTGTGATTGCTTTTGAGATCTTCTTCATAAATTCTTTGCCTTGGCTAGATCATTTGTTTCCTGGTCAACCAATATCTCAGTGGCAACTGCAATATCCGTTGTGGCAAGAACTTACTTCTGGGTACAGTTGCTGATGTAGAAGTGCAGGACAACAATGATCAGTAATTGTCTAATAATAGCACATTGCCTTTGCAGAATGCTTTATACTTTTTAATGTTTTTACCACTGTTTTAAGTTCACTTACATAAAGTGTTTAAAGCAGTGGCTGCCTGATATAGTAAGTGCTATGTAAGTATTTTCTATTATTGTTGTTATTATTATTAATATTTCATTCAATTCTCACAAACACTCTACAAAATGTGACAGAGAAGAAAACTAAGCATGGATTGCCACGTCTATTTTCCATCACTATTCAACCAATCTCTCTCAATAGCACGACCCTGGTCAGAATCCTATGGGTTCTGCTGAGCACAATATCTTTAATCCTGTGATCCCATAATTTCGGAGTGTAAGTCCAGACTCCACCTCGGTCTATATTATGACACCACTGACACTCTGGGAACACTTGGATTCTTGGAATTCTGAAGCAAGCTTCCTGCGCCCCAGCTCATCAGCTCCTGGGGCTACGATGCGACCGGATGATTGGTTGTGTCAGTGTGTGCCATGCCCTGTCTCACTCATTTTCCATCACCAGTGCAGTAAAGCTGCGTCCCTCCGCAGGCATCACCATCCTGAGCCCATGCTCTGTAGCTTGTTTGCAAAGGCACCAATGGACCCAAGGGCATCTGTCAGCATACATTTTTGCTGCATTTCCAAAAAATGTTCATAATTCAGTGGGCTAGGAAAGAATTGTCCTCGCTTAGTCACATAGAGCATTGTTGATTAGCTTCCAGCACTGAAAGTGGAAAAGTGAAATCAATACAAAAGCAAGTTGAAGTTGTTTCCAGGATACATGTAGAGAATTTTCCAAAATCATGTCCTTAGAGTAAAAGAACAATCAGAGGAAAAGGTCACCATGGGTTCATGCATGGAGAAAGGTAACATTAATATCTGAGTAGGGATAATCCAACTTTGACCTTGAGAATTAGACATCGAAACCAGAATAGTGGGTGATTACATTTGATTCTGCTGATATTAAAAGGCTGGTGACATCTTGCTGTGGACTTTTCTGGAAAGGTCCAGGTCCTGGGCCCAGATATAAACCTTTGCTGGATTAAAGGTGCATCAGAAATTACAAAGAGTCGTCTGGGAACTGCTATAAGCAGAGTCAGTGATCTTGACACACTCGTGTCGGCAGACATGCAGCTAACCAAGGCCTCTTTGTGGAGCGCTAGAAATCAAGAGAGACATAAAGGAAATTAAGGCCATGCATCAGCCCACCAGAAGGAGTTGACGCTGCTAGAGAGCATTGCTGGTCTCCCAGGGCTGAGAGCTGTTCCTAAGTCTGACTATTTAGAAAGCACATTTTAAAACTGAGTTGTCTTCACTGCTAAAACAATTAGAAAATCCAAGAAAAAGATTACTTCCTTCAGTTGTCACGGCAAGTATTATTTATCACTTCCTCCAATTTTTATTCATTTGCATACAAGTTTTTAATATAGTTGTAGTCAACCTACACATAGAATATTGTGTTACACCAGTAGTTGTCAATCAAACACGAACCCCCTCCCCCTGCAAGGGATATTTGGCCATGTGTGGAGACATTTTTGGTCTTCACAACTGGGAGAATGGAGGGAGGGAGGTGGCATATGATATGTCATCTGGTGGTACAGACCAGAGATACTGCTAAACATCCTGCAATGCACAGCACAGTCCCTCATGGCAAAGAATTATCCTGTCCACAATGTCAGTAGTGCTGAGGTTAAGAAATGCTGTGTTACACTTTTTACAACTAATTTTACTTCATATACAGTGTTCAATATTACTTCATTATCTTTGAACTAATTTAATCTATGTGTTAGGATGTCGTACATTTTGGGTACTAAATGAAACTTAGTGAGTATGTAATATTCTATTGAGTTAATGTGAAATAATTTTCATAACTATTCCCCTATTGTTGAGCATTAAAGTTAAGATATTTTGCTGCTGAAAATAGCACTGCAATGAACATTATGCAAATTTCTTAATTTGAAACATTTCCTTTGGATTAATCCCCAGTTGTGACATTACAAGTCCACTGCAGAAAAGAAGACTGCTGAGGTTCTGTGATTAATATTTTATATTTTAAGTTCTTGAGAGCAGTGACTTGCCTTCTTTAATGTTTCAATTCCTAAAATTTAACAATATCTTGCATATGTTATATCTCAATAAATGCTCATTTAATATAAATCTTTTTTATTGTGATAGGATTCCTCAAGATCTTGTTTACTAAGAATTTCTTTTTTAAAAAAACCAAAATGATCATATTTTTTCCTTTGATCTAGGAAATGTGGTTTATTAATATTAGCCAATTTTCTAATGTTATATTATTCTTGTATTCTTGAAATTAACTCTACTTGATCATGGGTATTATTCTTTTTATAGATTGAGTTGAGCTGTTTTATTTGCAAAAGAGGTTGGTGCATAATTTTATTTTTTGTGGGATCTTTGCCTAGGCATGTACAAAGGGAGAGGTATAGAGGCAAAATGTCCACTCAGCTAGAGTGAGGAAGTCACAGAAGAAAGCAGAGGAGATAATCATGTGGAGAAATAAATGTATAGGGGGGAAATGCAATAAATCATAGCTTCAACACATGGCCTCTCTTCTTGATGTCTCAAGGACCTTTAAAGCGGTCCTTTAAGGAGAGAATAAGGATAGTTGCAAAAACAATATGGTGCCAGACGTAAATCTAAGTAAATAAATGAATAAATAAATAACCTGTCATCCTGGGAGAGTTTATCCAATGCTCTCCCATACATCAATTATTCAACAAATATTTATTAAGCACCTACTACAACACCCAGGCATTCTATTAGATGCTAAGGATATCATGATGAATAATTTATTCTGTCTGGAGGGTAGAGCCATATCCTAAGAGATACACTCTAGGTAGTGCCACTCTTAAATCAAAGTGCTAGGGGAAAACAGGTGGTTTACTTTATTACAAATTTAATGTATGCTTAATGCAAAAGAAGAAACAAACACCAAACTTACACATAACCATAATTTCCATGCAAATTATACCTGTCATTAACATGCAAATATAACTGCCATTCTTGTTATCTATAAGTGTGTAACAAACATCCCCAAAATGTAGTGGTTAAATAATTTATTATCATCTTTCACAGTTCTGGGGCCTGATGGGTCAGCAAAGTAGTACTTATTTGGGGTGCCTCAACAGTAGTCAGAGGGTATCTTTTTCTACCCAACCTCTCCATGTGGTTTCATAATATTTGGACTTCTTATACAGCAGCTGCCTTCCTTTGGAGCAAGCTTTCTAAGAGATGCAGGCAGAAGCCACAAGATTAGGACCTAGCTTCAGAAGTCACACAGCATGACTTCAGTAGTATTCTGTTGATCAAAATAGTCTCAAATCAGGCCACATTCAAGGGAGGAGGGGAATAGATTGCAACTCCTGGCTTTTGTGGATTGGGAGAGAAGGAATTGTCTCCAGCCATCTTGGAGACAAGCTACCATAGTTACTTACCTTTGTCAGTAAGAGTTTCCAAAAATTTTTCTACATCACCAAAACATAGCCATTAAAGTCAGAAAATTAACATTGATAATTACTACTACCTAATCCTCAGAACCCATTCAGGTTTTGCCAGTGATTCCAACAAAAGAATCCAGTTCAAAACCACACACCGTAATTGTCAAGCCTCTGTAGTGTCCTCAGCTCAGAACAGTTCTTTCGTCTTCCCTTGACTTTAATGGCCTTGACAATGAGGCAGGCCAGTTATTACACAGAACGTCCCTTGGTTTGAGTTTCATACAATGTTTTCTCATGAGGTGATTCGAGTTATATATCTTGGGTGGAAATATCACAAGTGTTTTGTTCTCATTGTGACCATCGGCTGAGGCACGATTTCAATGTGTCCTACTACTGTTGATATTCAATTAGATCAGTTGATTAGGGTGCTATCCACTAGGCTTTTCCTGGCAGACACTAGGAATAACCTCCAAATTGATCTTTAACCTTTTGTAATTAATAAATGTCTTGTGGAAAGTTATTTTGCATGGTAATTTTTTATTGGCTGCCACATACTTTAAACATTATCTTGTTGGGAACTGGATATTTTTGTACTATTATAAATATTTTTGAGCTTTGTTTTGGAACTCAGTTAAATTACTTGGAAACAATATGATCTTTTCAGGTCTTGTTTTAAAATTTTGATAGGTGGAAGCAGAGCAGTGTTCAGCCTAGGGCTAATTGTTCTCTACGAACAAGGCAAGCTCCTCTACACTCTACTCAAGCCCTGTGGATCACATGATTTTCCAGTATGGCTTGTGGGAAAAGGCACTATTCTCCATCATGTGTGAATGCCAGGTGCTGTTACCTCTAGTCCCTTCAGGTGGTTCTCTGTCCTCAAGTTGTTTCCTATGTGCATGAACTAATCACCTCTCAGATGCATACTCAAGGGAGATCATCTCCAGAGTTTTCTTTCTGTGTATATGTCTCCTCTCTGGTACTCTGTCCTTATTTACCACTTCTGGTTCTCTTCATTTGTTCTTATGGATTTTAATAACCATCCAGCCTGGTATCATTTTCTTACTCCAATATAGCTTTGCTCCCACTCACTTTTTCTGTGCTGTTATTGGCAAATAAGTTGTTTTTTTTTCTTCCAGTACCTTGAATCTGTCATCTCACTGCCTTCTGGAGCCATTGTTTCTAATGAAAAATCAGCTGTTAATTTTACTGGGGTTCTCTTATATGTGATGAGTGATCTTTCTCTTGCTGCTTTCAAGATTTTCTCCTTATCATTGGCTTTCAGAATTTTCCTACAATATGTCTGTGTGTGGATCTCTTTGCATGTATTCTACATAGATTTTGTTGAGCTTCTTGAATGTTTAGATGAATGCTTTGTTTTAAAAAATCAAATTCGGAAAGTTTTCAGCTATCATATTTTTGAATATTTTTTCTGCTCCTCTCTGTTGTGATACTTTCATTATTCATATGTTCGTGTGCTTTGTAATGTTCCACGTTGAGGTTCTGTTCATTTTTCTTTATTCTTTTTTCTCTCTGTTCTTTATATTGTATACTCTCTATCAATCTATCTCCAAGTTTGCTAGTCTCTCTTATGATAATTCAAATCTACTCTTGAGCCTGTTTAATAAATTTTTAATTTCAGTTATTATATTTTTCAACTCCAGAATTTTCTTTTTTTCTTCTTTCTTTCTTTCTTTTTTTTTGAGACAAGGTCTCATTCTGTCATCTGGGCTAAATTGCAGTGGCATCATCATAGCTCACAGCAACCTAGAATTCCTACACTCAAGTGATCCTCCTACCCCAGCTTCCCAAGTAGCTTGGACTACACACATGTGCCACCATGCCTGGCTAATTTTTCTTGTTTTTTGTAGAGATGGGGTCTTTCTACATTGCCCAGGCTAATCTCAAACTCCTGGCCTCATGCAATCCTCCTGCCTTGGCCTCCCAAAGTACTGGGATTACACAGTAGCATGAGCTACTGTGCTCAGCTCTCAACTCCAGAATTTTCATTTGGTTCTTTTTAATTATTTATCTCTTTATTGATAGTTTCTATTTGATGTGACATTGTCATCATCTTTCACTTCTTTAATTATAATTTTAGTTCTCTGAACACATTTATAGTGGATACTTTGAAATCTTCATCTATTAAATCTAATATCTGGTACTTCTCACAATTTCTGCTGCCTGCTTTTCTCCCCCTGTGTATTTGTCACACTTTCCTATTACAATTCATGTCTCATAAATTTTTGTTGATAACTGAACATTTCAGATAATATAACAATTGTGGATTTGCCATCCCCCAGCTCATTGTTGTTCATTTGTTTGGTGACCAGCTGGCCTATTTTAGTAAAGTCTATTTGCCCCCACAGTGTGGAGCCTCTGAAGTTGCTCTTCAGAGTGCTCAGACTTGGGCATGGGCACTGATTGTTGTTTTGGGATGATAGTTTTCCTTTTTTTCAGGTCTCTCTTTGAACAGATTTTAGGCTTTACTAATTCCTAACCAATTGTTCTATTGTTTTTGACAATGCTCTGGGGCACAGATTGCTCAACAATCATCCAATTAATCCAATCAAATGTGGGCTTCTTTGTAGGCTAGTTTTTGAGGTTAGTGTTTTATGTTTTTCTGATCCCAGGTAGGCTCTTCTTAGCTATCTCTTTCCCTGGTTCTCTCTGATAAATTATCAGGCCTACGGTTTAGCTTGTATCTTCCATGAAGTACTAGCCTCCTCTTAATTGCTTTTCATCAAAACCTTCAATATTTTTGAGAGTGCCCTTAGGCTTGAACTTGCCCACACTCAGTTTCAGATAAAGTTAGTTCCTTAGGAGAGAGCTTCAGAGCTGTCTGCTTGATGCTTTCCTCCCACTCTGAGAAAAATCTCTGAACTATGGGCTTCAGAGTTGGGGGTGGAGACAATGGTGCACTTCTCTTTGAGTGAAACCCCTGCTTTAGAACCAGGTGCTGGGTGGAGATACTGGCCTCTGTTCTTATTGGCTTACCTCTCCTGGCATAGAACCTTTGCTTTATGAGCAAACTAGGGTGACGTAATTGTGACCACAGTATTGTCAGCATGCTGCACCTGAGGTACAGCTTCCATCTGTGAGTAGGAGCTAGGTGAAAGCAGGGAGCCCCAGCCCTCTCAGCTGCACTTACCCATAATTAAGCCTATGCAACAGGTAGCTGGAAGGAATGAAAATGCTAGTGTCTTGCCTATTCAGAGAAGATACCAAAGCTCTTGACTGAGAGCATCATCAAAATCCTATTGACTCTTTCTCTATAGTGCCTCCTTGTTAACTTTCATCCCAAGTCCTGACTCCACCTTCTACCTTAGCCATTACAACAGCCTCCTACCTTTTTAAGATAATTTACGTCTTTAAAAAACTCAATCAGGGCTCCTCCAGAAAGTGTGTACACTCAGTCTTCATTTACTGCTCTTCAACCTGTTTATTTTTACACATTCCCATCCTTCTGTGTCTGTCCACATGGATGATGTAACTATTATCGTGGGCATACTATGTACCAGGCCCTATGCTCAGTGCTTCCTGTGCCATAGTTTATTTACTCCTCACAACAGCCCTATAAGTTAGGTACTTTCCTCATTTTACAGATGATAGAATGGAAGCTTAGAAAAGTAAAGTAACTAGAGCAATATCTTACAGCTAGAAAATGGTAGAAATGGTATTACAAAGAAATAGAACACGGAGTCTCTGACCTGAAGCTTGACAGCTAATTGAGATAAGACCAGCAGATGTTTCAAGGATTAGCAAATGATGTAAGATGTTGGGCTAAACTGCTTTGTTTTTCTAATTTTATTATGGTTTATTTCCTCCCTTTCCAAATTATAGCTGCGTCCAGAGCAAAGATCAAATTTCCCACTAATTGTATCTTTCAGGACGCTTTGTGCTCTGCTGGGCATAAAATGAGTACCCAGAACATTGGTGCTAGGCGACAGTGAGTGTAGGAACTGAACACTTATGGAATAAGTAGAAGGTCTGGAATATCAAGACAAGTTTGGGTTTCACTAAATGCCAGCCACAGAGAGAGTCTGAGACTCAGAGGGGAGGACCCACTGAAGGTCACACAGCTCGTTAGAGATGGACTAGGCAGAAACCAGTTCCCCAAACTCCCTATGTGGTGTTAACACCATGGTTCTCTAACTCATAGGATTAAATGGTCCCAGCTCCCTTACCCCAACATATGCTGCTTTTCTCCTTGTAGCTGACTCTTACCTCCAGAGACTTAGCTCAAGAGTCATTTCTTGGAAACCTGCCTAGAACCATCTAGTCCAATTGAGATGCACCTCTCCTCTATCTCTTGGCATTGTGGGCATTTCTCTACCAGATAGAGGGTGACAGGGACCACCCTCACTGATTTTCTTGCCTGTCCTCCTATCAGATTAGAAATTTTCTGAGGTCAGAACCATGGCTCCTATGATTTGGTGAAATCGTTGCCTAACACAGCGCCCAGCATGTAGCCTCCTAGAAGATGCTTAGGAAGTGAATGACTGCGATCCAGGTAACCCAGTGTGTGATGTGAGCATCAGGGCTTATGATGGCTTCTTGGAGCAGGAGGCACACTGACATGCCATAAAGGGTGAGCACAGCTAACCATGTAGGAACAGGTAAAATAACACAATATGTTCCTACATTTCACACATATTTGAGGGCCTCCAGCACACCTTTTGCTTCTGGGGAGACAACAGTGAGTACACCAGATATCGTCTTTGCCTTCACATGGAGCTCACAGCCTAGCGAGGGAAACAGACAATTAAGAGACAAACCTATGAACAAGCTAGATAGTTTCTGGAAGTGGGTGAGTGCTTTGAAGAAAATAAAAGACGGACATAGAACAGAGACTAGCTGGGGTGAAGGGTTCCCTTTAGATAAGGTGACCAAAGAAAGCTTCTTTGAGGAGGTAACATTTCAGCTAAGACCCACAAGATGAGAAAGAGCCAGTCTGATAGACGGGGGTGTTCTAGGGTGAAGGACCAGCCAGTGCAAAGCACCTGAGCTGGAGAGACTTGAAGCTGTTCAACGTACAATGAGAAAACCAGATTGTGCTGGAGCTCTTAGGTGAAGAGGAGACTGGTAGGGAGGAGGTTGGAGGGGAGCACAGACCAGGCTGTGGAGGACCTGGAGGCCTGGGTGAGGAGCAGGGAGGTCCTGCTCAGCACAGTGGGAGGCCACAGAGGGCTTCAGCAGGGCGCGATACATTCTGATTTGTATGTTAAGAAGAGGACTGGGGTGAGAGTCAGGAGAGCGCATGGTGAGTAAACTCCATCTTCAGAGCTGAGTCCTAATACCCAAGCGGGCTTCCAATCGACATTTGAGGAGTCAGGAGCTAAAGACAAGGGGCTGTGTCTGCAAGAAATTTGTAGGCTTTTAAACTTCCCTGTGTTTGCTGTTTCTGTAACCCCATGTTCTGCATAGTGCTCATGCCTGGTGGATTTGTCTTTGGAGAGTGGGGCAATAATGTTGAGCCAAATATCAGGAAGCCCAAGGCGCAGAGTGGGAGGAGGCAGCTGGCCTCGGAGAAGTGTGCCTGCCAAGTCCTCAGGCCTGCAGCAAAAAATGGAAGGAAACACAAGAGCCAGCAGGTTTGGACTTGAGAAGGAGAAAAGCCTGTGAAGCAGAAGGGGAGAGAAAAGGGGAGCTTTTACATCTAATTACACCCATTTAGTTGTATAGGCAGACCCTTTATCACATTGCATTTTACAGCTCAGCTCTTTCAACAGTATCTAATTACATTGCCTAATTGCTACCTCTACATCACTTACCAACATTTAACTCACTCTTTCCTTGATTTTGGCATCAGGACCCTACATGGACAGTGGATTTTTTTGGCAATAGGGAACCAACTTTAGGTACTTAAGATGCGATGCTGAAAGCAGGTTTGGGAAAGATTTTATCCCAATAGGTTGTAGAAATTTCTGGATGCAGAGGAACCAGTTGGAAAACAATCCGGTACAGCCATCCAGGCTCCACATTACTCATGATTTAGGGTGGTTGCAAAAAGGAAACCAACCTGAATGCAAGGGAAGGGCAGGTCTGAGACTCTGTTCTTAATTTGCCTTTTGTTCTTTCTACCTGGATTGCCAATGCCGCTCTGCAAATTTAAAGGGACTTTTTTTTTTTTCGTGTCCAAGTTCATGAATGCTATGCTCAGCATGTGATAGTTACTCGGTGAAGGTTATGAAATAATTCTTCAGGAAAGAAATAGGCCATGCAGCTAACTGGGTGAGTGAAAATAGGTCATGGCATGAGGATGGAAGGGCTGCCGGCCAAGGGTCTGGAGCCAGAAGGCAGCCATCTGCTCCGACATAGGGCAGCGCCTGTCTACACTGTTCACAGCTCCTGCCATGAACCTGTGACAGGACAATTGTGCTGAATATGGCCATTGCTTCTTACCTCCTTGGGAGAGGAACATCTTCCTGTCGTTTGCCACCTTAAAAGGTGGAATTTCATCTCAGTATTCAAATCCTGGCTTATTCACTCTGTATTGTTTGGTAAGTCAATTTTTTTTCAATCCCAATTTTCTCATCTGTGAAATAGGAGATGATAGTGCTTACCTGGGGCTTTTTGAGATCAATTAGAGAATTAGAGAATTGAGCGCCTAGGTACTCAGTTAATGTTGCTTTTCGTATAGCAGCATGGTGATGTCATGTGATACGTCAGCTTTGCCACTTTGCAACCACCTGGCAAGCTTGCCACTTGGGCAAGTATGTAACACCTGCGTGCCTCAGTTTCCTTATCAACAGTACGGGAACGATCACATGGGGTTATTAGGAGGAGTAAAGAGGTTAACACACTGGAGATGCTGAGGAGAGGGCCAGCACACAGCAAGCCTGATATATCAGGTTTGCTTCTTCTTCCTGTTCCCAGACTGCCAGACACACTTAACATCCCATGTTTCTAAGAACTTAAGTCACTTGCCAATGTTCAGGTACAAACAAGTCGTGGAGTTCCTTTTGTTAGACCTGCCCTTTGTGTCTGTGTTTGTGTTTCCTCTGAAAAAAAATCCCATGAATTAAAATTTCCAATGAAGTCATTGGGAATTTAAATTCAATAAGCTTCATAAGAACAGACGTGTTAGGCCACCTGCCATACCTTTCATGCTCTCTCACGTTTCACTGTCTCCTCCCCATCACCCCTGACCCTGATCTGTGGCACGACTCCTCACAGCTGCTAAGGGGAGGGGGAGGCAGAGAGCCCTGTACCCAGCTGTTGGTCCACGGGAACATCCGCAGAAGACATGACCTGTGGGAGGGGGTCACGCAGAGCTGGAGAAAGAGCAGCTCCAGCAGGGGACAGCCCGGGAGGGACCTTGCAGGAAGAGCTTCCTCCTACATTGCCAACTTGGTGGAACAACCTCAAGAAGAAGTGATGTCTGAGGTCGTAATGCAAATTTCAGGCTGCAGTGTCAAACCATGGAGAACACCTCAGCACTGCACTGTTTGGGTGCATTGTTTTCTATACATTCTGTCAATGGCATCCCTTGGATGAAGGGGGTGGTTGAGCCCCCACGTGCTAGCTGCAACTTGGAACAAAGTCTAGAGGAGAAAAAGGTGCTGGAAGTTGGTCATTTAGGGCAGGAAGAAAGAGGATGGGATGAATGGCTGCTTCTACTTCACCTGGGGACAGCAAATAGACCTGTTTGGGTTGTACTTTAGAAGGCAGGTGCCAGGGATGAAAGTTTTCCCATGACTCTGGAGGACTTTTGTGATATAGCAGGTGACAGCTGATGTGTCCTGACAGCTGGAGGTCAGGTTTTTCCATGGCAGATTCTGGGGACACGCAGTCTGCAGAGCTATTGTCAGAGCTGGAAGAAGAGTCTTATGATAGGTCCTGCCAACTTGCACATTCGGCTCCTTGGCCGTGGTCCGGTGGTTTCTTGAACTCAAGGTCACAGCAAACAGGCTGCTCTGTTGAAAGGCTGACAGTGTGACCAGGGACTTGGAGAGGGAGCAGGGGTTCAAGAAATGGATCTCTCTGCACTAGTCTGCATCCAAGGCTTATTGTTATGGGAAAGAAGGCCTGCTCATCTCGGCTGAACTCGGGACAATTCTGACAGGCCATCCTAGCTCTAGAGGTCCTCAGGGCATCGGCGCCATGTGAGTGGTGTAATTGAGGTTTAGTTAAGGTCTTTCTGAACCTGGTCACTGCACTATTAACTACCATGCTATTCTGCTAGCACAGAACCACGCAAAGGACAATGGGAAGTGAGAGAATGAAGAAACGTCACAAGTGTTGTAAACATCACAAGAAACATCACAAGTATTCTTGGTGAATACTTGGGCCAAGAGCTAGTGCCTAAACCTGCTTTTCTTCCACTCACGGGGCACAGTGGGGCTGGGGGGCGGCCATGTTTAAGGTTTCAAGGACAGGGCAGATGGCTGTGTTGTCATGTTTCCTGTCGGGTTTTAGTGGCTAGTCAAGAAGTTGCTCACTCATGGAGGAACAAATAGCAAAAGCCAGAGACCGTATGTTAGGAAGTGCAGATTTGGATGGTAGGAGATGGAATATTAAGATGTGTGGTAAAAAATAGAACTACCATTTGATCCAGCAATCCCACTTTTGGGGATTTACCCCAAAGAAAAGAAATCATTATGTCAAAAAGATACTTGCACTTGTGTGTTTGTCACAGCACAATTCACAATAGCAAAGAAATGGAATCAGCCTAAGTGCCCATCAACAGATCACTGGGTAAAGGTCACACACACACACACACCGTGGAATACTACTCAGCCATAAAAGGAATGAAATAATGTCTTTTGTAGAAACATGGATGGAGCTAGAGGCCATTATCTTAAGTGAAATAACTCAGAAACAGAAAGTCAAATACTATATGTTTTCACGTGTAAGTGGGAGCTAAATAATGTGTACACAGGGACATAGAGGGTGGAGTAATAGACGTTGGAGATTTGGAAGGGTGGGAAGGTGGGAGGGATGAGAAATTACCTAATGGGTACAATGTACACTATTCCAGTGATGGCTACACTAGAAGCCCCGACTTCACTGCTATGAAATATATACATGTAACAAAACTGCACTTGTACTTCCTACATCTATCTATCATCTATCTATCTATCTATCTATCTATCTATCTATCTATCTATCATCTATGTATATAAAAAGATGTGAGGTAATCAGCCATGTCCTACAGTATCATTTGGATAGCAGTGAAATTGATGAACTCAGAGCACAGAGTGGATACCTATGCTTGGTTCCATCCTGAGGAATCTGGGCTCCATTTTGAACCCACAGTGTCATTCTGAGATCCTACTGGTCACCCCTCCTTCCTTCCATCTACCCAGCCCGTCACCGAAGACTCATTTGGTGCCTATTATATGCCCAGCACTCTGCTGGGGTCTGGGGTTGAAAGATAGCTAATGAATAGTACCTGTTTGCAAGGAGCCTAGTGTCCTGTGGCGTTGACAGATATTCCCAATACAATGACATACGTGCTGGACTCAGTTGGCTTAGGTTAAATTGTGCTACAACAAATGACCCCTACATCTCAAAGGCTTACAACAACAATGGCTCATTTCTGCCGTCCATGACTTGATCTTTAGAGGCTGGCTATATAGCTCTTCGCCACATTTTTTTCATTAGGGGTCCAAGCTAAGGTGAGCAGCCTCTTATCTAAAATGTGCTGATCTCATGACAGAGGGAAAAGAGAGAGCAACAGCTCTTCAGTGCTTCTGCTGGTATGGGGCACACGTCACTTCTGCTCACATTTCATTGGCCAAAGCAAGTCACCTGGTCAGGCATGACATCAACAGGACACACAGGCAGTTAACGGCTACCAGTTGGCAGTTAGCAGTTGGGAGGGAGAACTACACTGTCCTAGTGCCATAACAGAGTTGGGGAGTCCTCAGTAGGCACCGATAGCCAGCAGAGAGGCATCAACATTTTGGAGCTCCTGTTGGTTCTCTTTACTGATTCATTTTAATTGAACCCACAGGTTTTTTGTTTTTTGTTTTTTTCTGTCCTGACCTTAGAGACAAGCTCTGCCAGAGCTCACATAGTGAGAAGGTATTGGGATCAGTGTTAGATTAGAAGTCGGAGCTTCTAATACTGGAGACCTGCATAAAAATCGTAACAAATTGGGAAGCAGCTTTCAGGACAACCCTTTGTGGTGTATGGATGCTGCAATGAGTTGCGGGTATTTTTATGGAAAAGCCATTGGGCTAGAAGTTAGACACACCTGGGTTTGAGTCTGCTCTGCCACTTAATAGCGGTGTGATCTTGAGGAGTCATTTGGCCTCTGAGTTTTATTTATTTGTTTATTTTTTAGACAGAGTATGGCCTTGTTGCCCTGGGTAGAGTGCAGTGGCATCATTGTAGCTCACCGCAACCTCACACTTCTGGGCTCAAGTGATCCTCCTGCCTCAGCCTCCCAAGTAGCTGGGACTACAGGCACATGCCACGATTCCTGGCTAATTTTTCTGTTTAGTAGAGACAGGGGTCTCACTCTTGTTCACGCTGGTCTCAAACTCCTGGCCTCAAGCAGTCCTCCCACCTCGGCCTCCCAGAGTGCTAGGATTACAGGTGTGAGCCATTGTGCCCAGCCAGGCCTCTGAGTTTTAGTTCCTTCATCTGTAAAATAAGAGTGGTTGTGAGAAACGGAAATTGCTCTGTAAACAGTGAAGCACCATTCAAATGTTCAGCCTTCATTAAAATGTGATGGAAAATGTCATAAGAAGTGGGCAGTTCTGGTTTTTTTCCATTGCTGTGGGAAGCTGGCACACACAATAAGAAAGTTTATTGACAGCAGCTGAGATGTGCTGAAGCTATAATTATCTTCAAGACAGACTGAGTTTTGATTGCATGTAAGGGTGCCTGGTAGATCTATCCATCAGACATGCGCCTCGATGTAATGCCGACAGTCTATTTACTGAGAGGCAGCTGTGATATTATAAAAGAATGAAAGGCACGCTAAAGGTCTAAGTTGTTACGGAGGATATGACTTCCGTTTATCTGTGTGGCTAATGGTTGCAGGATGGTAAAAATTTGGTATAAACACGAGCAAAAGCGTTTCTGAATTTTCATTATAATCCAGCATTTAAGAGATGGATGAAAACTTAGCGATGATTGCGTCCAACCCCTTCTCCGTATGGATAAGGAAACAAAGACCCACGGACATTAATAAACTGGCTTTTATATTATTTACTCTTTGCTAGGCATAGCATTAATGTCTGAGTGGCTATTAATTCAGAGAGAAAAACTTACTGTTACCTGTCTTTCATTTAATGAACGTCGTGCTAACTCATTAATTTCGAAAACATTTCTTCTAATAGTTAACATTCACCATTTCTAAATATTTATTCACTATTTACACATAATCAACAAAAGCTCAAAAATTTCACATTAAATTTCCCAGGACATTTAAGCATTCACTACAAATTTGTAATCAAGCTCTTAGATAAACAAATAATTAAAACTGCAGATCTAATAAATCAGATTCTTTTTCGTGTTCTAAATACCTTTAAGAAGCAGACAACACAAGCACAGGAAAATGTCACTTTGATTATGGAAATGATTCTGCTATGAGGAAATGGCTTTCTGAGACCCTGGAAAGCCAGAGAGAAGATTCTGCTCATGGTTGTGAGGGTGCCTACTTTGTTTTCTCCTCCTTCGGTAAGAGGAGGGGTATGCTGATGCTGTGTGGCTCAAAAACTAGGAGGTGGTCTATGAGCACATTTTCAATCAAGTGCATGGATCGTTGGCAGAAATTCTTCCTGAAATGATGATACAATCCCACAGCAAAACTGGGCTGTGGGATGGTAGAAATGAGCTCCTCAGCGCTATTGGTTTCCTACCTCAAGGGTAGTATTTCCAGAGGGGCACACTTCTTTGGGGAATTCTGGGGGCAGAGGGCTGGGGATGTCTTTAGCTAGTCCAACTCCTTATGGCCCCAAACGTCTGATAACATTCTGCATCCTTAGCTAATTCTGTTAAGAACTTTACAGAGGGGGAGAATAAGAGTAAGAACAATAAATGTCTCTTTTTTGTCTGTAAAGTGGAAATAGTAAAAAAAAAAAAAAAGAAAAGAAAAAAAAGAGGAAAAAAAAAGAAATATCTCTTCTTACGAATGCTATAGTCCACCTAAAAAGCTGCATCCACTTGTACTCCTAAAAAGAGTAATCAAAGGCTAATACAGTACATCATGAATTGAAATTTGTTTATTCTTTGCATTCTAATTTTTTACTTTCATTTTATAGCTTCCCAAGGTTACTACTTTTAGACTTTTCCAGCATCACAGTAATTTTTATAGGATATGATTTCTATACTTTCTCAGAGTTGCTGAATTTACAAAACCCCCAAAGGAAAAGAATATGACTTCAGGACAGCTGAGTTTATAGGTTCAGGAGTTGTGATACAGAACCCGCCATTCCTAGGATCGCCCTTGACTGTGTGGTCCAAGATGGCACACAAGCACACCTGCATTCCAGCGCACGGTGGGGAAATGAGGGCCAAGGGAGGATATGCTCTTTCCTTTTATGAACACAACCAAAGATGCTCATGTCACTTCTGCTCATTTTTATTTGGGAACTTGGCCACACCTAGCAGCAAGGGAGGCTGGAAATATGCTGCCCATGCCCAGACCAAAACATCGGGTATCTTATTAGACTAAAATAAAGGAGAAACTAGCACTGGGTGATGTCCAACATCGTCTGCCACTGTCCATGCTTTTGGCCCCCTAAATATTTGTGGTCCTCCCCCCCACACACACACATCTACCTCTCTCCAAAGGGGACAAGTTCCAAATGCCTTGATTCAATGCAAAGACCAGGAGCACCTGAGTGACAAGCTGTCATGGCCAGGGCTAGCTCCTGGTGGCATGAGAAAATAAGGCATCTCCTCCACCATCCCCAAACTCTCTCATGCCCGGTATACAATGGCAGCATTGGAATAGGGAAGCTACAATAAAAGTTCCCTTCAGAAAAAAGATAAAAAGAAAACACAAGTTACTGGCCCATAGCAATGGTCAAATCCTGCTCGGCAAGAACTGAAAAGACTTTTCCTATGTCAGCAGGTGAGTTGCTTGGTTGGCCCATCTGGCAACCCTGGCTGTGCTCTCTAGGGGAGCCTTCCTTGGCTGACATGCTCTGGAGGGTTCTCCCTTGTCCGTCTGAAGCAGACATTAAGGTGATGTCCCTTGTGGGGGCTGCAGTGCTTTTACGGTCCCTTTCTGCAGGTGCAAGTTTGGAGCCCAGGCTGCCTTCTGGGTCAAGGGTTTTGTCAGGTCAGACTTACAGTTTCCTGGGCAAGAAAACTCCCTCAGAAACCCAAGTAGGCTTTAAGAATATTTGCTTCTGGTCCATTTCATGTGCAAATAACTACAGATGATGAGATCTGGTTTGGCATGGGTTTTAGCCTAAAAATTTTATTTACTGATCTCCGTTTTCTGCCTAGTCTCCACGTCTCAATTTGAGTGTGGTTGTCCTGAGTCCATTTGAATAAACAGGCTTGAGTGGGGAGGCAACATCCTTGATTTGATCTTTGCTGCTGTCTGTTACCTGGCAGAGAGCTCTGGATAGCGGTGCTTGAGAAAGGCTTGAGGATGAAGTCTGAGTTTTTGCTAATACTATTTAGAGCCTCCTTGAAGGACTCAAACAGTGTCAGCTCTCTCTCTTTCTCCATTTCTCACACTCCTCAGTCTCTTGGCTGTGCTGCACTCTGGGTTTAGCCTCACTTGGGCAGGCTTCATCAATATTCCTAACCTTACAGAGTCCTTACCACACCTGATTTTTGAGGGAGACACACGATCTTCCCCAGCATCCCCACATAATGTCTCAAGGAAGTTCCTGATTGGCCCATTTACACCACATGCACACCCCAGATGAGTTATTAGGCCCAGGGTATGGAGTTCTTTGGCCAGTCTGGGACATCTGTCCACTGTGGTGTGGAGCATCAGGATAGGGGAGCTGACCAGGACCACATAAGGTGCAGAAGAAGAGGCACTCTTTTCCTTCCCAAAAGAAATCAAGGGAGGTGCTATCAGAGAAAAGGGGAGGAAAATAGGCTTGGAAAGTGAAAGTGAAAGGCACTCAGGACATCTGGCCACCACAGGGGTGACAGTACTCTTAGGACCTGGAAGGCTTAGTAAAGATGGGTGAGACTACTAACATACTTACTTTTCATTTTATTTAACAAGGTTTGTTAAAACCTGGACTGTATCTCTTTCCAAGTGTCCTTAGCAAGAGCTCACCGTTACTTCAGACAACCAGAGCAGGCCAGAGTGCAAACCACCTGGAGACAAAGAAGCATTTCCTGTTCAGAACTCACATTAGTCCTAGTGTGGTGTGTCTGTGCCCCTGTCCTGGCCCTGGGGCCAGGCAAAGCTCAGAATGAATCTTCTTTCTCCTCCCACTCCTCTTTCACTTGGCCTTCTCTCCACAAGAGCCACCCCCACCGGCATCCTTACCCTACTCTGGCCACTCTACTAGCCTCTGAGTGTGGAGTAAGACTCTGAGCTGAAAAAGAGGTGCTGGGCTTGGTGGGAAACCAGCAGGGTTGTAGTGAAATCCTTCACCCCTGGTGGGAGGTGGGCGAGGGCAGAGTTAGATGCCTCTCACCCTAGCCTTGTTGGCCAAATTGGTTGGTGGGAATGGGAGCCTGCTTCTATCTTGCCATCACCTGTGAGAGGCTGCAGGCCCACAGAGCCTGCTAGAACCAGAGCTGCCAGGGAAATCTAACCCAAGAGCAAGGCTCTTCCACTCGGGGTGTCCTGGCTGCAGCCCACTCCTTGCCTGCCGTCCCTCCACTCGACCCACACAATCCCACTTCAAGGTCCTATCTCCCTCTCCGTCACCCATGTATCCCTCCCTAGAACTTTCCAAGCACGGGTGCTATGCTGACAAAGCTGCTTGTCCCCATATGTTTGAGAAGCTGTCAGGATGATAAAGCACTCAGGCCACATTTGTTCATATGAAATTGTGCCCCTCCATCCCAGCACCCTTCCTGCACCCCACCTTTTCTAAGTTCCTTGAGGATTCATTGTGCTCACCGTACTAGAGCTTCCCAGTGTCCATGTTGTGTCGGAGACGCCTGACCCTGTCTCTTCTCCCTCGGCAGCAGTGCAGGTGGATCTCCCCTGAGGTCAGGGGTCTCCAAGCTCAGTCTCCTCCAGCATAGAGGTTGCTGGGTATTTCGTGTTTCAGTTCCCCAATAAGCCACCCTTGGAGGAAATGGAGTTGGGTTTGGAAATCAGGAGTAACTCAGAGAGTTCTGGAAGGCTCTTGATGAATCTAGAAGGGCTGGCAAGCTAATGTCGGGTGGCAAGTGAGTTGGGAATTTGACATTCCTTGATGTTCCCGGAGTCAGAAGCCCTATTTGTAGCACTGGTGGGGCTAGGGCTGGGCCCTGCTATGTCACTCACCGCTTCACTGTGGTTGACTGTATTTCCAAGGTTGGCCATGACAATATCTCCCCTTCCACATAGCCTCCTGTGTTGTGACCTTGCCACTCCTCTATCAGGAGGTGGTGTCTGTTTTGCTCCCCCCTTGAAGCTGGGCAGGCCCTGGGATTCTTTGACCAATAGAACCCAATGGAAGTGAGGCTGTGCCACTTCCAGGCATAGCCCTTCTCTGGCCTAGTGGCTTTGCCTTTTGCCTCTTGGAAGCCAGCTACCAGGAAAGAAGTTTGTCTGTGCCCTGAGACCACTATACCATGAACAGCCCATGTGGAGAGGCCCTGCAGGATGAAATGCCCTGTGAGAGAGAGACAGGCCAAGCAGCATGAGACACCAGACATAGGAACATTTAAGATTACAACATTTTAATAATTTCTCTGATTTTGCCCTTGTATTTCTTTCTCTTATGTTCAAAATCTTGAATTCTAATGGTATTAACATAACACAATGGTTATTCTAATGGTTATGTTATTCTCTGTACCTTTACAATATATCCATAAATGTTCCAAATGACTATTAGTTCAATGCCAATATCGCTAGTAGTAATACTAATATGACGATCTTGAAAAGATAGCGTTTAGGTTCAATTTGCCTTTACAATATATTCCTTCAAGGTAGAATTTCTCAAACTCAACACTACATTTTGGACTGGATAATTCTTTATTATGCACTGCAGCCCCTAGCGCTAACTCATTTAGATGCCAGTAGCAACTCCCCAGTGTGACAATGAAAAATGTCCCCAGACATTGCCACAGATCCACTGGGAGGCCAGAGTGCCCCAGGTTAAAGACCACTCCTTTGTGACTGTACAGTCAAAACACTGAGTTTTAAAGTATTTTGAAATTATTCTTTTCCTGTATAATTATACCACCAACTTGATATACAGTTAGGTTCATTTGTTTCAGTGGTTTTCAGGTTTTATAGATTGCTTTTACTTTTTACAAATGTAAAACGTGTACATTGTTCCGAAGTCAAAATGTCACCTGGTAATTGTTTTTAGTTTAATTTTATTTTTCAACCGTATAACATTGAATAGCTGATACTGTCAAAGAAGTTTCAGTTCCATCTCTCTATCCTGTTCCCTTCTCTTCCCTATGATAACCATTTTCATTTGTTTCTTCCATGGTTTCTTTTTGAAAATATAAGCCAATATGTATTTACATGTGTATTTTCTTCTATTTATTGCCCCCTTTCTTATGCAAAAGCTTGCATACTACGCTGTTGTGTATACCTAAAGGCAAGCTTTTCTACCTATCTGTATTGATTGGAAGAGTCTGAGCGGCCACTAAATGCAATGCTCAGTGGTAGGCACTGAGAGTTTGCCTTCAATGAAGGGAAAGACTGATACAGCAGATCATTTCCATGACTCAATGCCAACTTTTTAAGGTTTCAAATCTTATGGTTGACTTCTGCCATGTGATTGGGGGCCACCCTAAATTTGACCTCTGATGAAGCTCTCGTTTCTGGGAATAAATGTGCCAAGAAGTCTTTCATGTAACTGTAAATGAAGACATCTTTGATTAAAGACATGGCTTGGGTGACCCAATTGCTTGGGACCAAAGAAAGTTCCTTTAGACAATGTTCTCTAACTTGCCTGGGATGTGTTCATCAAGATGCTTCAGATGAGGATTAAGCAAGTGTAGAAAATTAACGGAGGGACCTAGAACTAGACCCCTACCCTCACACTTGTATTGGCCGCTGAAGTCTATGAAATGAGTTGTCAAGAAATGTGAGTCAAATTTAGCCTGTAACCTCAATTATTAACTCTCCAAACATCTATGGGCCAAGTTTACATATTAATAAGTCTATTGCTTTTTATTATAAAAATTTCCAAGCATAAAAGTAGAGAATGTAATGAACTATGTAGTCATCACCCAGTTTCCATAACCATCAACATTTTGCCATACTTGTTTCATCTATCTCAACCTTTCCTTTCCTGAAGTATTTTAAAGCAAATCCTACATAATAGGTCATTTCACTCTACAATGCATCTTTTAAAATAAGTAGTGGTGAAGGGTGGGAAGGAGCATTTTCTTACATAACTTTAAGGTCAGTAACACACCAATAAAAATAGCATTAATTTATTACTATCATCCAATATCCAGTCTAAATTTAGAATTCTCTATCTAAAAAAAATCCAAAAAAACAACAAAAAAATGTTTCTGCCATCAGTATAAATCAGCGTCTAAACAAAGTCCACTCACTGTATATGGGGAGCCTACTATGGGGCATGAACTGACAAAAAGTGAACCCAAAGCACTCTGGGTGGCTGAAAACAAACTGGCAGGGACAAGAAGCAGCATCGAGTAGTAGGTCATTAAAGGTAAAATGTCTGATTTCAAATCAAAAGTGTAGTTTCTCAAACAAGAAGCAGTACAATTAATCAAAGTATGCCCCTAAACTATCGACACAGTTTTGCCATCTTAATGGTAGCTTGTTTATGCCAGCAGTGAAGAAGAAGCCTGGAGAGTGAGTGGCTTTGAAATTGCAAATGGTGAAAGGCATTTTTTACAGCTTGTTGAGAATGGAATATTTTTCCTTGTGAGGAGTAGTCCAAAGCCTGGAAGAAGTGGTCATCAGTTGGTGCAAGGTCTGAAGAACATGGTAGATGACAAAGAGTTTCCAAGTCCAGCTGCTGTAATCGGAGCAGCATTGTTTATGTGACATGTGGTTGAGCTTTGTCTTGCAAGAGGATTGGCCTGTGTCCCATTCAAGTACTAACCAGGCCCGACCCTTCTTAGTTTCCAAGATCAGGTGAGATCAGGTGTGTTCAGGGTGGTATGGCTGGAGACAGATTGGCCTGTTTCTATTGATCAATCTTGGCTGCTTAATCACAAACATCCTCATCATGTTGTCCAGTTGGTTGCAGTAGACATCTGCAGTAATTGATTGACCAGGTTTCATGAAGCTGTAGTGGATAATACCAGCACTGGACTACCAAACAGACACCGTTAGCTTTTTTTGATGAATATTCAGTTTTGGACTGTGTTTCGGCACTTCATCTTTGTCCAACCATTGTGCCAAATGCTTGTGATTGTCAAAAAGAACCCATTTTTCATCACACATAACAATATGGTGTAGAAATGGTTCACCTTTATGTTGTGACAGAAAAGAGAGGCAAGCTTTGAGACGATTTCTCTTCTGATGTTTGTTTAATTCATGCGGTACCCATCTATCCAGCTTCTTTACCTTGCCAATTAGTTTCAAATGGTCCAACATTGTTGGAATAGTAACATCAAACCTTGTTGCTAATTCACATGTAGGTTAAGATGGATTCACTTCCACTGCAGCTTTCAGCTCTTCATTATCCACCTTGGTCTTGGGTCACCCACATGGCTCATTTTCAGGATTAAAATCACCAGAATGGGACTTCTCAAACCATTGACGTCCTGTGCGTTCATTAGCCACATCATTCCCAAACAATTTGCTGATATTTTGAGCTGTCTGTGCTGCATTGGTTCTATGATGAAACTCATATTCGAAAATAACATGAATTTTTGACTTATCCATGGTTTTGCAAAAATTGCTCTTAAAAAAATTTGAAAGATTATCACAAGCCAAACAGTGCATTTGAAAGACCGAGGATCTACCTTTTTTTTTTTTTTTTTGAGACAGAGTCTCACTCTGTTGCTCAGGCTAGAGTGCCGTGGAGTCAGCCTAGCTCACAGCAACCTCCAACTTCTGGGCTCAAGCAATCCTCTTGCCTCAGCCTCTCAAGGAGCTGGAACTACAGGTGCATGCCACCAGGCCCGGCTAATTTTTTCTATTTTTAGTAGAGATGGGGTCTCACTCTCACTCAGGCTGGTCTTGAACTCCTGACCTCAAGTGATCCTCCCCCCTCAGCCTCCCAGAGTGCTAGGATTACAGGCACGAGCCAGCGTGCTCAGCCTTACCTTCACAAAAAACATAAAACAAGAAATGTCACAGTGAAATATCAGACCTATCAATTGTCAAACTTAGTACTTGAGGAAATCAGATATTTCATACTTAATAACCTAAAATATTAACCTGCGGATAGTTCGACCCTAGATCCGTAGGATTGTTGAAGACAACTGTGTTCCCCCTCAGACTTTTCTTCTCCAAGTTGAACATTCTCAATTCTTTCCATTGTTTCTCTTATGACATGGTTTCTCTCTTCTTTCCCATTCTTCTTAGCATGCTCTTATCACGCTCCAGTTGGTGAAAGTCTCTAGCAGACATATTACAGGGAATTGCTATCCTCAGTTCTATCAGTCCTTGGATCAGCACCGATGTTCCTATTTTAGAGATAAAGAGAGCTAATAACTTTGCAGGTGGGCGAGTTGGTCTTGTGCTCAGTGTTAGTTGTAAGTGTGGAGCTGGGCCAAAACTCAGAGCTATGCCTGAATCTTACTTTCTGGGTAGGAACAAGTCATTTCGGTTCTAACCATCTGTTGGTTCCTACTAAAATCCTGCAAATATCCAGTCACCCATCAAGCAGAGAATGGTTAAGAGCTTGGATCCAGGAGTCTCAGAAGCATGGCTTAGTGGTTAGATTGCACAGACTTTGCAGCCAAGCTTTCCACGTTCAAATTCCAGTTCTACCAACTATGAGCTGGGAGCTTTGGGCAAATGACTTGATCTGTTTCTCCATTTATTTATCTATAAAGTGGGAATGAGGATAGTATCTGCCTCATTAGGTTGTTGTGAGGACTAAACATATTAACACATGCAAAGTCTACAAAATAGCGCCTGACACAGAACAAATGCTGTGTGTGTTTGCTATTCTTACTATTCTGCGTCCACTACTGAGACGTCGAACAAGTTATCTAGCTAGAATATGTCTCCAATTCCTCATCTTTAATCTGAGCATTACAACAGAGCCTACTAATAGGAATCTTGTGAAGATTAAAAGAGGTAATTCACCAAAAACTGAAAAAACAACATCTGGTACGTAGTAAGCGCTTGATAAATATTAGCATTTATTAATTTGGCACTGTATACTGTCCATGGGTATGAATCCAAAGTCAGAAGTCAAGTGTACCAGAAATACTGGAATTTTTTTTTTTCTATAAATCAACTTAATTTTCATTCCAAGCTTTCATTCCACCTCAGTCGTTCTTGGAATTTCTCTTCTCTGAGTCCTCCAGAGTTTGTGCCAGGGGTCTGAGGTCTTACATGATGTCCATCCAGGTTTCCAGAGGATTCAGCCTGTTCCCAGCCCTCCGTCCACTCGGATACCTGTGATCTCAGCCCGGGAGTTCCCTGCTGCTTCTGTGCCACACTTGAGATTCCAGGTCTTGGCCAAGCCTGGGGACCTCAGCCCAGCACCAAGCCTCCTGCTGCATCATTTCCAGCCGCAGATAGCATCCAAATGCTCCTAGGACCCACCAACCTTTCTCCTCCTGTTTACCCACGTCTCTGGAACTCACTTTTTCATCTAGAGGAAAATATTTTGTTTTTAAATCCTATTGACCTCAATGGATTTTTGGGAAACAAGAGTCAGCCCACAAATCTCCCCAGAGGCAGAGAAACAGCACAGAGCCTGCTGCATTCCTGAGTGGCAGGAGGACAGGAAGACAAGAGAGGGGACAATCATTGTCCCCATTTCACACAGCATCTATCCCCCACCTTTAGAAGTACACGAGTTGTTACACAGAAAGGAGTTTCTCCCACAGAGGGGAGCCCCACCCTCAGAGTTCTTCCTCTAGAGCAGGGGTCCTCAACCAGGGTGACTTTGTCCCCCAGGGGGCATTTGGCAATGTGGGGAGACATTTTGGGTTGTCACAGCTGGATTGGAGGGTGCTACTGGCATCTAGCAGGTAGAGGACGGAGGTGCTGCTACACATCCCACAATGCATAGGACAGTCCCCCACCCGCCCTTGCCCCCAGCAAAGAATTATATGACCCGAAATGTTAATAGTGATGAGGATGGGACATGAAAACTGTCAGGAAAGGCAGAAGAAAGTGACGAGGCGATTGTGCCAGAGGCTCTTCAACCAAGATCACTGAACAGAAATCTCTGCCAGGAAGCCTGTCGCTGTGGGCTGTCGTAGTCGAGGGGTGACCTGGAATAACAAGGAGCTGAGACTTCAGTTCACGGCCTCTCCACACAATTTCAGACGGCAGTTGTCTAGACAGGACAGCACTGACACAAACGCTAGCCAGCTCCCTCCTGCCTGGCACACTGAGCTGGGGCCGGCTGCTGTCACCGAGGTCCTGCCAGAGCAGGGCCTTCTCCATGGGTCTGGGGACTTGGGACGTGCAGCTGGGGGCCGCATGCCTCCACACAAGTCTCTGGTGCTGACCTCGCTGAGTGACCAGTGACCAGTGACCGGGTTACTCAGATGAGGAAAACCGGTTTCTTAACGAGCCGGATGGGTCTCAAGCCTGGCCTTGGAGTGAGTCCGCCCAGGAATTCTCACAGGTCTAGGGAAGGTCCCACATAAGGGAATTAAAAAAACAACAGTAACAACAATAAAAAAAAAAATCTCCACAGGGAATTCTAATATGCAGACAGAATTGAGAGATTTGTTTTTACCAAAAATTGTGCCTCCTTGTTTTTGCTGTGGGACATTGTTCAGCATTACTTCAGGTTCCACATCAAGGTCCAAGGCTGTGGGTGGAGGGGTGGTGTTTGTGTTGGGTCTGGAAAGACAGGTGGGCTCTGCATTAGCTTTTCTGATGACCTTGACCTGTCCGTAGGGGGAGTGGGCTTGAAAACACTGGATGCGGCAATGCCCTCTTTCAAATTTCCAGTGTTGAAGGAGTCCTGTTACCCACTACGTGAAGAGCTGTATTTAGAAAACTCTCTACATGAAAAGTTTATTATTGACTTTTATTTTCAACAATTTTTAGGGCATGGCAAATGAAGTTTAATTTACAGAAAAGCCAGCATTCTTAATGGCTGATATAGCCAAGAACTCCGAGGCTACTCTGGGTGAGGGGAGGCCTCAGCCCACCCTTAAATATTCTGACAAGGTTCCATCCTTTTTCTCTTCGAGGCTACACACAGTCCCTGAGCCGCCTCATCTTCTCTGATGGTTCTTGCTACCAGCTCTGAGCAGCCAACTGTCGGCTCTACTCTCCCAGTGACCTTTCTCCAGCCGTGTGTACCACATGCTTCTTCCTGGAATGTTCTCCAACTCAACCTGTCTGCAACCCCTTCCTGGTCTCCCAAGCTGTATTTTCTATCTCAGTGACTAGCAAGCAAACCTACATTCCTCTGTCTCCCTCATCACCCCCACTTCCCAAGATCTGCCCATTCCAGAAGGTTCTCTGTCCTCAACATCTTCCATTTCAGTCCTGTGTGGCCCGTCCCCAATGCCTCCGTGAGACCATCATTGCTTGACACCTGGACTGTAGGAACAGCCTCCTATGTGATCCCTCTGGTCCATTCTTGTTCTACTTTGTTATCCACCTAGAAACTAGAACAATCTTTCTAGAATGTACCAATGATAATAGTCTATTGTTGTTATTACATCTATGATTTGTGGAGCATTTACTATATGTTAGCCACTGTGCTGAGCTCTTTAGTTGTATAGTATCTTTTAAAAGCTCCCTAAAAACCCTGTAAAAAGATACTCTCATTATCCCTTTTTCACAGATATGAAAACTGAGGCACAGAGAGGTTAAGTATCTTGTCTGGGGTCACATGGCCGTTTAAAGGAAACACCTGCTCAAACGTTACTCTTCAATGACATCCCAAATCTTGATTTGCAAGGCAAAATGCACACCTTTGGTTTGGTCGCAGGGTCTTTTGTGACTCAGGCTCTACCTCTCTGTCCAGACTTATCACTTGCTATGCTCCACCCTGACCCCCTAGGCTTGAGCCTCGTGGAGCCACCTACAACTCCTTAAAGATGTCCATATGTTATGCTGCTCTGTCTTTGTTCAAGTTGTTTCTTTCCCCAAGAGGCCTTCCCCATCCGATCTGTCTGGCAGACACATCTCCCAAGGTTCACCTGAAAGGATGCCTCCTCCATGAAGCCTTTCCTGACTGCCTCCCACTCCTGCCCCTTGGAGAACTGACCTCTTCCTCCCTTTGGCTTGGCTGTGGCTGGGATCCCAGGTTATGACCTTGTTTGTCACCATGGGTGAGGGTAGGGACCGGATAGGATTCCCCTTGGTGTGTTGGTACTCTTAAAGTGTTTGTGTCCTGATCGGTTTGTGTCGCCTGGAGAGGGTGTTTCTCACTGTCTCAGTGGTGTGGGTGGCAATGCTTGGGTGTGGTGTTAATGTCCCTTAATGTAAAGAGTATCTGGTGGCCAACTGATGCCGCTGGACTGTGGCGTGGCTGAGGGAGCAGGAGACCCTCAGAGCCTGGGGAGCAGCTTCTCTGGGACAACAGAGAACGCAGGAAAGGTGGGAAGAGCTGTCTTCTGTTATTCGACCCGTCAACTCCTCCAACTCTCAGGGGGGTCTGGTGAGACGATGCAGTGTGAAGTCCCAGACAGGACTTGCAACCTGGGTTCCGGTGGCTCTGGAATGGCACCGTGTGGCTTCAAGTCCCTTCTCAGGTTCCTTCTTGAAACATGCTTTCCAGGCCATTCCAGAGGCCTCTCCCCACCTGTCTGTGGCGGTCACATGCCTGCCTCACTCCTCAGTTCCCTGCTTGGGCAAGTCTGCTGGCTTCAGCCTTCTTCCTTGTACTCACTTGGCCGTGGTGCCGGGGAGAATACGTGAGAGGCACTTTCGTTTCCTTAGGAACAAGGATGCGGGGGAAGCCCAGGAAGGAGAACTAATACTAAGTAATAATTGAGGCCCAAACCATCTGGAGCTAGGGCTCTGGAGGGCTCTCGTGTTTGCCCACCCACACCTTTCCAACCGTGGACTCAGGGAAGGTCTCGTGCCTGACACCGCTGGAGGGGGACAGTAGGCTGGAGGGGCGTCCAGACCCCCACAAAGAGCCCCCTGCCATATCCCACCCCCACCTGCCCCACCCCGGACATCTCCACCTGAGCTTCCAGGCTCACAGGGCAGGACCAGCCTCACAGTGGTTCTTAAGGACACGCGGGAGGGTATTGAGAAAAGACTGAATCGCTTTGTGCAAAGAATTGTATCTTTCTTGACAATGGATGCAGTGGTCTTTTGGATTTTCTCAGGCCTAAGGGCGGATAGCTGGTTCTTCCTCTAAATGGCCGTGATGGCGCCCTCTTGTGGCCCTCTGAGCCCTTGCCGTGTGCCTTTCTCAAGGTACTTAGATTACTCTGATGCCCATCATAGTCATTTGTGTGCAGTTTTCGCCCGCCCCGTCCCTCTTGTCCTTAGCTGCTTAGGAACAAAGGCCACATATGCTATCAATCTTGGCATCCCTAGCACTTAGTAAGAGCCTGGCCCCGGGAGCTACTCCACACGTTTCGAACAGAAACAACCGTGAGAAAATAAAACTTAAAACACATCATCTTGGCATTTGTTTTCAATTCTTACCTCATCCTTGTATTATTATTATAGGCACAGGCACTCCTGGAGGTCTGATGTCTGGGAACGGGATCGAAGCAGGACTCTGCTGGTGCCTCAAGCTCTCTTCTTCCCACTCCCCTTGGCTCAGGTCTCCCTTTCTTTCTTTGGACCTTTGCATATGCTGTTCCCTCTCCCTTGGACCCTCCCTCCTTTCCTTCTTACCTGCCTCAGTTCAACTCACCCTTTGAAAGTTAGCCAACATGTCACCCACTTCAGGAACTCTTCCCTGATCTGAATTTTTAGACCACCTTCTGCTACGGGATACAGAATGATAAATGCCTCTATGTGCATCTATCTCTCCCATTAGAATGCCAGCTCCTTGGAGGCAGGACTGAGTGTCTTACTATACCATGCACGTTCATTCCTGGATTCAGCAAATGCCTTTTGAATGCCAACCATGTGCCAGGCACTGCTATTATACTGGTAAATAAACTGTCCTCATGGTGGCAGCCTCCAAGAGGGCTCTCTGTGCTCTTTGCCTCTTGCTGTTCATGCCCTTACAATGGTTTCTTCCCACCTGAATTGCAATTGGCCTAAGTGACTGATAAAATATAGAGGAAGTGATGATATGTGACTCTACTGCCATGAAGCACAAGACTAGATAGATGATAATGACATTTTCAGCTTTCTTCATGGTCTCTTGGTTGCTTCTCTAAGGGGAGCCAGGAAAATAGAGCACATGGCCCCATCATAGGTCCACATGGAAAGGACCCACCTGGGCAGCAACTGTCAGCTGTGTGAGTGAGCCACCTTGGAAATGGATCCTCCAGGATCTGCCAAGTCTTCAGAGGACAGTAGCCCAAGCTGGCATTGGAGGCGCAACCCCATGAGTGACCCTGAGCCAAAACTGCCCAACCGAGTCGTTCCTAATTCCTGATATACAGATGCCTCAACCTATTTTAAATCACTAGATTTTAAGGTGATTTGTGATGCAGCGAGAGATAAATGATGCAACCCTATTGTCTTGGAATTTACATTCTAGTGGAAGAAGGAAAATGAATAGAATTTATTTGTTCATTTATTCAACACCACCAGGTACTCCTGGGTGCTGAGATTACAGTGTCAAACAAGACATTAGGCAAAGTCTCAGCTCTCCTGATGTTTATGTTTTAGTGAGGGAGACAGAAGGTAAATGAAATAAGTAAATTATATAAAACATTAGACAATAAGTGCTAAAAATAAAAGAAAACCAAGTAGGTTGGATAAAAGGAAGGGAATTGCAATTGAGATTGCCTATTTTGTACTGAGCCCTTTTCATCTTTATCTCAATTAATACTGTAAAATTTTTTGAAGTTGGTAGTTTATCCTCATTTTACAGATGAGAAAATTGAAGGCCAGGAAAGTTAAAGGAAGCAGCCAAGGTCACCCAGTTGGTATTTAGCTCAGCCAGAGTGGAACGCAGACTGCTTGGACTCTAAAGCCAGCATTCTTTGCAGAACACCACTGACCATTTTGGATTTCTGTTTCAGCCCTCACCCCGGGGCTCACCCTGCGGCATAGCCTGTCCTTGGCATTGACTAGGTGCTTATAACACATGGGCTGGGTGAGGGCATGGAAATGGCCTTCAGGTAGGATTGTTACGGGCTGGCAGGGAGGCCCGGGCCTCCACTTTCTCTAACTCTAGAAAACACCGGGGTGCATGTGGGCCTGTCCATAGGCTGGGAATGTCCGCCCAGGCCCCTGCCTTAGCTGTCCTTGTTGTTTAGAAACAGCAATGCCCACTCCCTCTCTGCCTTTCTGTGTCCACTTCATTTGCTGTATGTGGGAGGAGCTACAGCTATTTCAGCCAAGCCCAGCTTGCTGGTCCTCCCCATCCACCCTCCCATCCCTTGGTGTCTCTTGCCCCTCGTTATTTTTTTCTCCTTGTTTTGCCTTCCTTTCTTGTGCCAAGACCACTAGATGGAGATATACAAAAACTTACTGAACGTGTACCATGTGCCAGGCACCATTCTTTCCCTGCATGATTTCATCGAATTCTCAAGACAGCCCTTTGCAGAGGTCCCATTATTTTCCTCATTGAGGTTAAGGCTCAAGGTCATTCAGCTACTAGGTGGCAGAGCTGGGATTCAAACCCACATCTCTTTGAAGTCGGACTTCATTTGTTAGCCAAGATCACACACCGAGCTGGAAGAACTTTAAAGAGGGGTGATTTCTGAGGTCATCTTGTCCATTCCTTTGCTCCTGGGCAGGGCTGAAGCCAGATTATTTCCAGGAGATTATACCTAAACAAATTAGTGCTAGAGAAAAGGAAAGAAGGAAAAATTCCATCCCTTCACAGCTCATTAAAGTTTTTATGAGAATTTATAGATGTAACATTCTTACAAATGTCTAAGCCAAATTACTCATTTGATAAGTGCTTATTAAGTGCCTACTATGTGCTAAGCCCCACTATGTGTTGCAGTAGACTTGGGCATGAGTTATCGTGGAAGTACAGAGTGGGGAACCAAACAGACTGGCAAGTCAGGGATGCCCACCACCAGGTGATGCTAAGCTGAACCCTGCAAGCGTTCTAGGTGCCAGGGAGCATAGAGGGGCCTCCAGTCAGATGGAGCAACATGTGCAAAGTCAGGAGGCGTGACTGAGCATGGTGCCTTCCAGCATATGGCTGGAGCTTACAAGAAGTGTTGGGGAGGGGCAAGCAAAGGGATTAAGAGTGGGCAGGAGCCAGGCCTATGCCAAGGGAAGGAGTTTGCTCTATATCTGGAAACCAATGTGAAATGATTTAAGGGTTTTGGGCAAGGTACTGACATAATCAGATCTGCATAGTAGAAAGATTATTCCATCAGCAGTATGGCTGAAGAATGGGAAAGAACAATTAGGGAGGACTTTGCAATGGTTTTGCAAGAAATGATGAGTGAGGAAGAGAGAGAGAGATGGAAGAGTTACGTGGGAGAGATTTATGAGTAGACTAGTCAACACCTGGTGATTGCTTGGATATGGGCATGAAGCAGGAAGGCACTGAGGCTGATTCACCCTGGTCCTGGCTTGAGTGTGTGGGTGGATGGTGGGACCGTGCGTTGAGATGGGCATCAGGAGCAAGGGCAGGTTTAGAGGAGAGACACTGATGTCTTAATATCCCCAAGCTTCTCAGGACAACCCTTATTTCTTATCTCTGAAAACAGAGACTCAAAAATTTGATGAGATTTGCTCAAATACACAATGGCCAAAGTAGTGTTAGGAGTGGGATTCCAACTTACATCTTTCTATTTTTTGGAACTATTTTCCCTATGCCTAAGCAGATTTGTTTTATGAGGAACACGGGGAGGGCTCAGCACAGAGTAACGTGTGACAAAACAAACACTTACCTAAGTTAACCTGCTGTTTCGTGTTCATTCGTTCATTCAACAAGATTTACTGAGCACCCACCACATGACATGCATGTAGGGATATGGGGACGACACGGATAGGAGAGGACCACGTTGAGCCTGTAGTCTGCCTAGGGAGGCAGGCAACACACAAATAGGCAAATACAGACACAACATACTGTCATAGCAAAGTGGAGAGAGTAGCAGGAGTGAGAGTGTGGGTGCTGTGTTGGGTGGGGTGCTCTAAGACATGACATTTGATCAAGGCCAGAGTGATGAGGGAAAATTATGCACAGACCTGGGAAAAGATGGTTCCCAGTAGAGGAAACTTTAAATGCAAAGGCCTTGAGGTAGGAACAAGCTTATTCAAGGAATCACAAGAAAACCAGTGTTCCAAGAAAGGAGTGACTGAGGAAGAGATTGACTGGAGATGAAATTGCAGGCAGGGGCCAGAGCCTGTAGGACTCGTAAGCCGTTAATAGCATCTTGGATTTATTCTAAGTGTCTAAGTGGATGGGAAAATCTTGGAAGGTTGTAGTAGGACTGTGACATTGTTTATTTACTTAATTTATTAAAAATATATCTTTATTTCAAGATAATGATAGATCCACGTGTAATTGTAAGAAATAATACAGAGAGAAATTGAACTGTGTTCCCTTTACCGATTTCCCCCCGGTGGTAGCATCTTGCCAAACTGTAGTACAGTATTATGCCCAGGGTATCTGTTTGTGGCTTCAATTTGCATTTTCCTAATGGTGATGGTGTCGAACATCTTTTCATGTACATATTTGCCATCTGTATATCCTCTGCGGTGAAATGTTTGCTCATGTCTTTTGCTCATTTTCTTCTTTTAATTTTCTCATGGTTTTTTCACTGTTCGCTTTTGAGAATTCTTTACATATTCCAGACACAAGTCTGTAGTCAGTTTCATGACTGGCAAATATTTCTCCCAGTCTACAGCTTGTCTTTTCATCCTAACAGGGTCTTTTGTTGAGTAAAAGCTTTTAATTTTGGTAAGATCCAGTTTATCAATTGTTCCTTTTATGGATTGTGCTTTTGGTGTCAAGTGCGAGAACACTTTGCCTAGCCCTGGAGCTGGATTTTCTCCTATGATTGTCTTGGAAAGTGGATGAGTAAATTGACTAAAGCCCTGTAGGGTACCTGGGCAGAACTGAGGGCTCATTGGAGATTCGAGGCAGAAGATTGGGAAAGGGGAGAGGCTTCAAGCAACTTTCTTGGTCGCTGGAGGGGTCTTATGGGGTAGAAGCTCCTTCCCTGTCTAGCTTGAGTTAGGCAGACAGATGGTCATTTTGGCAATATGATCAGAGGCTTAGGCTTCTCCCTTCTCCAAAATACTCACAGACCCTGAAAGAACTGTCTGGTTTCTTTTCTTCACTGAGTGCTTTATCCACCATAATGCGCTTTTGCCACATCCTCATGACTTACTTCTCACAACAACTCTGTAGGGAAGATACTACGTCATCGTCCCCTTTTTCAGAAGACACAACTGAGGCCAGAGAAAGGCTGGAACTAAACACAAGTCTGCTGATACAGAGAATAATGATTGTTCTTCTCTACAAGCTGACTCTGAATTCCTGCCACTAGTTATTTCTTGAGATCAGTGGTTCTCAAAGGATGGTCCACGGACCTCTAGGCATCCATAAGACATATTCAGAGAGCCTGCAAGGTCAAATCTATTCCCCTAATAATACAAAATCATTATTTGCCTTTTCTCCGTGTTGACATTCTAACTTATGGTACAAAAGCAAAGGCAGGTCCTGTCTGAGCATGGCTCAGGACAGTGGCACCACCCAATGTGTTCCTCATTCCCCATGCACTCACAGGGGAAATAATGGGCAGTTTCACACCAATGTGTTAGTAAATAGGAAGTACACAAAAAGCATTTCTGCTGCATACCAAAGTAAGATGGATGTCATGAGGAAAAGTGCTTCTGCAATTATTTGAGTTACAAGCTGAACAATCCTTTCCCTACCACTCCCCTTCACGCAGTACAAGCTTTGCTTGAAAGAATAGCTGACAAACCATAGTTCTTCAGACTTGGGTAATTTGTTGGATACCTTCCCAACAAATGAACAAAGTGAGTCTGTCGCATCAAAGAAACCAACTGCCTATTTGTTGCCAATGACAACATTTGTGCTTTTAAATGAAAATTAGAATTTTGGGGGGAGAAATTTTATTTGCCACTCTGCACCTGACAGCTTTCCAATACTTGAGAATGTTTCGGATGGTATCAGTGGTGATATTAATAAGTGCGATTTTTTTTTGCCATTGCATAAAGACATGTGCTTACACTTGGAGAGGAGCAGATAACTCAGTAAACTAACAGTCTCTAAGTAACCAATGCTTGATGATACAGATCAGCACGGGTTAAAGACCCATTCAAAGTATAAGATAGATCAATGGGTTTTAATGTCACAGAACATGAGCATTTCACTGATATGATTTCAGATGCCACATTTATGGAGTTTTGTGTAGTACCAAAGAAGAATATCCACAATCATCTAAGGAGGCTATTAAAATACTCCTCCCTTTCTCAACTATCTAGCCACATGAAGCTGGACATTCTGCACATATTTCACCTAAAAGAACACATTGGAATAGACTAAATGCGAATGGAGATTGAAGAATCTAGCCATCTTCTGTGAAGCCAGGTGTTACAGATGTAAAGCAATGCCACTTTATACACTAGGTGTTTATTTTTAAATTAGTAAATAAACATTTTAAAAATTCCTCTAATTTCTACTATCTCGAAGATCAATAGGTATAATCCATATAAACAAAAGCTCTTTTAGGTCCTCAGTGTTTAAGAATGTGAGGGGATCAAAAGGTTTGGGAACTCTTTGCTAAAGCAGCGAGGTCTCCTATTAGCCACTGCAACCAAGGAAGACTTCATCTAGCACTGGCATCCTTTTTCAGATTATTTGCCCATCCCAGGCTTCCATATGACCTTGAAATAAGGGACTTTATTTCCAAGGACAGCCAAACATGATATCAGGGGACCCAGGGTTCTGATAATGGTACATGCCCTTTTCACCTCCTTTTCCTGCTTTTCCTCCAAGAAGAACACGGGCCTCAAAGCAAGCAGACTTTGGTCTCCGTCTTAGCCCTTCTTTTAGCCAGCAAGGGGGCTTTAGGCAAGTCTCCTAGTTCTCTAGTCTGCATAAAGTAAGAAATAATAATGCCTGTCCTTTCTTACCAGGATAGTTTTGAGGATTAAATAAAGTCATGGAGAAAAATCTTTAAAGTGTTTACAAATGTAAGTTATGAACATTTTCCAACAAAGGAATTTCGTCCACATTTATGGCCATTCATTAAATAAACAGTTTTTACAAATATGGCCCAATGAGTCCTTGAGTGTAAAACAATAATGCAGCTTCTGCCTGCAAGGACCTCTCAGTCCTTGGGAGAGACCGGCATGAACAATTTCACGACAGTGTGGTGTCGGAGATCTTTGAAATCTTAACCACTATGTCCCCCATCTCCCTTCTTGCTGCCTTGCGGCCGCTGTCTCATTCAAATTACCATACAATGTCGCATCCATGCCTCAGAGAGGGGATGGTGCAGAACTAGAGAAAAAGGTTTTGAGTGTCTTGTTCAAATCCTTGAGGAGATCTGAGGTTTAGATATTACAAAGTGAGACAGGGTAAAGCTTCACTCTCCTCCTTCGAGACGAGGAAACAGTCTTTAGGGGCACTTCTGAAGGGGTGATGTCAATGGGACCTTGAGGCCCAGGATGAGGGGTCCCAGGCGAGAGGAACCACGCAGAGAAGGGCCATGCAGAATCAGTCTCCGTGGATCCACCTGGCGTCCATTCCAGCGAACAGAGGCCAGTGTCAGAACCAGGGGGTTCTGTGGAAACTGAATTAGCATCTTCAGCCTGTGCCATTTCTACACCTATGAGCAACACATGTTGCCTGTGCTGGGGAGCTGGGGCACTAGCTTGCATGTCCTTCTCCTTGGCTTTTGACCTCCTCCACATCTGCCAGCATGTTGCCCTCTGATAATTAGCAAAAGTGGTGCTTATGCGTGCCCAGAAGACTCTGTTCAATCACATTCTGACTGATCTGGTACAGACAACCTCCTTTGAATGGCCCAAATTCTGAGTAGTTAAAAGGTAGAAGGAAAAGCCTCACGGGCTTGTGCTTGGGTGATACTAGTTGGAACCAGCCCAAGATATCCCCCTGTCCCCAGTGGGATAAAAGCTCAAACAGACATGAGAGCAGGGGGCAGCAAGAGTACAGAGGAAGTGACTCATTCTTCCAGGCCTTCCTGGGCAGGAGCAAGCTGCAGGAAGAAGGGCAGGGAAGGCTTCAGAGAAGAGGTAACATTTGAACTGGGTGTGGGTAGCTGGGCCCATGATAATGAGCCAGATCATCTCCAGAGAATTCAGCCTGTTCAATCCAGGAAGAAGAGCCTGTTTCCTGGGAAAGAGGAACGTGCGGAGAAGGCCCCTCAACCTATGAACCTACCCAACGATGAACCTGAAGTTGGGCAGAGATCCAGCAGACACCAGTCCTTCTGTAGAAAGTGTTGCATGGCTTTGTTCAGAGGATGGATTTACCCAACTTGCATAACCTTTCACCAACAAATAGTGATTGATACTCTCTGTGCTAGGCTCTGGGGTGGGTGAGGGGCTACACAGTAGTAGTAGAAGTGTCATTTATTTATTGAGTATTTAATATATGTCACACACTGGGCTCAGCATTTATATGCATTAGCCCATTTCATTCCACTACGTGGTATTTTAATCCCCTATGTACAGGTAAGAAGACTGAGGCTAAAGTTCCTACAACTAGTTAAATGATAGGAACAAGATTTGAACCCATGTTTGTGCCCTACCTTGATTTCCAGCTTGAATAGCTTAGAATTTAGTTGGGTAGTTAAAGAATAAATGCTTGAAAAGGTAAATAATAGAGGAAAGCTCACATTTGTCTATGTGCCCCATAGATATCTGTACTCACAGCTGTCAGCAAATTCTCTTGGTCCTACTTCCAACTTGCATCCCAAACTTGTCCACATCTCTAAATGTCCACTCCTCCATCTAACCGCAGCCACCACCATCTCTCACCTGGATAAAGCACTAAATTTGACACTGTGTACAAATGAGGTCTTGACAGGAAGAAATGTGGTCCCTGCAGTTATGTTTCTTATAGTCAAAGAGGTTGGTAGGCAGAAGTCCACTAATTGTCCCCCAACATACACTTGTCCTTCTGCTACAGCAATAGGACCTCTGGTTTTTAGCTGAGTAAATAGATGCGCAGAATAAAGACTACATCTCCCAGCCTGCTTGGTAGCTGCATGTGGTCCTGTGATGGGGTTCGGACCAATGGGATTTGATTGGAAGTGACGTGAGCAACTTTTGGCTCCACCCCTAAAGGGAGAGAGTGTGACCCGACTTCCCCTTCCATCCCTCCCACAGGCGGGAATGAGGACACCGTGGTGACATGTCTCGGACCACATAGATGAGGTGACACACAGGAGATGGCAGCATGAGTGACTCTGTGGAGCAGAACTGCTGTACCCACACCAAGGTTTATGTCAGAGAGGAACAAACTTCTGTTTCGTCTTTTGGAGCTTCTCATATTTATTATCTTCTAATAAATATAAGGGAAGAAGAACATTGAGCAAATCATGGCTCAAGTATATCAGTACAAATTACAATGAAAGAAACATGCGTAGATGTTTTCCTAAGAGAATATAATGGGGGGGCTTTATAATTGTCAGTTAAGGAAGGCTTCTCTGAGGGGGGGCGTTCAAGCTGGAACGGATTGGGTGTGTAGGATTTAGTCAGAGAAAAATAGAGGATCCTGGAAAGAGCATCTTTGAAGATTCTGAGGCCGTAGAGAATTTGGTAGCTGGTAACACCCCAAAAGAGCCCAATGAGCAGAGCCCCCTGCACCAAATCTGCAACCAGCTCTCGATTTCACAATTCTCTCCCTCACCGAGGGGTGCTGCAGCCTGGGCCCCCCAACCCCCCACCCAGAACCTGGACTTGAGGCAGCCCAACTAATCCCAGATGCCTCTTGAAGGCACGGATGGGTCAGGTGCCTCTAGAAAGAAATGGAAGACAGAGCCAAGATTTCTTCCAAGAAGGAACCCCCAGAATCCAGCCAGAGAAGCTGAATGTGCGATTAGGTCCCAGGAGCAAGTGTGGGCCCAGGGAAGAGGAGGAAGCCAGAGGCAGGGGTACTGGAGAGAATCAGGAACGAGTCAGGAGGGAGGAAGAGCCAGGAAGGTGTGGAAGTTGATGCTGTGAGGTTTCAGACACAACCCGACCACTTGCCCGGGGCTACTTTTTACTGGTAGGCTTGGTGTCTGCACACGGCTTATGGTTTCACCGCCATTTCTAGTGTGTGCCAGGCACAGTGGCAAATGATCTCAATTAGAATCTCACCTAATTGAGATTTATGAGGGGGGCATTATCTCCATTTTACAAATGAACACACTGAGACTCACAGTGGGTAAGAGAGTTGTCCAAAGTCTCTGAGTAGGTGGAGCTGGCAGGTGGAGGGTTTGTGTGAACCCCCACCCCCCACCCAAGTCCACGTTGGGGGACACAATACATTCAACCTATCCAGAGGCCCACTTAGGCAGAGGATTGCAAACTTCCGGCTTGGCAACCAAAGATGGCCCATAGCAGTGTCTGGTTTGGCTGGCCAATGATTTAAAAAACACAACTGAATTTGAATGCCTGTACAAAGGGCAGGGACTTTATCATTTGTCATAATCTCTCCATTTATTCTCTCATTTATTCCCTGCCTGGTCGCGGAAGGGAAGCTTTAATTGGACTCCATGCTAGAAAAACCTTTGTTTAGCACCGGAAACCAGCTGAGGAAGCTTTCCTGAGCCCCTTTTCCAGTCACTCTGGGAATAAATCAGGGACCTGGGGCCCAAGTATTTATCTAATGTATTAGATATCTAATATCTAATATTGCTAAGATACACAAACTTTCTTCTGTCGAGGAGGGTAACACATGCAGGCTAGGACCTTGCTTCACGAACTAGCCATTGTGTGCACACTGCAAGCCTGTTAGGAAAGACTGAGCGGCGGGGTCCTTCCTGGGAGTTCTTTAGGAACAGGAGGCAGTTGCATTTTCCAGCGTTGGAACATAGCATGAAAGCAACTAGGATGCATGGAGGTGCAGGGAAGCCACAGAAGGTTTGAGGGAGTGGGCTGGCTCTAAGAATTCCTCCTGTGTCTTCTTTCTGCATCTTGTCAAGTTTGTTAACTGTGTGGTAACCACACACTTGACTTTTACCCCTTGCATTCCCATTGTACACCCTATCTTTCTGGTCTGGAGTTTAACCAGACACCACCATCAGGCCTGTGGTTTCCCTTGCAAAATGTTGGCTTCCAAATCCCTGGAGCTTTTGGAGGCACAATTTGCAGACCCCATCTTGTCATGTAGGATAGCTACCCTCCAGTTGACAGGAGAAAGGACTTTGCGTGCTTTTGGTTACAAGTTGCCGTGGGCAAGGGAAATCATTTTCCTGAACTCAAAATAGCCATCTGTGTTAACTACTTTTTTTTTTTTTTTTAGATGAAAGCAACTACATTTTTTTAAAAACCAAGATAAATTTAAGTTGTCTATAGTAGGTCTAGTGAAAAGCTATAATTGGGGGTTTTATATTCCATGAATGCCTTGAAAATTAAAGTTTAGCAAAAAAGGCGGGATTGGGGAGGTCACCGAGAAGAAAGACAGCACTCATCTCCAACAAGCTGGATGAAGGGGAAAGCACTTATCCTTAACCCAAGCCTCACCCTTTGAAAACTAATTTCTGCTCCAATGAAACAGACAGGAAGGGGTGGGACTCCTGGATTCATGAAATTTCGTCATTCAGACAATAGCAGCAAAGCAAAACATGATTTGCCTGGGGTCACGGTCTATTGCATCTGAGTAAGCAGGTTGTGAACATGCTACTCTTCAAAGCCTCCAACCTGCTTCTCTGTGTCTGTTTTGAATTTCCTCTTCTCTAACGTGTATTTATATCCTGCCTATTACAAGCTGACAAGAACAATCACTAGCATTATCTGTTTCCTTTCAGATCCTGGTGTAATTCACTTCCCTTCTTCCCACGTTTTCTTTTCCTTGCCATCAAACCAGACCATCTTATAAAGATAAAAGGAAGACAGAGGTAACACCTTTAGACTTTACTAACAAACAAGGCCATTTGGTCCTGAGCACATGGAAGAAATTTAGTAAATTCATTCATTAATTTGTTCATTCCATTAAGATTTTATCAAGAGGCTACTGAAACAGAGGACAAACCTGACTAGGCTCGCCAAACTTTAACCTGCTCTCCTTGCTTTTAGCTGGTTTAGCTGTTTTAAAACATCACAACCCTAGATGTCATGTCGCTAAGCAATATAGCACAAGCCTCCCTTCAGCTTCCTTATAGATGACATCTCTGACATATGGGTCCCTGTGGTAACGTGTTGGGGACTTAGAGTCAGCTCTTATCCAGTTTGAGCTGATAGAGACCACCGACCCTATAACCGGGTCTGCATGAGGGCTTCATGGGTGACTTTTTGACGTCAGAGGGCCCAAAACTTCACCCTCGTTTCCTGCTATTGCCACTATTTCCTAAACATAAACACCATGAAGTTTGACTACACCTGCACAGACTGCTGATCACCTCACTTTTCCTTACTTCTAATCACCTTTCCCCACACCTTAGACCAACCGACTTCTTTATCCCATAAATATCCCTAAATTCTATCTTTGGGGAAGTGGATTTGAGATCTGTCCTCACTTCTCCTAGCTTGGCCTCCTCATGAATAAACTCTTTCTCTGCTGCAAAACCCGTCATTTCAGTGACTGGTACACACCGCATGACAGGCCAAAGGAGCCTGGTTTGGTATCACTCCTATGAGTGGAGCCCCGTGCCAGACAGTGGGAATTAAATGGGGATCAAGAGATGGCCCCTTTCCTTCAAGAAACCCAATGTTGTAGAACATGTAGATGAAACAAACACCCCAGGTATTTACAAGAGAGATCGGTGTCAATAAGCTTGACTGTTATTGTCAAAAAGGACATTATCAGGTTCAGGCTAGAGAAGAGGAAGGAATGAATTCTGCTGATTTGATTAAAGTTGTCAAGATGTTCTCATTACTAACAACAGTGTCTTAAGGACCCCCTAAAAGCAAAGCCAGACTTTTGGTGGACAGTCTTGATTTGCCCAGAGATCACCAGAGTGCCTTCAGCTCCAGCTCTAAGGATGTGTGTTCTGTTTGAGTCATTTTCCTAATACTAGCAGGCAGAAGCGCAAAGAGCACTGCAGACTTAGAGAGCGAGTGCAAAGGGAGAAACTTCTTAGCTTACCAGCTATTGAAAGGACCCTGTCTCTTATGTGTTCTGCACGCACTACAGTGGAGGTCTTGGAATTACCTACCTGTTCAAGGGGAAGGTTTGACGTGGGATGGCACCAAAGCCTGAGGGATAGGGGATGTGACTCTGTGACTCCCGTGCTATCGTTCCTCTCGCCAGCCTCCACGGGAGACACTGGTGACTGACCAGACTGCCTGATCTCAACCAGCTGAATCAGAGAAGAGAAATGACTATTTTTTCAATTCTCTTAAATATATGACATTAACAGTCCGTTGTAGATGCACAACAGAGAGATCAATCCAGTTCATTCAGTGTCTTAGAATATTAGGGCTTAATTCTCTGAGGAACCCCTAAAGGCAATCTGACAATCCTCACTGGCGAACACGAGGCAGTAACTATCTATCCTAGCAGGTGTGAGGAGCAAGGTGAAGTTTATTTGCCACCCTGTGACCTGAAGGAAAAGGAGGAAAAGCGGCAAAAAGAATAAAAAATAAGTTTTCCATCAAGGGCATCTAGAGAGCCACTTTGGGCACCGCCCTTAGGTGGAACAGGAAGACACAAAAGGAAATTGGGAGTCACAAAAATTTTTCCTACTAATCCTGCCATATTTCATAGATTTTTAGATGCTGTAGTAGTTCTAAGATGGCCCCCAAGATTCCTGCCTCCCCCCAGCATGTGCATTCTGGTTAAGCACCTCCCCTGAGACAGGCTGAAGAGTAGCCTGAAGAGTAGGATGAAGAGTAGGGACTGAAGAGTAGGACGGGATATTGCCCTTCGATTAGGTTACGTTATATGGCAAAGGTGGAGGGATTTTTGCAGATGTCCCTAATCAGTCAACTTTGAGTTAATCAAAGGGAGATTATCCCAGGTGGGCCTGGCTTAATCAGGTAAACCCTTTAAGTGAGGATTCAGAGGTCAAATGGAAAGATCTAAGAGGTTGGAGGCAGCAGACGCCCTCTTCTACTGACCCTGAAGAAGCAAATTGCCATGCCGTGGAGAGGGTCACATGACAGGGAACTGCACGTGGCCTCCCGGCACTGAGGACTCAGCCCTGCAACCGCAAGGAACTGAATTCTGCCAACAACCGGTGAGCTCAGAAGAGCACCCCAATCTTCAGAGGAGACAGCAGCCCTGAATGACACCTTGATTTCAGTTTCACTCTGAGCCGAGAAACTCAGGTGAGCCCAGACTCCAGGCTCAAAGAAACTGTGAGATAATGAGAGGGCATTGTTTTAAACCGCTATATTGTGGTTAGTTTTCTAGCAGCAGAAAACGAATACAGGTTTTATCTACTGTAAGATGTGCCATTGACTGTAAGACGCACTGTTGACTTAATGACATTGGGGAAAACGATAGAAACTACAACATGGAATGTGTACATCAGTTATAAGGCATAAATTTTAAGACATTCTGATTAAAAAACAATACAATGAAATATGTGTATCTTGGTATTAAAGAAACATGTCCGTATTACTGCATCGGTGAAACACCTAGAAATTTTCAAGCCCTTTCACATGAGATTTTATGTAGTCCCCCTGACAGCTATGGATGGCTGAGAGGGGAGCCATGGTCAGGACAGAGCTGAGATGCAGAGAAGTTAAATGACTTTCTCAAGGTCACAACACAGAGCCAGGATCAGAATCTCGGTTTGCACTTTGCTGATAGCTAACACCCTACAAGGTGAAACTCTGCCACCAATGACCCTGCTTGAGTGAGCAGCACAGAGGCCATGTTTTGTTCCAGCTGGGCCTTCCACTCCCCACTGAATCTGACTGGATTAGAAGCATGTCTTAGATGCAAGGCAGCCAGTCCACAGGCTGCACAACTACTTATGATGAGGGCCAACCAAAAAAATGGGCCGAGCTAATCATATTCCCTCTTTCGGGGATCATGAAGCCTTAATTCAGAGTTAGAGCAGGAGGTCCTGCGAGCCATGGGTAATCAGAGCAGATGGGAGCAGACACTGTGTGTGATGGGAGGAGGCCACCCAATGGTGACGGGGAAATGGAGCAGAGGAGAAGCAGAAATGCTACCCCATCACGGCCTAATTTTGAGATTGTGGTCACTGTAGCTGTATGCCATGAATATTAGAAACTGTGTTTTCACCCAGACTTAATTCTGAATTTTCTGGGGGCAACACCTGTCAAATGATCTGGTAATATGAACTAGATGAAAGACTGAATGATCATGTCATCCAAGCTAAATAAGCTAGCAAATATGCAGCAAGATTGGGGAGTGGGCGAAAGGAGAGGTGGCCAATAGTGAACTCCTGCTTAGTCTTAGGAAGCTCTGCCAGCAGCTGAATGTACTGGATTGATCTCTCTGTTGTGCATCTACAATGAACTTCTCATGTCATACATTTAAGAGAATTGAGAAAATAGTCATTTCTCTTCTCTGATTCAGCCGGTCTGTAGATAGCACATGACTAGTTCAGAGAGTCAGGAGAGGAGAAGAGTGAGGCCTTTGGGAAGGCAGGATGCAGCAGGCAAAACAATTATTTGGCTGGGCTGGGGCCCATCTTGTCTTTCCAGCCAGTCCCGCCCGTGCTAGCTCTGGGATTCTGCAGGTAAGTTCGAGAAGGAGTCAGTGAGCCTGAAAGGCTGCTTTGATGTCACTTACCTGGGGCAGAGAACCCAAAGGAAGCTGCAGGGGATGGCAGGCCACAGCCCGGGCTACTACATGACAGCTCCTCCCTCCCAGGCTGGAGGCAGGGACTATTCCTCAACAAAGCATCCCTTCCTCAAGGGAGGGCATCCGGGAACAGTTGCTGAGAATCTGTAAGTCTTTAACACAGCCCTAACTAATGAAACAGAGTCACAGGTCGCTCGGCTAAGGCTGCTTAATCCACCAACCTCATCTATACCAAGAACAGTCAAGAATTGGGAAAGACTGCAAATCACAGCAGAGTAGCCAAAATAGATTTCACAGTGTCTACCCACTAACACTCATGCAAACTGGGATTTGAGGCTGCTGCTACCACTTACGGTAGGTTGTCTGTATCAGGTACCTTGCGCGCATTTCCTTTCCTTTCTTCCTCACACTAACCCTGTGGGGTATTATTATGCTCATTTTACAGATGAGGAAACAAAGCCACAGGAAGATTAAATGACTGACCTGAACTCACCTTGCTATTAAGTCACAGAGCAAGGATTTGAACCTGGGTCTCTCTGACTCTGATCTTGAGCCTCCTTACATGTTGGTGGTTGGGTTCAGAGTTCTCTGCCTTTAAGACTTCACCCCTGGGCAAATGCCCCACTACAGGAAATCTTATCCATATTAAAGTCCTACAGACCTGCCAACCTGACCCTAATTCTCAATAAAGCTGGATACCCACCTCCCACCTCTCCTTAACCAATAGCCAACAGCAATGAGCTGTGAAGTTCAGCTCCACTGACCACAATCCCTTCAAATCTTCAGGTCCCTACTGGTCCCCTCACCCAGTCCAGGCCATATCTTCTGCTCTTTGGTTTTTAACCCTATTTTAAGTCCTACCCCCCTTTTAGATTATTCCAGTGGATCTCAGTGTCCCTGGCTCAACCCTTGCGTAAACAGTAACTTGGGTTTGAACACACCCCACTGGCTGCCTTGGGTTGCAGCCCCTGGTCCAGCCTTGGCCCCTGGGCAATGAGCCCCAAGATTGCTCACTGCCACGACCCCCTGAGCCCCTACACCTTCGCAATAGAGAGGTCAGTCAAAACATGCTGCTCAATCTTTTGGTGGCCTGGCCTTTCCTTCCTGCTCACCTTGGGCGTGTCCCTTCAACTCTAGTTTGAATAGGCATTCCCTGTTCTTAGCTAGGTTCCTGCTTCCAGCCCATTTTCTGAACTTCTATTCTTTTGCTGACCTGACTGTAGCCACCACACCCTCTCTGTTGGGTACCTGACCTTGGCTCTTCCGAGTTTTCAGTTTCAAAGGTAACATGAGTAGCTACAAAAGGAACGTTCCTCAAGCCCCCACTTAGAGTCTATTTTTTCTTTATTTTTAAAAACTTTTATTTTTTTCTTAAAGTATAACATGCTTACATAAAAGTACGTACATCAAAAGTGCTCAGTGCACCACCACGAGGTGAATACCCTTTCCATGTATACCTCTCACGTCAAGAAATAGACCCTTAGTGATGCTCACAGACCTCTTTGTGCTCCTTCCTGATCATTATCTCTGTCCTCCTCCCCAAAGGCACCCTCCACCCTGATTTCTAACAATTTAGGTTGGTTTCTGCATGTTTTGAATTATATATAAGTGGAAACACAGAGTATGCATTCTTTTATAAAACATATTTTTTATTACTGTGGTAAAATATACATAACATAAAATTTACCATCTTAACCATTTTTAAATGTATGATTCAGTGGTATTAAATACACTTATAATGTTGTGCGACCATAACCACCATCCACCTCCATAACTCTTTCATCTTGTAAAGTTGAAACTCTGTGCCCATCACACAATAATTCCCTATTTCCACCTCCCCCCAGCCCCTGGCAACAACCATGCCACTTTCTGTAGCTATGACTTTGACTACTGCAACTACCTCATATAAGTGAAGTCATACAGTATTTGTCTTTTTGTCACTGGTTTATTTCACTTAACATAATGTCCTCAAGTTTCATCCATGTTGTAGCATATATCAGAATTTCTTTCCCCTTTAAGGCTGAATAATATTCCACTGTATGTATGTAACACATTTTCCTTATCTATTTGTTAGGTAGGTAGTGAGGGATTCCAGGTCTCCTAGGGACAAAAGTGGGTGCTGTTGCCCTCATCTTGGTCCTGCCCAACCCTAATTATCCATCCCTGGGGGAGGAGGGAATACCCTATGAATCTGCCAATTGGAACTTGGGTGTGCCAGCTGCAAAAGAATGCAGAGGACTCTCTAGCCCACAGGCCAAGCAGCATGGGTACCATAAAGTCCGGAAAGTGACCTAGAACCCACATGCATAGTTAAGGCTCAGGTCATATATGACTCCCAACTGTCCAGTCAAAGTGGTTCCATAGGGACCTCTGAGCCACGAGAGAGGTCCCTATCCAGGCACTATAAAATAAGACACAGACCATAGCCAACCTCTCTCTTTGCCCTTCCTTTGGCTCTCACTTTGCTGCCACAACAGGTCTGGTCATCATCTGTGGAGTATGTATCATGCTCTGTAAACCTATATCTTGCTCTTGCCCTATAATTCTATTTTTCTTTCCTCAATAAACCTCATTTTCGTGCTTATCTAACTTTGGTGTGTCTGGTCATTCTTTGGCCATGAGAGCTCCAAGAACCAACATTTCAGACTGAAACCTGACATATTCATCTGCCAATGGACAGGTGGGTTACACCCACATTTTAGCTATTGCGAACAATGCTGCTATGAACATGGGTGTACAAATATCTGTTTCAGATCTTGCTTTCAGTTCTTTTGAATATATACCAAATGGCATTGCTGCATCATATGGTAATGATATTTTTAATTTTTTGGAGAAGTAAACCTTCACATATATGGTCAAATGATTTTTGACAAGGGTACCAAGACCATTCAATGGGGAAAGGACTATCTTTCCAACAAATGGTGCTGAGAAAATCTACAGTATGGTTACCCTGAGATGCAGATAGTACTGCAAATTAGTATAAGTCCTTTCTTCATTACTGACCACGAGTTCTTAGGCTATCTGTGCAATGGAAATTGACACAAAGCCACATAAGTTTTCCTAGACAAAGCTTTATTGGGGCTTATGCTCGAGCACGAAGGAGACAGTACAGGAGAAAGAGTTTTCCGAGCTCCCCCAAGGTAGGTCTTTGTGATGTTTTAAGGAGAGGGACGTGAACAATTCCTAAGGTAAGTGAGCATCATTACATGTGCTAGGTGTAAGGTGCGCAGGCGCAGTAAGAAGTTCTGTTAACACATACATAGCATGATTTAAAAATGACGGATAAGCCTCTCCTGGGGCGGGGAGTTTAGTGGCTTAATAAAGCAAAGGGTGTGATGGGTCGTCCTCCTGGTGGTGTGTGCACATGCAGGTGGTAGGGTTGATCGCCTAGGGTGAGATTTACGGTGACAAGTTGCTTATCTTAGCTTCTTCAAATAGCTAAGCTGGATGGTGCAGCGTCTTGTGTTGGCAGGCGTGAGAGTTGGGGCCGAGCCTGTCCCTACTCAGTCTCAGCTTGAGTCTCTCCCTTTAATTATAAGTTTTCAAAATAGCAAGGTGGTTCCCTTGCAACCTCTGAAGGTGACCAATGAAGGTTATTTTTATTGCTGGTATTATTATGAATTTATTGATTTAAACATATTTGATCTGTTCAAATGCATTGAGGTTATTATACTTTTTGATGCTTACATGTCCTGTCTTTGGTTAGGGGGAGCTTATTCTGGCTGGCTCTTGAGTCCTTTTTGACATGACTCTAGTAGTGTTTGATAGCTTCTTTGCTTTCGTATGATTCCGTATTCCAAGCTCATCTTGTGCATTTGCAGACTCAGATGTGGAATCAGCCCTTTCTCCAAGGAGCCTTTTTTCTTTTTAGTGAGAATTGGTATTTAGAGATCACAGTTTTAGTGAAATGGGTGCTCATGGCTACTTGGTTGATCATTATTTCTAGTTGTTTACTTACCTAGTGGAAAGAGCAAGGAAATATGTATTTTTTAATAAAAATGTAA